>NC_082706.1:162214329-162532246 GCF_030144855.1 Hypanus sabinus | reverse complement strand
AACATAATCAAGAATGCACTATCTAAAAAGATGGCGAAAACACATCGAGAAAAGAGCTTATTAAATACATTTTGAGAGGGCCTTTTTAAGAAAAAAAGGGGAGTGGAATCATTAGATAGTTGTATAATACTGCTGGCATTGCCCTAATGGTTTCTTTCAGTGAAAATCTAAACAAAACTGCAGCTGTTGTAAATCTGAATTAAAAATAGAAAATGCTGGAAAGACATTGAGAAATGGAGATAACTTCCACATGCAGCATCTTTCTATGCTGTGGTATTCTACAATTCTCTTGTCCCAAGACCATTAGCATGACTGCCAACAAAATATATGCTCTGCAAATTGTAGAAATATTCAATGTTTCAATTTAGATGTGACAAATTAATTCTCACATATAGTAGGAACATATTTTACTTTTGCATTCTGCAACCAAGGGAGGGAATGCGATATATTATTGATCATTTGCTCACTGTCGAGTATGGACAGAGGAAAGGCCAATTTAAAACTTGTTGATCAGTCTACCAACAACTACAAGGCATTGAGTGTTAATGGAGTGCCTGCCAAGTATGTAGTCCTGCATTTCTACAGAGCTTACGTAATTAACAACTGGGAATTCAACGCATCATTGTATTGGTGCATCCTGTGAAACGTGATGTAGTAAAGACTATCAATATTTGTTTCTGTTCCTATGATTTGTGGATCCATCTTTATTTATTTAGAGATTTAACAAGGCAATGTCTTTTAGAAAAATCACATTAGTCAGCTGTTACTCCATTTTTTTGAATAGTGAGATTTAAAAATGAAATATAATAATTCCCTTTCTCACAATATGTAAAGCTGTTATTATTGTTACCGTGACTGCATGTTTGAGAAGATGAACTGCATGAACTTTGCCTGTCGTCCTAGTGCTTCATTTAAGGTTTATTTCTCATTGTGTTCTAAAATTAGCTTTTCTCAAATTGAAAGCAACATTCTGTTGGATTTCCTCTGCATCTTCTCACTGGCCTTAAGAATGGTATGGTTTCTCATCCTATCTCCAAGACCATTAACATTTTAACAAAGAACTGATTATGTTACAGGCCCCATTGCTGTGGAGTGAAGAAATACAGAAATCTGTGTATGTTCATTCAAACAGATGCCTGAATTTTGGTGTAATGAGGCGTGATTCATTTGTGTTTAGTCCAGTGAAATATTGCTACTAGCGTCTAACTTTCATGTACTGTCCTTTATGTAACCCTCTTGGTAGTGATGGACTAATATTGTCAGACATATGTGATTGGATTTTACTCTTGGTGGCTTTAGTGCAGCAGTAGGCCTGTCTTAAACCAATACTTAACCTTGCAAAGAGAGTTTACAACAAAGGGCCAGTGAAGAAATCTCAGCGTTCTAGGAGGACTGGCCACAGTTATAAGGAGCACAACCGCTTTGAAGAATGTATGGACAATTATTAGATCCATTGCAATATTTACCACATTAGTAGAAGCAAGAGGGGAAAATAACCATCGATGCTAGTATAGTAGTTTTGCTTTGAAGTGTTTAAAACAGTCCACCATTAAAGGTCACATATTCTTCCTTCTTCTATCAACATGGCAGAGAATAGTCCGCTACTTGTTATAGTCAAAAATGGATTTGTAATTTTATGACACATACAACAGAAATGTGATGGTGTTCTGCTGAATATTGCAAATGAGCTAATCCAAAATAATAGAATACTATACAAGTTTAAATCGCATAATTGAATCAGTGGAACTTCATTTAAGAAATCTAAAATAAAATGTTAGTATTCTTTACAACTATTGGAGTTTTGTAAAACTTGCAAGATCCACATGATATTCAGGAAGGAAATCTACTATCCTTACCTGATCTGGCCTTTTATTGAGCTCAGACTGAAAGAAATGTGGTTGATTCCTAGCTACCTGTTTAAGTATGTTAACAAGCTATCCAGTTTAGGGTAAGTCAGGATCAGTGATAAGTGCTGGCCTAATCCTTTTCAACTCTCCCTTTCAATGGTTCTTTCAGAAGTTCCTGCAGGCAGTACTTACATGGGTTGCTAGTATTACAATGAGAATATAAAGGATAACTCGACTCACCTTGCACACCAGCCTTCATTAGAAAATGGAGGAGTGGACAAAAGTTAAGCTCATTCCATCAGCAGGGTCTCACTGCTTCAACTTTGGGCATCATTGTGAATGAAATTCAATGGTATCAGCATCTGAGTACATTTAGACTTCTCTAATTACTGAATACTGCCATTTTAGCAGATGTAACTCATCCTTCACACACAATCAACTTCTTGTAAAAGACTTCATTTGGATAATAAATTGTATTAATTTGTATCAGTTCCGATGTGAGTGATTAAATAAATGATTATACAAATATGACTAGAAAGACATTCTCACATAAGCAATATGTAAAGATCTGTTCTATGCACAGTCCTGAACCAATATACAATTTGTCTGGCAAGTGATTTATGATTATTACTCAATTATTGTTTAAATGCCATTTAAGATCAAGTGACTATCAATTGACAATTCGATATAGGTTTTTTTTGCAGAATACATTATGAGAAGCAGGGTTTACTGGTAAATAAAGCTATTATAATATTAGGTTTATCAGCTCCTCATAGTAAGCAATTTACTTCAATATTTACAACTGAAAAAAACAATTTGAATGACAATGTAATAAAAAATACACTGAAAATTCACCAGCTTCGTAAACAAGTCAATGAGTGTCCCCCAGACTGTACAGTCACATGAGTGTCACATAAGCTAAGGGTCATGGGGTCGGGGAGGTAGTGCGTGTGGAGAATTAATTAAAATATAAAATAGTGATCTGCTAAGAATATTTTGGACTACAGTTTAAAGAAGAGAAGAGGTACGGAGCAAGTATTTTAGGAAGAAATAATATAATCCAGTGACCTAGTGGCTGAAGAGTGCAGTTGTGGATGATACTAAAGGGAATGAAATTTGGCCCGGTCTCAGGAAGGTTTGGAAATCAAAGAAACTAAAAAGGGCCTTGGAAAGCTGAAGAAATTATTGACTTTTCTAAAATTGGCCTTTGAAAGTTGAGTAACAAATATGAAATCATAGAGAGGGCAAAAAGGAAAGGCTGGTTGCCAAAGCCATCCAGATGGTACTTGCACTATATTTTAGGATGCTGTGCCAAAGGGAGGCATATGAATAATGAAGAAGAGAGGATCAAGAGAGAAACGCTGGTACATTGGGAAGAAAAAAATAGGAGAAATTGTGGTGAGCATGACAATCCGATCACTTCAATTCTGGATCCTACTCCCACTCGGCTTGCCTTTGGCCTCCTACACTGTTTCAACAGACCTTAAGCAGAAAAATCAGCTCATCTTTCAATGAGATACATTATCGCCCTCTGAAATGAGGTGTTACACTTTCTCTAGCGCTGATTAATTTGCCTAGCATACCCCTTGCACACATCTGTTGTGTTAAGATGATGTTTATTTTGAGGACATCATTCTCAGTTGGCTCCATAATTTGTTGAACAAACTTCTAATCCATCTGCAGTTCTCTTCAGTTCACACCAAGGTGGCAAGGATGGATGAATCCATTTAACCTCCAAATAACCCTGTAAGTCTGATTTACTGACCATTCTCATCTCTACAGAAACGTCAGTCTACAAATGCTTATGTTTCACCTGGGTAGTTTGATATCAACATTAAATTTACCAGTTTCAGATAATCCACACCCCTATCATTCTCCTCCTACATATGTTCTCCCAGTCATGTAATTTTCTTCTCCCCTTATTCACTTTACCCATCCTTTTCCCCCAGCTGGTCCACCTCTCCACACTCCCTGTCTGGTTCCACCTACTAGCTACTCACCTCTGTCCCACCTCACCTCCATCCACTTCATACTTCTAGATACTGGCAATCTTCCCTTTTCCATTTCAGTTCTGTTGCAGGGTCTCAACCCAACACATGAACAAAATAGTGTGCTATAATAGAATTAGCCAGTCAGAGTGTATAAACAGAGAAGAGGGGGAAAAAGAAGTAGGAAGAAGCAGCTACCTGACCAATTTGACAGACAATTGACTCACAACAAAAATGGCTCATTCTGATGGACCATCTTGCAGAGAGAGAGAAAGCAAGTTTTTTGAAAGTTGGGGGAACTCTGGAGAGCTGTGAAGTACCCAGATGAAAGCAGAAATGTGTAGCTAAGGCATGCAGACATTGACAGATCAGTCAGAATGGAAGTGGATGGAGAATTAAAGCAAAGGAAGCACAAGGTGGTCTCTGAAGACAGGGTTGGTGTTCCGCAAAGTACTCACCCAATCTACTCTGGCTTCTCCAGTGCACGAGACACCACATTGTGAACATCAAAGGCAGGTACTCTAAATCAGCAGAGGTTCAACTGAATCACTGCTTCCTCTATTCCAAACTCTGTCATAGGACAAAATTACCAAGTGGATAGTGAAAAGGATTCAAGGCTGTGCTCGAAGGTACCTTTAAGAAGTGCAACATCCCAAATAACTCCTGGATAGGAGTCAGCGACTATTCAAAGTGGCGAAGTATCACTCAGGATGATATCAAGAAGCTTTAGATTAAGCATCAGTGGCATACAGAGAATTGGTGTGTGGCAAAAGGAAATCATTACCTCACAGGCTGCCGAATCACCCCATCCATCTCCTGCCCTCTATGGAAGAGTCGGTAGTTCCTCATCAGCCATTTCAGACCACAAAACCAGAGTAGAAACAAATTACCCTCAGTTCTAAGGGAAGTGCCAAGGAAGAAGAAAATGAAAGCTGCCTCACCCTCTTGGGGTGCATTCAGGTTGATGGAGCAGCATTCATTTCCCCTTCTTAGGCAATCAGACCACACAGTCATCTTTTGTGCCGCAACTATTCTGCGATTACGATTTCTAGGCTAGTAGCGTTAACTCATCAGCTGTGCACAGATGCACCACTTACTACAGCAGACTGTTTCCCCATACCCCTGGCAGCTATCAGCACTGTGCCAGAGAGCTGCAATGCTATCAAGTGGAGAATCGCACAAAGATCTAATGAGTCACAGATTGCAACTATTACCAAAGATGCTCACTGTTCAGTGTCATCAGGAGATGCTTCTACTCTCCTGAATGTCCAACTCACTTGGGACCTGCACCACCACATCAGGTATGAGAATGCGTTTCCCCTTCAGATTCAAGATGGTGTGCTTATTCTAAGACATTTTGGCGTCGGGTTGACTCTTGAACCAAGTTTTATTTCACTCGTGTTTCTAGGATTGGCCTCTTATATGAGGTATTCTACATTTTGAAATAATGGTTGCATTGTCAACTTTTCATCCTCCAATATGTTGACTGTGTGATCCTTGTTATTTTTAATGATCCAAACATCTACACACTAACATAAATAATTTACTGCACTGCTCCACATATTTTTTGTATATTGTTTATTTATTATTGATATCCTTCCAATTTTTAGATCATTTAAGTCCATGCCTTGAAAAAATAGAGGTATGAAAAAAATCACGCTGTAGGAATTTATTTTTTGTGGAGTAAATGTTAAACTCACAGTATGTATGTGCTGTATATCTGTATATCCTATCTCTAAAATATTTGTCAGTTTTGCCCACCCCAGGATGTGGGCAGCTTGCAGTACTCACTCCATTCCAACTCACTAAATGTAATGAGATTAAATATTTCTTTAAAATGGCACATTTCATTTTGTAACTGTAAAGCCTGCAATCTGCCTCCCCATACTTACATTCAAAGCAGATGCTCCCTGCTGAAACGTTCGCAGGAGCCTCTCCTCTCCACAGTTCTGGGCCAAAATTCTAAGGCTGCAAAAGTCAAAAATCTTCAAGTGCTGGAAATTTAAAATAAAAAGAGAGAATGCTGGAAATATTCAGCATTTCAGACTGTATGTGTGGGAAAAGAAACAGAGGTGTAGACACTTGGTCTTCAGTTCTGATGAAAGATCGAGGATCTGAAATACCATTTCTGTTTCTTTTCCTACAGATGCTGCAGAGTATTTCCAATATATTCTGTTTCTAAGGTTGTGGTGGACGTTTGTTAGAGCCAGGAATCATTTCCAATTGGACTTTGAGGAATGGCTGTAGGTGAGAGATTCCAATAAGACCACTGGTTTTGTGCCACGCTGTTTCCTCAATTTAATAATGTTCACCATTCCACTGTCCTGAATCTTGCTTTTTGCTGTCCTCATCAGAATTATTATAGCCAATCTTCTCTGTATCCTGTCCATGATGGTATTGGGAAAGGAGTGAATTCCCAAACTTGTTCAGCTAAGTAATGAATATAATTAACAGCAGAAACTGAGGATTTGGCTGCATTAAACCATTCTTAATCAAAGCAACATACAAAACACTACATGCAGATGAAGCATCTCGGCCTGCAACATTGACTGTCCCTTTCCCTCCATGGATGCTGCTGACCTCTTCAGTCCCTGCAGCGTTTTGAAACAGAGTTGGGCATGAGACAAGTGATGGCTGAAATTAGTTTTAAGCAGTTGTACAAAGTGGGAATTATACACTTTGTCTAATCTACCAGTTCCATTCTACAATGTCACAACGTAATTTTTACTGCCCAAGGCCAATTTCATGTCCCCATGCACTTCAGTCAGTGAGCAGCAATTAGACATATTGGGTCAGTAGAAAGGAGGCATGGAGACTTATGCTCACTCTTTGGTTTTTGAGTTTAAGTAGAAAGCATTTATTCTGGTTTTTTATTACTGCATACATTTACTTACCTATACTGTACATTCAGCTACACTTTTTTAAACATTACATATTTGACACGGGACCTTTCCAAAAATGAATACTAGTAAAGGCCAAATCCGGATCATCTCCATTGCTCCAGGATTACCTGTGTGCTATTGAAATAAATTCTGCAATCGCCATGCACATGCTGATACCATTCCTCTGGTGTAGTGGAGAGAACAAGTTATCCCAGAAGCAACCTTTCCAGTTTTCCAAAGCCACCCAACCAAGGACTCTGATTTTTCCAGGTCATCAGAATTAGCTTTACATATATTGATGCAAAATTTGTTGTTTTTGTCAGCGATACAGTGCAAAAATATAAAATTACTATAAATTACAAAATAAATAAACAGTACTATGACAAAAGAATATGAGGTAATGTTCATGGTTTCATGCACCATTTCAAACTCTGATAGTGGAGAGGAAGAAGCTGTTTCTTAATCATTGAGAATGGGTCTTCAGGGTCTTGTACCTCCAGTGACTACAGGAGGGAATGTCCAGATAGTAAGGATCTTTCATGATGGATGTGGCCTTCTTGAGGTATTGCCTCTTGAAGATGTATTCGACAGTGGAGAGGGGTGCTCATGATGGAAATGGTTGAGTCTACAATCCTTTTCAGCCTCTTCAGATCCTTTGCACAGGAGCCTCCAGACCAGGCTGTGATGCTCTCTACCATACATCCATAGAAATCTGAAAGAGTCTTTGATGACATACTAACTCTCTTCAGATTTTTCCTGGTGTGCCTTCTTCAGCATTGCATCAATGTGTTGGGCCAAGGATAGAACCTCCAAGATATTGATACTAAAGTACATGAAGCCGCTTACTCTTTCCATTGTTGGCCACTGAGTGAGTGCTGGTGTGCTTTCTCCAACTTCCCCTTAAACTCCACAATCAATTCCTTGGTCTTGCTGATGTTGAGTGCAAGGTTGCTGTTGCAACACCACCCAACAAGATGATCTATTTCAGCTCTATATGCCTCCTTATCACCATTTTTAAGAGTTTACCAACACCAGTGGTTTCATCTGTAAATTTATAGAGGACATTTGAGCTGTCTTTAAACACAGAGTCTCTCACAATGACCTTCTGTATGCCATTTCTGGATGTCTTGTCAGATTTTGGATTGCCATTCTTGAACACCTCAGAGATGGACTTCAGCAGAGTGTAAACTTCCTGGGTCAACCTCTGCTCCTGGTTTGGGAATACTCTATGTTTTTGAAGGCACACATTCATCCAAAGTTGTACCCCCAAATATGGTACAATTCTCCCTTTTAAAGCTGTCCTGCAAGTGCTCTTCCATCTCCTGGTCTTCACCTTCTGCACCATCAGCCATTGTACTCAGCAGATCATATCTGCAGTTTCTACCAACTCCAAATTATTTCACTGCAAGGGACCCTGATGAAGGATCCTTCTGAAGGGTCTCAGCCAGAAACGTCATTTGCTTGTTCCTCTCTATAGGTATTGCCTGATCTGCTGAGTTCCTCCAGTATTTTGTGCTTGTTGCTCTGGATTTCCTGCCTCTGCAAAACTTCTTGTGCTTATAAACAAAACACTTGTGCAAAATGCAGAGCAGGAAGATATACTCAGCAGCTCAGGCAGGGCATCTGCTCCACTCCCAGAACAAAGCAGAAAAAAGGGGGAGAATACAAACAAACTGAACTAATCTCACAGATGGACAATTAATATACTAAAAGAATTTAAGCTGCCTGTAGTTTAGACTTTAACACCAGGTCCAGAAGGCTGCAAATTGCCCTGAGTTCTTTTCCTCAAACTTGCATGGGCTCATTGTAACATTGCAGGAGGCCACAAAACCATAGGTCAGAATGAGAATGGGACGAAAAATTGAAGTGGCAAGCAATGGGAAGCTAAGGGCTGCCCCCTGCAGACTGAATGCAGGTGTTGCGTTCGATGCAGCTGTGGTCACCGTCTCTTTGTTTTCTCCCTTATCGGAGAGATCACGTTTTGAGCACTGAATAAGGTGTAGTGCTTGGAAGAAGTGCAAGTGAACCACTCGTTCACCTGGAAGAGAAGTCAAAGAAGAAGCGTTTTGGGGCCTGCAGTTGCCTGGAAAAGCATGGTAAAAGCATCAATCAATTTGAGTGCAAAGACAACGGTCTAATCGTTACTTTAAAGTTAGACAAATACCTTGGCTGCCACCTAGTGGCTTACTAAAGGAACTGTAAACTGATTATAACTATCATGAAAACATTCTGCCAAGAGATTGTATTTGTAACGCATGTCATTATTAATGAGGAAATCTGGTAGAAAATTTAGTGATGATAAAGAAACACTAAATTCCGAAGATTGACCCAACAATATTGATATCAATGGAAGTAATGCAGGGTGAGTCTGCTAAAGTGGCACAATCATGATGAGCCAAATAATCTTTTTATGTATCACAAGATTTTACAATAGTTATTGAAATTGGTTTTACTACTGGAAACTGGAAAACAAATTGTTAAAACTTCCTGTTAATGTGAATTCATGAATAGTGCAATCAAGAGCCCTGTTCCTTGACCAATGAGCTTTAAGCAATCAAAATCAAAATCCAATTCAGAATCAGAATCAGAATTAGTTTTATTGTCACTGTCATGTCATAAAATTTGTTGTTTTGTGGCAGTAGTACTGTGCAAGATAACACATTACCATAAGCTAGAATAAAAATGAAAAATAAATAATGCAAAAGAGGAATAGTTTCAGGGTTTAAGGACCGTTCGGCCGTCTGATGGTAGAGGGGAAGAAGCTGTTCCTCAAACTTGAATTTGGTTTTTCAGGCTCCAGTACCTCCTACTTGATGGTACTTTTTAATTTAGTATTTTATTTAGTTTATTTAGAGATACAGTAAAGTAAAAGGCCCTTCTGGCCCATTGAGCCTGCACCACCCAATGGCACCCATGTGAACCAATTAAAAATTAATGTGACCAAAATGAGGTACTAATGAGAAGATAGCAGATACACTGCACTCGGTCCCCTCTTCCAGATTGTTAATGTATATCGTGAATAGTTGCGGGCCCAGCACCGACCCCTGTGGCACACCGCTCTCCACTGATTGCCAACCAGAGTAACACCCATGTATCCCAATTCTCTGCTTTCTGTTAGTTAACCAATCCTTTATCCATGTTAATACATCACCCCCAACTCTATGCATCCTTATGTAATGTGCTGTAATAGCTTCTCTGTAATGTTTCACTGCTAAGGCTAATGAAATGGCTTCTCTGTAATGTTTCACTGCTGAGGCAACAGTTTCTCTGTAGCAGCAATGTTTGGGTTATGGCTGGAGATAACAGAACTGTGGATGAACGTTAGCCAATCAGGATTTTGTTGCCCTGTCTTGTGAATCTGGAAGGAGTTTTTTTTGTGGACTCTTGCCAGGAAGAGAGATATGAGGAGAGAAGATGCAAATGGAGAGATTTGGTAGACCGCTGGATAGGGTGGACTCGGAGAGAGAGTCCGAAGGACAGTGACGATCAGAGGAGGTCGATGGTGAGCGATCGGCTTATCAGTGAGCTGCAATTTGCACAACAGACTGTTTAATAAGATTGGGCCCTTGTTGTCTCTTATTTCATTTCTCTACTAGCCATATAGTCAAAGTAAGAATTATAAAGCTTAATTGTTTAATTGCATATTGTGTACTGTTTGTTATTTTGGGGTACTGATTTGTAACGGGGACACATTGCGCAGCATCCACCCAAACGAGTTTGGACGGGCCGGGGTTATCACCCCCATATTAAGTCACTAGTCTTTAATGGATAAGTCTTTTATGCGGCACTTTATCGAATGCCTGCTGGAAATCCAAGTAAATAACGTCCATCTGTTCCCCTCTATCCACTGCGCTAGTTATATCAAATAACTGCAGTAAGTGTGTCAAACAGGATCTGCTTTTGCTAAATCCATGCTGTGTCAGCCTGATGGATCCATTTCTTTCCAGTTGTGTCGCTATTTCTTCTTTAATAATAACTTCAATCATTTTCCCAACTACAGATGTTAAACTAATTGGTTACCTGCCTTTTGCCTTCATGCTTTTTTGAACAGTAGCATGACATTCACTGTCTTCCAATCCACCAGGACCTGCCCAGAATCCATAGAATTTTAGTAAATTATCACCAAAGCCTCTACCATAACGCCTGTCATTCCTTTTAGTACCCTGGGATGCATTCCATCAGGACCCAAGAGTTATCCACTTCAGACCCACAAATTTGCTCAACACTACCTCGTTAGTGGTTGGCTTTTGTATCAAGGTTCTCACCTCCAATCACACCCATGACATCTCTCTTTGGCATGTTAGATGTGTCCTCCACCCTGAAGACCGACACAAAATAGTCATTCAAAGCTTCTGCCATTTTCTTATTACCCAATATCAATTCCACCTTCTTGTCCACCAGACCCATATTCATTAGCCACCCTCTTCTGCTTTATATAGTTATAAAGATGCTCCTTTAATATTTTATTAGCAGAATCCATAATCTCCCCTTATGCTATGAACCTTCTCTTAGATTTCAACCATTAGTGAAGCTTTCATGCAAAGAACTAGTCAACAATGGAATGGGTTTCTTGATGTGAAGATAAGTGATGGCTTGAAAAACAGCCATACCTAGAGCAGAGAGTTGAAGCCACTAGGTGTTAAGGATAATATTCTTCAGGCTCTTCTCACAAAAAGTAGCTGTTCGTTTTCATCATTTTTGTGATTTCACTGTTACTAATTCCTTAGTTAAGAGCCAGAGTTCTTTAATCGTGCAGTCAACTTCTCTTGTTGGCTCTGTCCTTGAATCTATAATGTATGAAGATGTAGACACGGACAAGTTCTATAACTGCATTACATGTTATGTAGGTTTCAAGTCCCACCAGCTTATACTTAACGATATATTTACCCTTTGTGCTTGTAAAGGTCAAGGATTTGTGCAGTGTGGAAAACTGATTAGAGTTTGGTATGTATGATACTTCACTGATCTTTCAAACAGAGAGTTTCTTTGAACACCATGCTCTACGTGTATAACTGGGGAGACAGCATAGTGACACAACTGCTAAGAATGTGGCTGTGAATTATATTCATAAAGCCTTCCTAGCCTGACCAGTATGAAGATAAATATTTATTAATGGTAGCTGAGTATCAAGATTATAGTCTTTTAGACCATAAGACGTAGGAGCAGAATTAGGCCAATTGGCCCATCAAATCTGCTCCGCCATTCAATCATTGCTGATCTTTTTTCCCTACTCAGCCCCACCCCCTGGCCTTCACCCCATAACCTTTGATGCCTTGGTCAATCAAGAACCCAGCAACCTCTGCCTTAAATACACCTAACGACCTACCCTCCACAGCTGCCTGCGATAGCAAATTCCACAAATTCACCACTCACTGGCGAAAGGAATTGATCTGCATCTCTTTTTTAAATGGATGCCCCTCTATTCTGAGATTGTGCCTTCTTGTCCTAGTCTTGCTCACCTACTCTATCTAGGCCTTTCAACGTTCAAAAGGTTTCAATAAGATATCCCCTCATCCTTCTGAATTCCAGCAACTACAGACACAGAGCCACCAAATGGTCCTTGTATGATAACCCTTTCATTCCCAGAATCATCCCTGAATCTCCTCTGAACCCACTCCTATGCCAGCACATCTTTTCTTAGATAAGGAGCCAAAAAATTGTTCACGGTACTCAAAGTGAGGCCTCACCGGTGCCTTATAAAGCCTCAGCATCATATTCCTGCTCTTATATTCTAGACCTCTTGAAATGAATGCTAACATGGCATTTGCCTTCCTCACCACTGACTCAACCTCCACGCTTAGAAAATAGTCCGCACATTTATTTCTTCTACCAAAGTGCATGACTACGCACTTTCCCACATTGTATTTCAGCATTATATTGGTAAGCCACTGAATAATTCCTCTGAATGCAGAGTAGTCCTCATGAGCACAGCGGCTGCTTAATAAAAATAAAGCTGCTGATGATAAAGCTATCTTTGCTGCCTTTGATGAAGTCAACCATGGAGAATGTTTACTGCTTAAGGCAATGAATCCTTTGCAAGGCAAGAAAGTGATGGCTTCTCTGTAGCTTGGTCAATGTTCCATAGCTAATCGTGGCTGTGGCATTCCAAGGAATATTCTGTCCTTTGGTAGAATTTGCACACCTCTAATACTGCTGCTTCAGCTGCAGAAATAACTGTAATGAAATCTACAAAAAATAAATGAAGAGTCCAAACAACAGCAACCTTTTGCCATGAGTTGTTGGCTGGTGAACACATAGCCAGGAACTGAGAAGGTAGCTTGCCATTTTCCCACTTTTACCGCTCTGCCTGGATGCAATGGGGTCTTCTGGAGAATCCCAAGAGGACTGCCCTGACAAAGTGTCCAGAGATGAACAATCTTTGGTGGCTGTGGACATACACTTTCTCTACTAACTCTGTTCCTCATTCTGATCTTTCTCACTTTCCTCTGCCTACTCTTGATGAAGTATGTAGGTAGACCAAATTACATTAGCATAAGAGAAGGCTTGGCAAAGAAGATTGGGAGCATCCCCATGCGGATAACATAGAATAGTGCAGCATGAGAACAGGCCCTTCAGCTGATGGTATCCATGCCAATCATGATGTCAAATTAATCTAATCCCATCTGTCTGTACATGATCCAAATCCCTCCATTCCCTGCCTGTTCACGTGCTGTTCTGAAAGTCCCTTTAGCAGCACAATTATGTCTGCTTCCATCACTACCCTTAAAACTCTGTTTCAGACACCTACCATCATTGTGTAAAATAAAATTGCTCCACACATCTTTTTAAATTGTTCTTTCTCACCCTAAAGCTGAGCTCTATAGTATTTGGCATTTCTGCTTTGGAAAAAAAGGACCTTAGGTACCGTAGATAGGCTTCTCATAAATTTAGATATTTCTATTAGGCCATTCCTCAGCTTTCAACACTCCAGAGAAAACAATCCTGTTGTGTCTGACCTCTTTTTATAGCTAATGCTCTCTAATCCGGGCAACATCATTTGCACCCTCTCTAAAGGCTCCAGGCTGACCTGTAATGTGGCAGCCAGAATTGCACACAAAGACATGCCTCCTCATTTGGAGATGTTGGAGGTGTGCGGGCATTAGAGTTAGGCTTAGGTTGTGATTATGCGGGCAGAAGGAAAATTAACGAGGTCCAACTCTTGCCTTTATTGGATCTTCTTTCTGCTTACACAAGTCATGTTGCAGCTGTAAAAGATTTTGGTTAAGTCACACTGGAAAGTCATGTATCTGAATAAAGATAGACACTTTATTGATCCCAAAGGAAATTACAGTGTCACAGTAGTATTACAAGTGCACAGATATGCAAATATCCAAATTCAGCAAGATGGAGCAGTAACAAGGTGAGACTAGAAAAGCTGGGTCCTTTCTCCCTCCAATGGCTAAGTCAAGATGGGACATGACTGAAATATATAAAGTTTTGAAGGATGCAGAAAGCTTAGATCGTATATTCCCTATTTCAGAGGTAGATACAACTGGAAAACATAGACGTAGGTAAAGGGGAAGGAATTTATAGATGCTTTGGAGGAAATATTCTTAACTCAGGAGTGGTAAGGATGTGGAGAACAAGATGGTGTCAGTGAACAATGCCACCAATGGTGATGTCTTACAGACTGTTCACAATATGACTATTTCTACATCTCCTGCTTTCAAATATGACTCTACTATTAAGCTTCATGCAATTGGAACCTGTGAGTTACATTTTGATGATGTGTTTTTGGACCTTGTCAAAGACCTTCTGAAAATCCAAGTACACAACATCAACTGATTCTCCTTTGTCTATCCTGCTTGTTATTTCTTCAAAGTATTCCAACAGATTTGTCACGTATGATTTTCCCTTGAGGAAATGATGCTGACTATTGTCTATTTTATCGTGTGCCTCCAAGTATCCTGAGACCTCACCTTTAATAATTGACATCAACATCTTCTCAACTACTTGAGAAGGGTTCTTTTACCTTCAGCTCTCTAATCACTTGCAATTCATTGCACCATACCCAATCAAGAATATCTGATCCCCTAATGGGCTCAACCACGTTCTGCTCTAAAAAAGTCACCTTGAGGCACTCTAGAAATTCTCCCTCCTGGAATTCAGCACCTAGTTGGTTTTCCCAAATCTACCTCCATACTGAAATCCCCCATGACTACTGTAACATTGCCCTTTTAGCATGCATTTTCTACCTCCCTTTGTAATTTGTGGACCACAAGTTCTACTAGATCCTACACACACTTAGCATCACCCTGCCCACCTCTGCAGTATGAGAAAGGGGCTATTGCTAAATATAGTGTCCTCATGATAAGTGCACTGCCGCTAATGAAGATCCCGAAAGAGCAGTTAAAACTCTCTAAAGGACAAAAAATACCTAAAGGCATCTCCACTTGCAATCGATACCAGAAATATGTGAACATTTGTTGACTGCACAATTGTCAATAGAGTAAAGAGAAGGATAGATCTAGCTGGTAAAGAATACCAAGATTCTACATGCAAATAAAAGAACCAGGTACACCTTATTCTGCAGTGCCAAGGTGAAACACTGTGAAGGTGGACACTGGGTTTGTCATCAGAAACAATTCAACAGCAAGGATGCAGACGAATCTCTCAAAAAGCAGGAATGACAGAATCATACTTGTGCTATTCCCAAAAGATGTGCAACAATGCATTCATAACGACTAAGCCAATTTCAATGAATATCACATTTGCTTAACTCACTGAGTTCCTCCAGTAGATTGTTTGTTGATCCCGTTTCCAGCATCTGCAGTTTCTTGTGCCTCTAAATCTTGTACAGATTGGTTGAGTATTGATTTAAGGTGCATACTCAGCCAAGTACAGGCTGAAATTTTCAATCGGAATTCTGTGCTCATGTTAAGATTTTGAGTTTTGCATTAATGGTGTCAATCAGCTTAAAATAAGCAGAGACTTTGACTAATTGTCATATCATTTCAGTAATTCTAGGAGCCACCAAATCAGTCTAAGTATTGTCCCTACTCAAAATCAAAGTCAAAGTCAGTTTATTGTAAAATATACAGGTACCTTTTTGCACAGATAAATGAAAAACTTACACAGGTATCACAAACACATAGCATTGTACAATTAGCATTCACATGAAAATCATACATTAAACATATATTACACACAAGTTTTGCAAGAAGGACAACAAATAAATAGTCCATTGTAGTGCCTTTTTTGAGCTGACACTTTGCTGACTAGGCTGGATGGACTGAGGTGAACCCAACACTATTGCAAGTTGTTACGAACCCCGTAACTGGGTCACTTACCAACAAAGATAGAGAGGTCCGTTGAAGTCTGATGGTACTATTTTAACAATACTTATTGATAAAAATACACAAAATAATATCAATGCAGACATACAGATAATATACGTCGTCAATACTAAATCTAAAAGCGCGGGTATAATAATAATGTAAGAAATAGCTCTATCGTTGTCTAGGGGATAATGTATTGTCCGTTGGAAATATTAAAGTCACTGTTAGTTCATTCAAGCTGCAGCGTTTTGGTTTGAGAGAAAGACGGTTTAAAACTTGCCCAGTCCTTTTATGATGTCAGTCCTTCGAGAGTCGTTGGGAGTTGGTTTCCCCGTTGTTAGCTAAAAGCCGTTCTTCCGTGGTAAAGGACACTGGTTCCGGGGCAAATGGAACCGAACACACATGGCCTCCCCATTGGCTTCCGCTATTACGGGATCGCTAACGTTTCTTCTGGTGCGTCTGAGGGGCTGTTCCCACAGACCCTCTTTCATCCTGACTCACAGGGTCGCAGATGTCAATCAGGTTGGGGATGATGCAATCTCTCCACCAACCAGCCCAGTTTGCCTGAGGGCTTCCACAAAGCACAGCATTTTAATACACAATTCTGTCTCCAAGAGACAATGGCCGTTTCCTGTAGCTTTATATCGCCGGGGGGGTGGGGGGGGGAGGGTCAAGACATTCCGAACGTCTCTCTCTCTCATTTCCTGGGTCCCCTGACCCAAATCAATAGCGATCCTGCGATTCTCAAAAAGGAGGGGGCTGCAGGCATAACAAAATAATTAGAAGAATGTTGTGGAGAATTTTTAATGAGGTTGAACCACCTTTTTCTTTAAGTTATTGATCATTTAGAACCTCGTAAAGACCATCAAAGTAAAAGAAAATACCATAATTAATAAAAATATAGTATGATTGTGTATAACTTAGGTTATAGAATTTGACATACAATTTTGGAGGATGTAACAAACAGAACAGATAAGGGAATACTGGTAGATGTGGTGGTATACTTGGACTTCCAGAAAGCTTTTGATCATGTAAAAGAACCACATGAAAAATTAAAGTAAAATGAAAAATGAAGTAAAGTAAATGAAAAAATGAATTTAAAGTTGCTAACCCTTTCTACCTCTGATGAAGATGGCTCATGGACTTTGGTTTCCTTCTCCTGCAGTCAATAATCATCTCTCTTGTCTTGATGACATTGAGTAAAATGAAAAAATTGGAGGTAAGGTATTGACATGAATGGATTCTGGTTGGCTAGCAGGAAAAAAGGAATTGAAAAAATTGCCTTTTGTCCTTGTGGCAGACAGTGATTAGTAGGGCATCACAATCATTTTTAGTGGACTCCAGCTACTCATAATATAAAGTAACAATTTAGATGAGGGAACTAAATGTAGTATCTCCAAGTTTGCAGGTGACACAAAGCTCGATTGAAGTTTTCCTGATGAGGAGGATGCAGGAAAGCTCCAGTGTGATTTGGGCTAGCTAATTGATTGGCAATACATGGCATGCATACTATAACGTGCATACACATGAGGTTACTTATCTTGAAAAAAAAACAGATTATTATCTAAGCAATAAAAAGGCAACATAAGCCAGGTATTCTTGTTCTCCAGCTGATGGATGAAGCATGCATGTGAAATAAGTAATAAGGAAGGCAAATGGTATTTTGAGAGGATTTAGGTGCAGGAGCAAGGAAGTCTTGCTGCAGATCTGTGATCTGTGGCAAGTTTGGTATCCTTTTCTGCTTTGGAGGGAGTTCAGCTAAAGCTCAACCAATCTGATATTGGGATAACAGAACTTGCCTATGAAGAGAGACTGAATTGGTTTGGCTTTAATTTATTAACTGCACTCATCCAGGCTACTGTCTCAAATGCTTCATATCATGCACCTGGCCCTGACACACCTAGGAGACAAGGATTTTTATGTCAGAATGCTCTTTCTGGGTTACAGTTTGGCATTGTTCCACAGACTTTGGTGAACAACCTTCTCCTCATTGGTCTAAATACACCACTGTCAACAGGGTTTTGGACTTCCTAACTAACAACTCCAGGGCTGTATGCTGACCTTAGTGCTGTACACTTGAGATCTGGTGCCAGGCAAATAGCCTCTTCCTCAGTGTCAACAAGACAAAGCAGATGCCCATCAACTTCATTGTGCTCAGTGGTTGGGAGGGCTTTGCCTATGATGTACTAGGCTGAATCCACTACCTGTTGTAGGATTTTTCATTCAGGAGCATTGGTGCTTCCATACCATGCTGTGATGCAGCCAGGCAACATCTATAGAAGTTTATCAAAGTTTTAGATGCTAGACTGAAACTCCACAAAATCCGAAGGAAGTAGAGGTGCTGCCGTGCTTTCTTTGTAATTGCACTTACTTACATGCTGGGCCCAGGGCAGATCCTCCAAAATGAATTTAAAGTTGCTAACCCTTTCTACCTCTGATGAAGATGGCTCATGGACTTTGGTTTCCTTCTCCTGCAGTCAATAATCATCTCTCTTGTCTTGATGACATTGAGTAAGAGGTTATTGTACATATATTCAGAAGATGCCAGAAAAATGCTACTAATAACAGAAATAAATCAAAGGTAGCATGCAACAGAGATGATGGGAAGGACAGGCAGGAGATGTCGGATGATTTACAACAGAAAACAACAAATACTGGACTGAAGACGTTACACTTGAATGCACACAGCATAAGAAATAAAATGGATGATCTTGAAATTCGGCTACAGTTTGGCAAGTATGATGTTATGGCCATCTCTGAAACTTGGCTAAAGGATGGCTGCCATTGGGAGCTGAACATCCAAGAATACACAGTGTATCGGAAAGATAGGTTAGTAGGCAGAGGGGGTGGTGTGGCCCTGCTTATAAGAAATAATATTAGGTCATCAGAAAGGGATGACACAGGATCGGAGTTGGAGTCTCTATGGGTTGAGTTAAGAAATGGCAAGAGTAAAAGGACCCTGATGGCAGTTGTACACAGTGCCTCCAAACAGCAGCTGGGATGTGGATTACAAATTACAGCAGGAGATAGAACATGCATGTTTGAAGGGCAATATCATGATAATCATTAGGGATTTTAACATGAAAGTGGATTTGGAAAACCAGGCCAGTACTGGACCTCAAGGGAGAGAATTTGTAGAATATCTAAGGGACAGCTTTTTAGAACAGCTTTTTGTTGAACCCACTAGGGGATTGGCTGTGCTGGACTGGGTGTTGTACAATGATCTGGAGATGATAAGAGAGCTTAAGGTTAAGGAGCCCTTAGGGAACAGTGATCACAATATGATCAAGTTCACTTTGAAATTTGAGAAGGAGAAACTAATTTTCAATGTGTTGATATTTCAGTGGAATAAAGGAAATTACAATGGCATGAGAGGGGAACTGGCCAAAGTTGACTGGAAAGTGGAAGGACAGCAGAGCAGCAATGGCTGGAGTTTCTGCAAAAAATGAGGGAAATGCAAGACAGATATATTCCAAATAAGAAGAAATGTTTGAATGGAAGAAGGACACTACCATAGCTGGTTAGTGAAGTCAAGAGCCAAAGAAAAAGCTAAAGAGAGGACACACAAGGAAGCCAAAGCTAGTGGGAAGATTGTGAAGCTTTTAAAAACGTGCAGAAGGAAACCAAGAAGGGCATTAGCAAGGAAAAGATGAACTATGAAAGGAAGCTAGTGACTATTATCAAAGAAGATACTAAAAGCTTTTTAAAGGGTAAAAGAGAGTTGAGGGTAGATATAGGACTGATAGAAAATGATGCTGGAGATATTGGAATGAGAGACGTAGAGATGGCTGAGGAACAGTAGCTTTTTACGAGGTATGTCAATGACTTGGACTATGAAGTTAATAGATTTGTGGCTAAATTTGCCAATGATACAAAGATAGGTGGAGGATCAGGTAAATGTTGAGGAGACAAAGAGCCTGCAGAGAGACTTGGATAGTTTAGGGGAATGAACAAAGTAGTGGCAAATGAAATACAATGTTGAAAATGTATGGTCATACACTTTGGTGGAAGAAATAAACGGGCAGACTTATTTACGCTGGATACATTGCTCAACTTTCTCTGTTACATTGGTGGCTGCATAAACGCTGGTTCCTGAACCCATATGAGGCTCATCAATTTCAAGAATGTTGCCACCAATTTTCACTTGGTCCATCTCTGACACATCTTTACACTTACTTGATCTTTGCATCCATCTCCAGATATGTTATTATGTGTGTACATAATGAAGAAATTAAGTTCCCAGTGGGCAATGTGGGTGGTTCATCTGGAACTTAAAGTGACATGGGGGTGAGCTCATTGTACATGTTCAGGCTGGAGCAAAAGCTGTTGCTGTAAATTTGCAAATAAACTAGTTCTAGCATTTTTACCCACGCTGTTTGTCTTTATAAAGAATAACCATACATGTTGTCAGAAGTCATCCTGAGGTCTAAGCATGGAGCGTAACTGAATACTGTAAGCATCTGGGAAAAAAAACACTAGTTCTGATAGGGAAAAGAAAGACTGCGCTAGAAGCAAGGGAGGTCAGAGGCCAGCATGGTGACACAGTACATTGCACCAGAAGATCACCAACAGATTAAGGCGAGGGATGCCGAAAATCCCCATAATGGATAACCTAAGTCCTATTGCACCAATGCAGTTCACTGGCAATTTAACAGGTAACTGAAAACACATCAAACAGCAATTTAATCTACATTTAGCACCCGAGCAGAGCTGAGGGGTGGAGGAAACATTGAAAGCATCTATCTTCCTACGTGTAATTGCCGAAGAAGCTTTGGACATCTCCAACAGCTTTCAAATTTATGAGACAGCCTTTACATTGGACACTCTGATGACAAAATTTGAGGAATATGTTGTTCCAGGTAAAAATGTCACATTGGAGAGATACAATTTCTTTGCCTATGACAAGGTGATAGCTTTGACCAAAACTTAGCTGAACTTCTCACACTGATAAATTCCTGTGAGTTTGAGATTTCAGAGACTCACTAGTCAGAGACAAAATAGTTTGTGGAATCCCAGATAATAGGCTCAGAGAAAGCTGCTCTCTGAAAAAGATTTGACACTAGAAAAGGCTTTGAATATGTATAGGGCAGCAGACCACACGAGCACAAGCTAAGGAACTGTACAGAGCAGAAACAACAGTGTAGGCTGTGAAAACAGAGGGGCAGAGCACAAGGCATTTCCCAAAGCAACAGCTCAGCAAAGAGGTAGGCTCAAAGAGCAAATGCAGCAAACCTGGTGTTAGGCACATCTCAAAGCCATGTTCTGCTTATGGGAAGTTCTGCAATCATTGTGGGAAGAAGAATCATTTTGCAAAGTGATGCAAATCTGGGGCTACCAAGAGAAAGATGCACAGGGTTGCTGAGGAAATGGAGGAAGTCTTTGTAGATTCTCTGCAGACTGCTGGTGCTGGTAAAACAAAATGGATCCTTCCAGTGACTCTGAATGAGACAGTAATTCCATTCAAGCTTGACACTGGAGCCCAGGTAAATCTGTTATCCATGGATGGCTACAAGACTCTCAAAGTAAAGAGTAAGATATACCCAGTGAAGTTATACTGGCTATACTGGAGAGAATGTTCAAGTAAAAATAAGGCTGTATGAGTGACCTCCAAGCACAATGGACAGCACCTAAAGGCACGGCTACTGATTGTAGAAAAGAGACTATAGCCAATATTAGATCAGAGTGCATGTGAAAAGCTTATCCTAGTGGAAAGAGTTTCTGTAGTGGATTCACAAATCAAAGATGACCATACAACATTCATGAAAGAGTATGTAGATACCTTTGAGGGTCTCAGATGTTTACATGAGCTAAGTCAAGAAATCCATAACAGCTTCCATGATACCTCCAGGGAAGTTGTGCAAGAGAAGCACTAGAGATCCACCTTCAATACACATCTGTAGGAACTACACATGACAGTCAGGATGTCAGTGCTAAACAGAGTGATCAGGATGAGCAAGTCACCATTCTTGCAGCTTTGGTTCAAAATCCGTCTCTTATTGACTTCCAGTTGAAGACTAGAAATCAAAGAAGACTAGATCCTCTCTGAAGTTGAAGATGAAAAATAAAAAGGAAGATGGTGAGACCACACAGACCCAAAGTTCAGAACAGCAAAAGTTCAACACAAACCAACAGGAGGAGTTTTTATCTATGATATGCAGCCAGTAGAAGGAGTTCTGTGAACTGAGACAGAATCATTTGGAACTTGTGGAAGGAACTCATTGGTCTCATGGATGTATTTTAGGGTCCCATTATGGGGCATACAGAGTGAATTGTGGTCACACAGCAGGTACAAGAACAGAAAAAAACAGATAGGATATTGGCAGACGGATGCGAAAGAAAGGAACGTTGTTCAGAATTCTCAAAAAGACACTAATATTAATGCAGCAAATGACATCAAGTCATCCGTTGAAACAAATAGCAGACTAAATGGGATCATTAAACCACAGAGATGGATTGAAAGGAGTTAAAGGAATAAGGGACTGGATTTGCTTATTACAATTGAAGCAAACTTAAATATCTTTGTTGGAAAGTATTGTTTCTTGCATGTTTATAGGGACATAATATTGTGTTTGTTTTTCTTTAAAGAGGAAAGATATGTTATTTTGTGTGTACATAACAAAGAACTTCAGTTCCTAGTGGGCAATGCAGGTGCTTCACCAGGAACCAGAAGCTACGTGGGGGTGAGCTCATCACATGTGCTTGGGCTGGAGCAAAAGTCATTACAGTAAACCTGTATATAAAAAAGTTCTAGTGTTTTTACCCATGGTATTTGTCTTTACAAAGACCAAACATAACACCAGAGACAGATTATCTACCAGCATCTTTTACAAACACACTGATGCCCACCATTACTTTAACCACACATTTTCCCATTCTGTCACTTGCAAAGATACAATTTCCTCCTTCAGTTCCTCTGTCTCCACCACTTTTGTTCTCATGATGTGACTTTCCATTCCAAGATGTTTAACAGAAAACAGGTTTTCCCGCCACTGCTAATGCTTTATAAGAAATTTGTCAAATTGCATTTAGAGTATTGTGAGGAGTTTTGGGCCCCTTATCTTAGAAAAGATGAGCTGGCATTAGAGAGAATCCAGGGGAGGTTCCCGAGAGTGATTCCAGGAAAGAGAGGGCTGATGTGTGAGGAGCATTTGATGGTTCTGGGGCTGTACTCACTGGTGTTTAGAAGAATGAGGAGGGATTTCATTGGAACCAATCAAATATTGAAAGGCCAGTAAAAGTGGCTGCAGAGAGGATATTTTCTATAGTGGGGGAATTTAGGAGCAGGGGAACAGCCTCAGAATAGAGGGATGTCCAGTTGGAACAGAGATGAGGAGAAATTTTTTAAACAGATAGTAGAAAATCTGTGGAATTCATTGCCACGGTTGCCTATGGAGGCCCAAGTCATCAGGGATATATAAAGTCAAGGTTGCTAAGTTCTTGATTAATTGGAGTGTCAAACATTATGGCGAGGAGGCAGGAGAATAGGAATAAGAGGGATAATAAATCACAACCAAGAGAAAGTCTGCAGATGCTGAAAATCCAAGCAACACCACAAAATGTTGGAGGAACTCAGCAGACCAAGCAGCATCTGTGGAAAAAGTACAGTTAACATTTTGGACTGAGACCCTTTGATAGGACTGTTGTTGTCAGTCATGTTGGAATTCTGGAGCAGACTCGATGGACTGAAAAGCCTAATTCTGCTCCTGTGTCTTATGGTCCTCTGTTGCCAATGCAGCTGTCACCCTTATCTCCTTCATTTATCACACATCTGTCCTCATCCCTTTACCTCCCATAATAACAGGTTCCCCTCACCTACCATGCATAAGCCTCTGCAGCCAACATATTAACATATTATTCTCCACACTTTACAATGGATCCTAAAACCAGGCACATCTTCCCCTCCTCTCCCCTCTTCACATTTGCTAGGGATTACTCTCTTCGTCTGCCCATCCCTCTGCAGTCAATCCCCACTCCAGTGACTAACCTCTGTTACACCTGTTTTTATACCTCCTCCTCATCACCATTCAGGGATCTAGTAACTCCTTCCGGGTGAGGCAGCACTTCATATGTGAATCCACTGCTCCTGGTGCAGTTTCCTCCACATCGGTGAGGCAAGGCACAGATTGGGGGGTTGCATCATCGAGCGTTTTCACTTTGCAAGGGTCTCCCAGTAACCAGCAATGTTAATTCCACTTCCCATTCCCTCACTGCCATGTCTGTCCATGGCTTCTCCATTGCTCAGTTGAGGCCAGATGATGATTAGAGGAACAACTCCTCATAGTATATCTTTATTCAGGCTTTTTCTTTCACATCCCGATGAAAATTCTTGGCCTAAAACCAACTTTATAGAAGCTGCCTGATCTGCTGAGTTCCTCCAGCACTTATGTGTTGCTACATGTTACTTGGAACTGCTTGGGTTGCAAATATGGATCTTCTGTTTGCAAAAAGGCCCCAGGTGGAGTTACTTATTCTTCGTAAAACCCCAAAACCTGTCCTACAAGTTACCCTGCTCTGGTTCCTGCTTTTCTGTTGTACCACACAATAGGAATTAAACTCAGCATTATTGCAACCATTTGATTAGACTAGAACCAGCACAGTAATAATCAGTTATAAATGGAACTTCCTTACATAATCATTGTTGGTATTTAGACCTTTTGAAGTGGTCCTGATGATGTTCCTGGATTAAATATGATTTGGAAGTGGCAGTCAAACCAGAATGTATTTAATTTGAGTAACACAAAATATGTTATCAGTCTATTCACCTTAGAGTCATAGAGTCGTAGACACTACAGCACAGAATTGGGCCCTTTGGCCCATTTAGTCCATGCCAAACTATTAATCTGTCTAGACCCATTGACTTGCACCCAGCCCTCCATAAGCCTCCCAGCTACTTATAAACCTATCCAAATTTCTCTTAAATGTCAAATCGAACCCACATCTGGTGGCAGTTCATTCTACAGTCTCACAACTCTCTGAGTGCAGATATTTCCCTCATGTTCTCCTTAAACATTTCACCCTTTCTAACCCATGACCTTTAGTTCTAGCCTCACCCAACCTCAATGGAAAAAGCTTGCTTGATTTTATCCTGTCTGTACCCCTCATGATTTTGTGTCCCTCTATCAAATTCCCTCTCATTCTCCTATGCTAAAGTTCTAACCTTTTCAACTTTTCCCTATTGGAAACTCAGATCCTCAAGTCCTGGCAATATATTTGTAAATTTTCTCTGCACTCTCTCTATCTCATTGACATCTTTCCTGTAGGTAGGTGATCAAAACTGCAGAGAATAGTCCAAATTAGGCCTCACCTACCTTGGGACACTACAAAGGTGTCATGAAGTAATTTTACTTTCATGCTTCATCCAAGTATTCAAATTGAACATCAATTGAGGTCAGACATTATGTGGACCCTACATGTTACCGAAAAACTATACATAGATTTTATCAAAAATAATTATTGCTGTCATTTTGGCAGAAGCTGAGTCAGGAAATGCTTGCATTTCAAGGCTATAATATTTGAAAGCCTAGCACCTATTAGGTAAGCATTTTATGGTTATCTAATTGCAATCAGGCATCTGGTGTGTACACACTTATGGCAGGAGATATGCCAGCTACCATATTGGGAAAAATTGCCCACTAGAGATGTGCAGAATAATAAAAACATGGCAACAGTGTGCAATGTTGTCATAATGCCAACTTTGTCTTGTTGGATATTCAGTGATGCAGCTAACAACATGCAGGAAATACCTCCACCTGTGTGATTTTAAAGGATTGCATAAATTGCTAAGGGTTTTATGATCATCATTCGTTCCAGGTACAGGGTTTTCAGCAGCCATTCCTCATAGCACAGCACAGCAGAGTGAAATAAATAATTAAACAAAAGAGGAGGGGATATAATGTTTATCAGTGGCTATCAACATCTGTTCATTGGGCTGATTTTTGGATGGAACTGGAGATATCCAAAATTGTCACTGTCTATCGTTCACTGTTTCATGAAGGAAGTTACAGGCACCATATATAATCTAATTGAGGTGAAAACATATTATTTGCCCTTGTCAGAAGGCAGTAGACAAAGCAAGAACCCAGTTTTTGTACAGATTGTGGGCATCCCCATGGTGGAGTTTTCCCACTGTTTGATTTTATTCCACTTGTAGCCATCCCATTTAATATATATGCATCCTGACCAGAAATATTTCTGTACTGTCAATGTCCAGTGATTTTGCAGCATGCAAATCAATGCCTTGGGATCAGCTATGATTTCTTCGTTCTGTAACACAAAGTGCTGAGCTTTGGGAGACCAACTGTGAAGGGAAAGTACACAGTTAATGACAGCATCCATTATATAACTGATATGTAGATGATCTTGGGGACAAAATCCATAGCTCCCTTAAAGTGGATGTACAAGTCACTAGAGTGGTGAAGATAGCATATGGCATGCTTGCTTTTGTTAGGTGAGGCACTGAGTTCACAAGTCAGGATGCTATATTCTAATGTTAAATATTAATGATTTGGATGATGGAATTGATGGCTTTGTTGCCAAGTTTGCAGACGATATGAAGATAGGTGGAGGGGCAGGTAGTTTTGAGGAAGTTAAAAGGATACAGAAGGACTTAGACAGATTAGGAAAGTGGGCAAAGAAATGGCAGATGGAATAAAGAGTTGGAAAGTGTATGATCATGCACTTTGGTAGAAGAAAGAAAAGGATTGACTGTTTTCTAAATGGAGAGAAAATACAAAAAGCTGAGGTGCAAAGGGACTTGGGCATCCTTGTGTAGGATTCCCTAAACGTTACTTAGCATTCATTACAAGTGAACTAGAATATAAAAGCAAGGATGTAATATTGAGACTTTAGAAAGCACTTTTGAGGCCTCACTTGGAATATTGTGAGCAAGTTTGGGCCCCTTATTTTAGAAAGAATGTACTGAACCTGTTGAGGGTTCAAAGGAGGTTCACGAAAATGATTCCAGGATTGAATAGCTTGTCATATGAAGAGTGTTTGATGGCTCTGGGCCTGTATTCACTGGAATTCAGAAAAATAAGGGGTAGCCTCATTGAAACTTATTGAATATGAAAGGGCTTGATTGAATGGATGTGGAAAGGATGTTTCCTATGGTGGGAGAGTCTAAGACCAGAGGACACAGCCTCAGAATAGAGGGGCATCCTTTTAGAACAGAGATGAGGAGAAATTTCTTTAGCCAGAGAGTTGTGAATTGTGGAATTCTTTGCCACAGGCATCTGTGGAGGCCAATTCTTTACATATATTTAAGGCAGTGATTGATAGATTCTTGATTGGTCTGTGTAGGAAGAGCTATGGGGAGAAGGCAGGAGATTGGGGGCTGAGAGGAAATTTTGGATCAACCATGCTGAAATGGAGGAGCAGACTCGATGGACTGAATGGCCTAATTCTGCTCCTATATCTTATGGTCTATGGTCTTAACTTTGGGATTTAATGTACTTATAATACTCTGGTTAGACTGCATCTGGAGTATTACATTCACTTCTGGTCGTCCTATTATAGGAAGGGCGTGAATGTTACAGAGAGGGTGCAGAACAGGTTTATCAGGATGCTGCCTAGATTGGAGAGTAAGTGCAAAAAAAGAGAGGCTGGACAAACTAGGGGTGTTTTCTCCAGAGTAGCAGAGACTGAGAGGAGACCTGATAGAAGTTTACAAAGTTATCAGAGCCATAGACAGAGTAGACAGCCTGTATCTTTTTCCCAGGGTCAAAATGTCTAATACTACAGGACGTGCATTTATGGTGAGAAGCCAAAAGTTCAAAGGAGATATGTGGGGCAAATTTATTACATTTCAGAGGAGTATGTGGTGGGTAACTGGAATGTGCTATCAGTTGTAATGGTGGAGGCACATATAGAAACATTTAAGAGCTTTTAAGATAGGTACATGAATATGCAGAGAACAGAAAGATATGGGCCTTGTGCAGGTGGAAGGGATAAGGTTTCATTAGCTTAATTAAATTGGCACAACATCAGAAGCTAAAGGACTGGTTCCACTGTATCTTCCAAATCAATTACAAGCTCTTTTGTTTTGCTGACATTGAAGGAAATATTGTTGTCCTGACACCATGTCACTATACACTATCTCTTTCCTATACTCCGCCTTGTTATTCTTTGAGATCCTTATAAGGAATACAGTAAAGGGTTGAGAACACAGCCTTGCACAACAGTTTAAGGGTCATTGTGGAGGAGGTGTTGTTATCTATCTAAACTGACTGGGGTTTATTGGTGAGGAAGGATCCAGTTGCATAGAGTGGGCTGATGCAGAGTTATAGGTCTAGGAGTTTAGTTTGTTTGCGATTATTATGGTGTTGAAGACAGAACTAGTCAACAAGTAGGAGTCAAATATCTTGTTGTCCAGATATAGGCATAATTAAGGAATAGGACCTTATTTTTCACTGGCATCAGGATAATATTGGTCTTCTTAGAGTAGATGGAAATATTAGATTGGAGTAGAGGGAGGCTAAAGATATGAGTGAGTGAATACTCCTGCCAGCTTGTTGGCACAGGATCTGACAACACAAATGGGCACTCCATCCAGGCCAGTTCCTTTCTACAAGTTCACCCTCAAGATGGCAGACCTGACATCTATGATGCTGACTGTGGGTACAGGTGTATCAAAGGTTGTTGGGGCAGGTGGCATCATTTCACTGACCTTCTGTTCCAAACATGCACAGAATGAATTGAGTTAATCGGAGAAGGATGCTTTGTTGCCAGAGATGCTGCCAGACTTTGGTTTGTGGACATTAGTATCAAACCTTGCCACAATCAATGGATTGTCTGGAACTCCACCTTGGACCGGCAGTGTCTCTTAGCATCCCTGATAGCTTTGCGAGGGTTGTACCTAGAGTTCTTGTCTATGTAGATTTAGGTCACTTGACCTAAACTTCAGTCAGCTCTGGATCTCTTGCTGCATCCATGGTTTCATGACTTCCAATGGGGGAACACTTGGACTGGATTGGATTCTTTGATGCACAGTATTTTACACACTGATGTATGAAGTGAAAATTAAAATTGTCTGCTCCTTCACTCCTGTTATCGTACAGAATCTGTCTGCTTGACTACATTTCCCTAACTGACTTAAAGCTTCACACAGAGGCTTCCGAGCATAAATGGCAGCAATTGGGTTGACTGGCTTGCATGCAACAGCAACGTCTCTTGCAGAGGATCACAAATGCTGCATTTCTGAAATAAGACAGTGGATGTGATATCTGGGGCTGTTGCAAGATCCAGCATGCCCTTTTGCAAACAGGCAACCACAACGTGCCCTCCAGATTAGCATATCAGCAAGCTGAGCTTGCACTGCAGTGCACTGCAATCAAAACCATCATATCCTGCCTCATGACTTGGCCTGCGAGTACTCTGAAGAAGTTTCTGCATGAACTTCCATACCAGAAAAACTGGACTTCTTTCAAAGTGCTTCTGAAGTTCAGCCTAAAGATCATGGCTGATTACTTAATTGCTGTGCAATTTCCCATACAGCATGATTTTTTCATGCCAGAAATCCATCAAATTCTGATTTTGATTAACATGATGAGTAAATCACAGCCCTTTGGGAATTCCAAAAGTTCCCCAACTTCTGGATGACCTGAGTTATAAGGAAAAGATTGAACAGGTTAGGACTTTATTCCTCAGAATGTAGAAGATTGAGAGTTGCTAGAGGAATACAAAATTATGCATTATGAAGCTAAATGCAAAAAGACTTTTTCCACTGACTACAACCAGAGGTCAGTTAGACCACAACATTTAGGAGCAGAATTAGGTTATTTGGCTCATCGAGTCTGTTCTACCATTTTCTCCCAATATCCAGCCTTCTCCCGTATCCCTTCATGCCCTGACTCATCAAGAATCTATCAACCTCTGCCTTAAACATACCCAACAACTTAGCCTTCTTGGCTGCTTGTGGCAAGAAATAAAACATATTCACCACTCTCTGGCTGAAGAATTTCCCCCCCTCATCCCCATTCTAAAAGGACACCCTGCTAGTCTTCAGAGGCTAGTCTTAGACTCCCCTGCTATAGGAAACATCCACTCTATCGAGGCCTTTCAACATTCATTTCAAAGGCTTCATTAGAGTGGATGTGGATGTTAAGAATTAAGGTAAAAAGTTTAACGGGAACATGAGTGGAAACTTTTTCACTCAGAGGTCGTGAGAGTGTTGAACAAGCTGCCAGCACATGTGGTGCAAGTAAGTTCGATTTCTACATTGAAGAGAAATTTGGATAGGTACATAGATGATAGTGGTATGGAGGGCTATGTTTCTGTAGGTTTTCGCAAATAAAATGAAGAGAGACATTTTATGAAAACTGCAACACATTTTATTGAACTCCAAAACCTACACACAAAAGTGTGCTAAAGACTTTTTGTAATAACATCATCACATCAGACCCATGGGAGACAAGCATGTCAACATTTGTCTGTCAAGGAAGCCCTCAGAGCAGCCTTTAAGGAGCAGTGAAACCGTTCGTACAGGCCATTGGCCTGCGGGTGATACACCTTGATGTGTGATGTAGCCTAACACTGAGGGAGGTTCTGGGCTGTTGTAGCCCAGAGGTCTGAAATAAATTGCGGACTGCGCTCAGAGGAAATATCAATTCGGGTGACAAACTAAGCAGCCCAGGAGGTGAGGACCTGGTGGTACAGTCCACCACGGTAAGAAGGTGCGTGGAACTGTCGAAGGGAGAGGAGGACCAACAAGGTCCACATAGACATGGTCAAACTGTCGCTCAGGAACATCAAAAGGTGACAATGGCACCTGAATGTGATCATTAATTTTTGCCCACTGGCACTCCACACAGGCTGCAGTTCAATCACTCATGAGAATCACTCATGGAGTCAAAAACAGTCTACCTGCAGCTTGGTTGCCACGATGGGGCAAGGGCAACCGGTTGAGACATAGCACAGGAGAGAAACCCTGAACTTAATGTCAGCCAACCACAGGCCCATGGCTGCTGTTCAGCAAGCCTGGACCTTGGGGTCAGTAAGTTGGTCGGCTGGCTTGTGCATAATCAATCCCTATATATACGGCCTCGATGGCTGGCCATGAGAGGCCATCAGCCACAGCATTATTTTTTTCCTTTTGATAACTCAGATATGTAGACCAGGTGGTGTTGCCGCCGTGCAGACCAAAGGTCTGAAATTTTGGCCAATGCGTTCACAAGGGATTTGAGGTCAATGAATGCTGTGAAATGATGTGAGGAATGGCTAGAAGAAAACAAAATGGTGGACAGCCAGACAGAGACTGAGAAGCTCATTGTCAAATGTGCTGTATTTCCTTTCAAAGGGATAGAGCTGCTGGCTGAGAAAGGAGAGTGGCTGCCACACTCCTCTGATCAACTGCTCATGCACAGCACCCATTGTCAGACTGGGGAGCATGTGTGTCAGTAGGGTCACATTAGAAAGAGCTTGTTTTGTATCATCAACTGCCCTGGTTATATCCACTGACCAATGAATCACGTGATTAGGGACATTGCCTTTAAGCGCACTATACATAGGGAGCAAAAGTTCAGCAGCTTGCAGTATTTTACCATGCCTAAAAACTCCTATAGCTTTTTTGTACTGCTGGGCAGTGGAAAATTCATAATGGTGGCTATTTTTAATGGGAGGGGCTCTGCACCTCTGTGAATATGCAATGGCTGAGAAAGTCAATGGTTGACAACCCAAACTGGCATTTATAATGAACCCGTGTCAGGTTAAGCACTCGAAAAGTGTGTGGAGATGAGAAACTTGTTTGGATTTGGATGCACTGGCAACAAGTATGTCATCCAGGTAAACAAAAAGAAAATCTAAGTCTTTTAATACAGAGTCCATTGGCTGTTTGAAAGTTGGTGCTGCAATTTTCAGTCCAAATGGGATGCACAGAAGCTCAAAAAGGCCAAATGGGGTTATTATAATTGTCTGGGAATGTCCTCTGAGCACACAGGCAGCTGTATGTAGTCCTTAACTTGACTGACTTCGGAAAAAATTCACTTTTCAGCTAAAAGTATTGAAAATTCTTGCAAGTGTGGAGCTAGGTAATGAACGGTTGGGGTGGGGGTGGGGCAGCAGGTAAAGAAGGCTCAATAGAGGTGATGCCAGCAGCGCACTTGTTTGAGCACCTGTGTCACAGAAGAAGTGTCACTTGAAAGAATGTCCATAATGAACAGTAGACAACCCTGGCACAACATATGCACAAAAACGTGCTAAAAGTATTTTGTAATAACGTCATCATGTCAGACCAGCCTCTTAAACTGAAACCCTGCTCAATGTTGACGGTTGTGAATTATGTACATTTCTCCCAGTTACTTTACCCTACAGTCCCAGTGCAGGTCAATTAATTGGTTCGGCACAGACTTGATAGACCAAAGGGCTTGTTTCTGTGTTGTGCTTTCCTACAACTCTATAACTCAGTCATTTCTCCTCCTCTCAGCACTAAACAGTGTTCACCTTATTCTGACATTTGTCTGGGTGTTCAAGAATTCTCAGCCGGAGGAAACATTCTCTTTGCATCCTCCAATAAAGCCCTCTAAAAGTTGTACATTTCTGAGATCCATTTTGTTGCAAGCGATCATAGTAAATACAAAGAAACACCATAGCTTCGAGAAACATGTACAAGCAACTAATCAATGTGTAAAAGACAACAAACTGTACAAATACAAAAAAAGAGAAAAGAGTAATAATAATAATAATCTGTTATTACAGATAGGACAATCAATAATAACCATAATAATAATACAGGATAAACAAACAAGAACAACTTACTTAATAGATATAGCCATTCCAGACATACATAACTTACAGAAATCGGTAAGTGAAAAACACACGAAATATGCTGAATTAAAATAGGAAATTGAAAGACTTTGGAACATGAACAGGGTATACATTGTTCAGATAGTAACATCCACAACTGGTGTCATCCCAAAGGCACTGCACAATAGCATTAAATAATTTGGGCTGCACAGTAATATCTCTGTAAATCTTCAGAAAGCTACAATTCTAAACACCACTAGAATAGTCCGAAATTTCCTAGCAATTAAGACATGAGTGTGCTTGGTTATGCCCACAGCTCAGGTTTTATCAGCTTGAGCTGCAAAAAAATAAATACAAATAATAAGCAATAAAAATTGAGAACATGAGTTGTAGAGTTCTACAAGTCCAAGGTGAATCCATAAGTTGTGGAATCTGTTAAGTTTTGGGCTGAGAGACGTTATCCTCTCTAGTTCAATAGCCTGTTAGTTGAGGGTTAGTACTTGTTCCTGAATCTGGTGGTGTGGGACTTGGGGTTCCTGTGCCTCCTTCTTGATGGCAGCAGTGAGAGGAGAGGATGGCCTGGATGTTCTTAATGATGAATGCTGTCTTCCTGTGACCGCACTCCTTGTAAACGTGCTCAGTGGTGGGGAGAGCGCACTATGGATGTCCAATCACTCTGTTCCTCCATCCCCCATCAGGAAGGCCACAAAGATCTCCGTTTCTTTCTGGACACCAGATCCAACCAGTTTCCTTCCCTACACCACCTCTCTCCTCTGTTCAGTGGAACATGCCCTCATTCTTAATAATTTCTCCTTTGGCTCTTCCCACTTCCTTCAAACAAAAAGTGTAGCCATGGACACGCATGGGTCCCAGCTATGCCTATCTGCTTGGCAGCTACATGGAGCAATCTATGTTCCAAGCCTACACTGGCATCACTCCCCAACTTTTCCCATGCTACATCATCAACTGCATTAATGCTGCTTCCTGCACCCACGCAGAGCTTGTCAACTTCTTTAACTTTACCTCCAACTTCTACCTGATGCACCATCAATAACTCACTCTGAGATGTAAGGCGAGATATCGGCTTTTATTGACTGAAGAAGGAACCAGTAGTGAGTGACCATCATACTACATCCTGGAGTCTGAGAGGCCGGGCTCAGGCCTTGATTGCCTTTATACAGGGGCCTGTGGGAGGAGCCACAGGAGCAGTCAGAAGGGGGCATGTCCAGACAGGCACATAGTTCACTACATTCACCCCCCCCCCCCCTTTGTTTAAAAGAGTCCCCATGTGGCGAAGTTTCTTACAGGTCAAGTCTATCAGGTGGTTGAATCTGTCGCTGCGATCTATGTAGCACCGGCTGTGATTGCACCGATGCCGGCGACATTGGTGATTGCACAGGAGACGGAGGTTGTGCTGGTTCCAGCTCATGCATGTGCGAGGCACCTGGTATATATGTGTCATGAGGAGTCCATGTAGGGCCTGGTGAGCGCGGTGTCACCTCGGGTACAGGGTTCATAGTTACTGGAGAGTGTTCAGGGTAGTGGTCTGCTGCTCCTGCGGGCGCCAGGTTGTGGATGGAGACCGTGTCCTCCCACCCATCAGGTAAGACCACGTAGGCATACTGGGGGTTCGCATGCAGAAGGTGAACCCTCTCGACCAGCGGGGAGTATTTATTACTCCTCACATGTTTCCGGAGCAGCAGTGGCCCCGAGGACGTCAGCCAAACTGGTAGAGTGGTCCCAGTGACAGACTTCCTGGGAAAAGAGAATAGGAGTTCGTGAGGGGGGTGGGGCCGCCATCCGACCACCTGGGCCCTGCAAGGGCTTGTGCCTGGCTCAGTGATCCCCTCCCTGAGCAGCCGCTGCACCTCTGACTGAATGAAGGCCCTGTCCCCCGCACTGTACCGCCTGCTTTTAGTCGCCACAGGTTTACAGTCGGAGTCAGGTTGGCGAACCGCAGCGGGGGAGGGACCTTGAGAGCGGAGAGACTGCAAGTGGTGTCGGTAGCGCAGCTGTCGTGCTGGATGGGATGTGTGTGTCGCTGTGTGTGTGTGGTCAGTAGTGATGACGTCCCACAGAACTGAGGATTCCGGACAGTGAGTGGAGGGAGGGGCCCGTCATATACCATAGTCACACTTTCGAGATGGCTCTGGAAGTCCAGCCCCAATAGCACAGGTGCGCACAGATTAGGCATGACCAGTAGCGCAAAGTTCCGATATTCTGTGCCTTGCACCACCGATGTCGCTACACAACCCCCCCGGATGTCTGTGGAATGTGACCCAGAAACCAAATGGATCTTCTGACTTACTGGCCGTGTTGCGAGTCCGCAGTGTTGCACTGTGTCCGGGTGAATAAAACTCTCAGTGCTGCCCGTGTCAAACAGGCATCTAGTCCTGTGCCCCTCCACCCAGATGTCCATCATGGACCTTGCAAGCTAGTGTGGGGCGCCTTGGTCGAGGGTCACAGTGGCCAGAGATGAGCGGTCAGGGTACCCGGTAAGCATCGGAGGGTCGGGGGCAGGGCATGCTGATGCCGACAAAGATGGCTGCCCACATCCGGGCATGCAAGATGGCGGCCCCCACGTCTCACCCGCAGCGCTGCACTCCACTCGCAGTTTAGACTTACAGACCTTGGCGAAATGGCCCCGCTTTCCGCAGCTGGAGCAGGTCGCTTCTCGCGCTGGACAGCGTTTTCGGGGGTGCTTTTTAAGGCCGCAGAAATAACAAAGCACAGGCTTCTGACGGGCCACCGCCGTGGTCGGGTTCGGGGAGCTCGTGGAATCGCGACTGGCAGTGGCGATTTCGCTCGCGGGAGCCGGCGGTGGTGGGGTCTGAGGCGTCCACGGAACCAGCGGGGAATCGTGCGACTGGACAGCGTCGGCGTAGTGCAGAGCAGCTTCCAGAGCGTTGGCCGTCTCGATCGCTGAGCATAAGGTAAGATCGGAGTGTTCCAGCAGTCGCTGGCGCACGTACACTGACCTCAGTCCCATCACAAAGGCGTCTCGTACTAGCAGCTCTGCATGCTGTTCTGCCGTGAGCGTCTTGCAGTCACAAGTTCGGACAAGTGTCTGTAGTGCTCGGAGAAACTCGGTGCTCGATTCCCCAGGCCGCTGTCACCGGGTAGCTAAACGATGTCTTGCGTAGACGGTGTTCACCGGCCGCAGGTACTGTCTTTTGAGGGCGTCCAGTGCCCCTTCGTAGGTCGGCAGGTCCCGGATAATGGAATAAACTTTTGGGGTGACCCTCGAGAGGAGAATTCTGTGCATAACGGCAGGGTCAGTCGCACGAAGCTCCGCCAAGTATGATTGGAAGCATGCAAGCCAGTGTTCAAAAGCAAGAGCTGCTTCAGGGTCTTGAGGGTCCAAATCCAACCTTTCCGGACATAAAACGGTTTCCATGTTTTAAAACTTTCAGTCAATAAAATTGATGCACCATCAATAACTCACTCTGAGACGTAAGGCGAGATATCGGCTTTTATTGACTGAAGAAGGAACCAGCAGTGAGTGACCATCATACTATGTCCTGGAGACTGAGGCAGAGAATCAGACCTCGATTGCCTTTATACAGGGGCCTGTGGGAGGAGCCACAGGAGCAGTCAGAAGGGGGCGTTTCCAGACAGGCACATAATTCACCACACTACCTTGCCCTCAAAATTACCTGGTCCATTTCCGAAGGCTCCCTCCCCTTTCTCAATCTCTCTGTCTCTATCCCTGGAGACAGCCTACCTACTGATGTCTATTATAAACCCATAGACTCTCACAGCTACCTGGACTATACCTCTTCTGCCTTGTTACTTGTAAAACCGCCATCACCTTCTCTCACTTCCTCAGTCTCTGCCACATCTGCTCTCAGGATGAGGCTTTTCATTCCAGAACAAAGGAGATGTCCGCCTTCTTCAAAGAAAGGAGCTTCCCTACCTCCACTATCAATGCTGCCCTCAACTGCCTCCCTTCCATCCTACGCATGTCTGCCCTCACCACATCCTCTCACCACCTCACCAGTGATAGGGGTGAGGACACTTCTTATTCTCACCTACCACTTCACCAGCCTCTGCATCCAGCACATAATTCTCCATAACTTCCGCCATCTCCAGCAGGATCTCAACACCAAACACATCTTTCCCTCCACCCCCACTTTCTGTTTTCCACAGGGATTGCTCACTATGTGACTCCCTTGCCCATTCATCCTTCCCCACTGACCTCTCAACTGGCATTTATCCTTGCAAGTGGAGAAAGTGCTACACCTGAGCCAACACCTTCTTCCTCAACACCATTCAGGGCCCCAAACTATCTTTCTGGGTGAGGTGACACTTCACCTGAGAGTCTGTTGGGGTCCCATTCTGTGTCCAGTGCTCCCAGTGTGGCCTCCTGTATATCGGTGGGATTGGGAGCACCTATACTCCATCTGCCACAAAAAGTGGCAGTGGCTATCCATTTTAATTCTACTTTCCATTCCCATTCTGACATGTCAGTCTGTGGCCTCCTCTACTGTTGTGACGAGGCCACGCTCAGGTTGGAGGAGCAACACCTCAAATACCATCTGGGTAGCCTCCAACCAGATGGCATGAATGTCAATTTCTTAAACCTTCAGTAATGCCCCCTTCCCCGCTCCATTCCTTACCCCCCTTTCCTTCTCTCATCTCCTTATCTCCTTCCTCTGGTGTTCCTTCCACTTTTCTTTCTTCCATGGGCTTCTGTCCTCTTCTATTTGATTCCCCCTTCTTCAGTCCTGTATCTCTTTCACTGATCAACTTCCCAGTTCTTCACTTCATCACTCCCCCCTCCCAGTTTTACCTATCACCTTTTGGTTCTTCCTCTCCTCCCCTCACCTTCTTACTCTGAGTCCTCATCTTTTTCTTCCAGTCTTGATGAAGACCTTGGCCCAAAATGTCAACTGTACTCTTTTCCATAGATGCTTGCTGAGTCCCTCCAGCATTTTGTGTGCATTGCTTGCATTTACAACATCTGCAGATTCTCCCTTGATTGTGACTACTTTTTGTAGACTCTCCTACATCATGATGCAACCAGTCAGTACACCTTCCAGCATGCTAGTTTTAGATGGCATGCTGAATCTGCACAAATTTACAAGAAAGTAGAGATGGTGCTGTGCCTTTTTTTGCCATGGCACTTACACTATATGCTGGACCCAGACAGATCCTCAGAAATGATAATGCTGAGAAATTTAAAGTTGCTGACCATTTTCACTTCATCCCCTGATGAGAACTGGCCCATGGGCTTCTGGTCAACCCTTCCTGTAGTCAACAATCAGCTCCTTGGTCTTTCTGACATGGAATGAAAGGTTGTTGCTGTGGCACCACTCAGCCAGATTTTCAGTCTCCCTCCTATATGCTGATTCGTCACCACCTTTGGTTTGGGCAACGAAAGTGGTTTCATCAGCAAACTTAAAATTGGCATTTGAACTGAGCCTAGCCTCACAGTATAAAGCGAGTAGAGTAGGGAGCTAAACACACAGCCTTTTGGTTCACCTGTGCTGATGGAGATTGTGGAGGAGATGTCGTTGCCAATCTGAAATGACTGGGTCTGCAAGTGAGTAAAATAAGGGTCCAGTTGCAAAAAGAGGTATTGAGGACTAGGTCTTGGAGATTATTAATTTGTTTTGAGGGGATGGCAGTACTGAATGCAGAGTTGTAGTCAATGAAGGGCATCCTGATGTAGGCATCTTCACTGACCAGATGTTCCAGGGATGAATTAACTGCCAATAAAATGGCATCTCCCATCGACCTGTTGAGAAGTTAGGCAAATTGGAGCAGATCCAAGCTGCTCCTCAGGCAGGAGTTGAGATACTTCATCACCAACCTCTCAAAGCACTTATCACAGTGGATATAAGTGTTACTGGATGATAGTCATTGTGGCAGGTTACCATTTTCTTCGTGGGCACCAGTATAATTGAAGCCTGCTTGAAAACTGCCAAAGAAAGAGGTTAAAGATATCAGTGAACATTCCTACTAGTTGGTAGCATAGGCCTTCAGTATTCATCCAGGTACTCCATCTTGGCCAGATGCTTTCTGTGGATTCACCCTCATGGAGAATGCTCTTCTGTCGACATCAGAGACTGAAATCCCAGGGTCAACAGGGGCTGTGGGAATTTGTGAAGGTGTCTCCATTTTTGGTGGTCAAAGTGAACATAAAAGACTAATTTGGAAGCGGAACTTTGTCACATATGCCATTTGTTTTATTGTGTAGGAGGTGATAGCATTCAAGCCATGTCAAAGCCGTTGAACATCTTTCTGTGATTCCGGATTGGTTCAGAATTACCTCTTCGCATGTAAGATGGCTTTCCAGAAGTTGTTTCTGGATCTCTTGTATTCTATTTGATTGCTAAACCTGAACATAACTGATCTGGCCCTCAGCAGATTAAGGATCTCTTGTTTCATCCAGGGCTTTTGGTTGGGATAGACTCTGAATAAATGTTAGGAGACACGCTCATCCACAACTATCTTTATAAAGTTTGTGATAGACATGGCATATTCATTCAAGTCCTCTGAGGCGTCCTTGAACATGGCCCGGTTCACAGACTCAAAGCAATCCCATAGTCACTGTTCTGTTTTCTATGACCACCTCTTTGTTATCCTTGCCTCTTCAGCCTTATTCTTTAGCCTCTGCCTGCATGCAGGAAGGAGGAGTCAGATGATCAGATTTCCCGAAATACAATCCAGGGATGGAACAGTAGGCATTCCTAGTTATGGTATAATAATTCTGGTCTACTTGATCTCTTGTTACATAGCAAAGCCACCATCAATTGGAATAATTTCAATTGAATCTTTGTTGCACGCCCTTCAAGGCAAATATACCATTTCTTAACTAAGGAGACCAAAATTCAATAAGAAAAAATGGTCTTAACAAAGCTCTATACAATTGCAATACAACTTCCATCCTCTTGTAGTCAAAAACATATGGAAGTCTGCAGATGCTGGAAATTCAAAGCTACAGACACAAAATGCGGGAGGAACTCAGGTCAGAGCATCTATGGAAATTAATAGATTTCCATAGATTTTGTATAATGTATTTTGAATGTAAACTTAGTATGGTAAGTCCAAGCCCAAGCTCCTAGTTCCCAGTTCCTTGTTCTGGTCCCTCTTTCCTAGCCCAAGTCTATGTTCCTATCCCAGCTCCTAGTTAGTGTCCTGTCCTGTGTCTAACTCTAGTCCAGTCCAGTTCCTGGTACTTTGGTGTCTGTGCTTTGCATTTGGGTCTGCTCCCAGTACCTCCCCCCCATAACAATCACTATCCTACACTCATTCTTATGTAGTGGATAACATTTGTCACCATCAGGAACAATTCTATGGAATCCACTGACTAAAACCAGTTCTTTCAAAACTCTGGAGTGCAAGATCATTAAGTTTTTGGCAGTGATTAGCTTTCAGGCTCACTATACTCACTTGTACTATTTTCTTTTTGACCAGTGCTTAGCTCCTCAGTTCCTCGTTTTCAATCAGTTCCCTGGTAGGTTTTGTATGTTTTCTTTCATGACATGGAGTAACTGTTTAATTCCTCCACCATTCTATTATTACCCATTATAAATTATCCTTTCTTTGTCTGCAAGGTACTTACATTTGACTTTGCTAGTCATTACTTTTCAATGTCTCCATAAGAAACTAGTTTCTTGGCTGCCTACTTTCATATTCTATCATGAAAGTGATTTGAAAATCCAAGGTTACAGCTGCTTTCTACATATTTTTTCTGGGGGGATAAAGATCAGGTAATAACATAATTAGAAACGAAAAGAATGTTGGGCATTACTAAAACATTGCTTGACTCGTAGTGAAACGTATATATTAGGTAGGAGCAACAGCTATCTAAATCAAGGTATGTTCAAGAATTGCAGCCAAGGGTAAGTTGGCCTTTTGCTTTCTCCTCAATACATTTCAAAGTAGGACTGTAAGTGAGGCAAAACTATCTGATCACTTTAATGAATTCTGCTTTTTTCAATATTTTATAATAGCTGCAGTTCACATTTTATTTTACAATATCTATTTCCATTAATTATACCAATTTATTGTATTCATTCAAAAGAAATAAATTAAATAGAATTTTTTAAATTCTAATATATGGTTGTGGACCAGTTTTTAGAAATCCTGACCTACAAATGCCTTTGTAAGTTAATGTGGTTATCAGCATTCAGCTGAAATGAACATAATGCTATTTAAAATCCTGAGGTCAGCATGATGTGCTGCAGTCCATGATTTGTAACTTGATCACTTCAGTATTGGTGGCCTGACTGGCTGCTTACTGTCCTTGAGTCTCACATGAAAGGCAGTTAAAGCCAAGGACTTGCAGGATGATTGTTCAAAAGCAGAAATTCACATCACATATCTGAACTGATGTTAAACTTTTCTTAACTATGGAATGAACATTTTAATTCTGAATATATTACAGGAAAAATATGGACATGAACCAATAGGTCACTTTATAAGAAAAGTAAATCAAGATGGATTAAAGAATATTTATTCTGGAAAAAAATTAGTTGCCTGTTGTGTTATTACATAATTTGCATCTGAGTTCTTGTTTAGTGTTCTATTACATAGAATTTGGATTTCACTATTGCTTAAAATTTGTACTTTAAGTCATCAATTACCATACTTTTTTTATACATAAACCACTCTCAATCTTTCCTGTTTGTGTTTTTATGTTGCTTTAAATTGTTCTCAAGGATATCCTGCCTTCTAACAATATGTACATTATACTATATGATGGATTTTGTATATTTTGAATGTAAACTTAGTATGGTAAGTGTTTGTGGAGAGGAACAGAATGAAAGCTTACTATTTGAAATAAATAGTAGTGAGTATGGTATCACCTGGATAAGATGATGCTCTTTTCTCACTGCTGTCCTTGGGAGGAAGGTACAAGAGCCTCATGACTCACACTACTATGTTCAGGAACAGTTATTGCCCCTCAACCATCAGGCTTTTGAATTAAAGGGGATAACTTCACTCAACTTCCACTGACCCATCACTGAAATGTTCCCACAACTATAGACTCACTTTCAAGGACCCATATGTCATGTTCTCAATATTTATTATTCATTTATTATTTTTTGTATATGCACAGTTTATCTTTTGCACACTGGTTGAATGCCCAGTTAGTGTGGCATTCCATTGATTATAGTATGGTTATTATTCTACTACTGGACTCATTGAATGTCTGCAAGAAAATGAATCTCAAAGTTGTATATGGTGACATATCTGTACTTTGATAATAAACTTACTTTGAAATTTGAAGCAATGATCACTACTTAATAGAAGAAAAAAATAAATAAAAATAGCAACTATTCACAATGATTTGGACTATGAATAAATCACAAGACAGCTGAAATCAGTGTGAAGGCACAAGGCAGTGACAATACAGATTTGCTTTCAGTTATCATATTGTTTTGTTCTCCTACACCTGCAACAATTTGGATGTCATAGTATCATGTTTATGGGACTAAAAGGGCAGTAACAGAAAACTTGGCTCTAAATTTCTCCATGTCATGTTCTGAATTTGAATTCAATATGTCTGGTAAATTAATCATTGAAGCTACCAAACTGTGATTAAAATACTGCTAGCTCATTACTACCTTCAGGGAAGAGAATCTAACATCCCTAATCTATCCAGTTTATATAAAACAGTAGTTCTGTAAAATGTGTCTGTTCCTAGGCAATAATTCAGTTGTAAAGAATCACTTCAGAACAGAATTCTAAAAAAAAAATCAGTGGTATTTATTGTCAATGATGCAGGATCAATTCAAGACACAGGTTTCCTTCCTGATAATCTGGTGAGCAACTCTTCTCTTGGGTGCTGTACAAGGTGACAAGGTACTGCACATGAGGCTGCTAAACAAGATAAGAACCAATGGTTTTACAGGAAAGATACTAGCATGGAGAGAAGACTGGTAGAGAGTACAGTAGGAATAAAGAGGGCCTTTCCTGATTGGCTGCCAGTGACTAGTTAAGTTCTGCACGTGTCAGTTTTGGAACCACTCTTTTTCATGTTGCATGTTAATGATCTGGACAATGGAATCAATGACTTTGTGACTAAGTTTGTGGATAATGCAAAGATAGGTGGAGGGACAATAGTGTTGAGGATGTGGGGAATCTGCAGAGGAACTTGCAGAATGGACAAAAATAGCAGATAGAATATAGTTTAGGGAAGTATATGATTATGCACTTAGAAGGAATAAAGGCATAGACTATTTTCTAAGTGGGGAGCAAATTCTGAAATGACAGGTGGAGAGAGACTTGGGCGTTCAAGTGTAGGATTCCCTAAAAGTTAACTTGCAGGTTGAGTTGGTAGGATGGAAGGCAAATGCAATGTTAGCATTCATTTCTAGAATACTAGACTATAAAAGCAAGGATATAATGATGGTGCTTTATAAGGCAGTGTTCAGACTGCGTTTGGAATATTGTGAATAATTTTGTCCCAATGTTTAAGCAATGATGTGCAGGTGTTGGAGAGAATGCAGAAGAGGTTTAAGAGAATTATTCTGGGAATGAAAGGGTTAATGTGTGTGAGGCACTTGATGGCTTTGGGCCTGTTTGTATTGGACTGTAGAGGGATGAGGGAGCCTCACTGAATATTAAAAGACCTAGATTGAGTAAACGTGAATAGAATGCTTCCAATAGGGGAGAGTCCAGAGCCAGAAGGCACAACCTCAGAACAGAAGGACCATCCCACTGGAACAGAGATGAGGAGGAATTTCTTTAGCCAGCGCATGGTGAATCTGTGAAATTCATTGCCATACATGGCTGTGGTGGCTGTCATTAAAGCAAAGGTTGATGGGTTCCTGATTAATAAGGGTGTCAAAGGTTATGGGAAAAGGCAGGAGAATGAGGTTGAAAGGGGAAATAAAGAGCCATGATCAAATGGTGGGGCACACTCAATGGGTTGAATGGCCTAATTTTGCTCCTATGTCATATGGTCTTATGGATGTGGTATTTGGTAACCAAATTGGGTGGGAAAGATTTGTCTTAGATGTCATACATAGCTCAGTTGAAAGCACTCATGAGAGAGAACGTTGTTGTTTTGTCCCATCTAAAGTCTTATGCATTACTGAATGCTGCAGTTATTCAGATAAAACATTAGACTAAGTACTGTCTACCCTCCTGAATGAACATAAATGATACTATGATAAAGAAAAATGATTCATTTGAACTCTGAGAGCCAGTATTTGTCATGAAATGTTTTAATATTACCATTGATTAATTGGCCTTATATCAATACGATCAAGGTCAAAATGAGCCTGCCTGCAGTATATGAATGACGAACCAATTCAAGAGAGAAATGAAGAATACTGCTTAATGCTCAAGTAATAATCTAGACTGGTGTGCCTTTTAAAGGAAAAAAATCATGTTTTTTCTTGGATTCATGAGTGAATCCTTTGCCCATCAATAGGATTCAAATATTTATATTTAAGATTGTTGGCAGATGAGGTCTAATAATAATTTTTTAATTTATTTACAGGATGTGGGTGTTGCCAGTTAAGCCAGCATTTATTGCTCATCCCTAGTTGCCCTTGAGAAGGTGGTGTTGAGCTGCCTCTTTGAACCGCTGCAGTCCCTGAGGTATAGGTACACCCACAGTGCTGTTAGGAAAGGAATTCTAAGATTTTGACCCAGTGACAATGAAGGAATGGCAATATGTTTCCAAGTCAAGAAGGTGATGTGGAGGGGGATTTCCAAGTGGTGGTGTTCCCAGATATCTGCTGTTCTCATCCTTCTAGAACATAGTGGTTGTGGGTTTGGAAGGGGCTTCCTTAAAAACTTCTGTGTGTTGTTGCAGTTCGTCTTGTAGATAGTACACACTGCTGCAACTGTTCATTGGTGGAGGGAATGGATGCTTGTGGAAAGGCTACCAATCAAGTGGGCTGCCTTGGACTGGATGGCATCAAGCTTCTTGAGTGTTAATGGAGCTGTACTCATCCAGGCAAGTGGTGAATATTCCATTACATTCCTGACCTGAGCTTTGTAGATGGTGGACAGGCTTTGGGGAGTCAGGAGGTGAGTTAAATGTCACAGGATTCCTAGCCTTCAACCTGTTCTGGTACCTGCAGTGTTTATATGGCCAGACCAGTTCAGATTCCTGTCAATGATAACCCCCAGGATGTCGATAGTAGGGGACTCAGTGATTGTGATGCCTCTGATGGTTAGAGCCTCTCTTGTTGGAGTTGGTCATTGCCTGGCACTTGTGTGGCTCATATGTTACTTGCCACTTGTCAGCCCAAGCCTGGATATTATCCAGGTCTAGCTGCATTTGGATATGAAGTGCTTCACTATCTGAAGAGTCACAAACACTGCTTCATGTTGGTTTACAGTAAGGAACAATGTAGTGGGTGATGGCATTTAAAATGATATTGATAATGTAACCAATTATATGTTTTTGGGGAGAAGTGGACCCTCAATAACTGAGATAATGAAATGTTGAAAAAACAGTAAAGCTTCCTATTTAAATCTCGGAAGTTTTACAGGGCTGAAGTTGGGTCTGAAAATAACAACACAACATGTACAAAGTAGAAAATAATTCTTAGTAACATACTCTAAATATGGTGTATGACTTAATAGCAATGACAAATTTTACAGTTTCTAAAACTTGTCTCCAACTTAAATTGGATTTAACTGCAAGAGTGAATTTCATGCGCAGCTACTGCAGTTTTTACCAACATAGCACAAGTGACTGTGGATGAATTTCTACCCCACTTTCTTCAACATGAACCATCTTGTGGCACTTCACAAAATCAAATTTGTGACTGTATAAAGTGGTAATAGGGTAGAAGACCCAAAATAACAGAAAGGATTTCAGAATCTCAGGCATATAGGACTGAGAAGGGAGGCAATGGAGAGATTTTAAAATGAAGATGAAAGTGTTAAAGTTTTGACACTGTTTCATTACAAGCCATCACAAGACAGAGAAACCAGGAATAATGGCTGTGAGTTAACATTTATGTAGTAGAGTTGTAATGACTTTAAGTTTATGGAGAACAGTAAGAGAAATGCTTGGTATGAGTGCGTGGAATTATCATATGTGGAGGTGACAAAAGTATAGCCGAGGGTTTCAGCAGCAGATGAGAAATGGCAAGAATAGAGTTAAATAATGTTAGGAAATTGAAGCAAAAGTTGTGGTAAGTCTCAGGCTCCTACTTCTCATGGAAGGAGATGGAGGGGAAGATTGAGAGTGTAAACTATCGCTATGTCTTCCCAATATGTAGTTAGATAATATCTGGCTAAATTGATAGAGTGTAAATGTTTGGGATGGTGAGAAAATGATACTATAAAAAAATCAGGTCAAATGGAGAGAATTAGAGGGTGTACTGTAGGTTTAAGATGTAACAGAGGACGAGGTTTAAAGTGGGTTTGAGGTGCAAAGTTTTCACATAAAAAGTAGTTCATATCTGGTGGAGGCAGGTGCAGGAACAAAATGTAATAGTCATTTAGAAAAGCATTTGAATGAACAAAGCATAGACAGACATGGAATTAATCCAGGTAAATGGGATTCATAGATAGGCATGATGGTTGTTGTAGATGCAGTGGGGCAAAGGGATTGTTTCTATGGTGTACAACTCAAGTGCTCTATTACTCCTAATTCACCTTCTCTACTAATGATAAAGGTGTCTATCAACTCCTTCGCTTTGAGTCTTTTTTATGTAATCACCTAAACATCAGGAAACTACAGCAAAATTCAAGCACAGGCCTAATTCACGAGCATTCTTTTGGTTCAATTTGCCCTTATCAATTCTGACAAACAATTGGTTTAAATGCTCATACATCTTCAAGTAAGATAACTACGGAATGTATAAATTCTATAAGGGAAGAAGTGTCATGCTTCCAATACTCAAGTTCTGTATGTAGAGAGATGACCAAGGTCATCACTAGTCAGATTCGGAGTATTTCAAATGAGAAGGTACGTGGTTATGAGAAAATCGGAAAGTGAATTGGTTAATATAGGAAATTACTGCATAAGTAGTGTAGCCTTCCATTCTTAAAGTACTTTCAGCTGATATTTCTTCAAGGGCAATCATTGTGTATGCACTAGTAACAGACTCTTCTGATTTTTACTTTGTATGGATTCCCTGGAGGAAAGAAGATCAAGACTTCTTCCATACTAGAAACTAACGGCTGCCTTATCTTTTTGTCTTTATCTACTCAAGCACCATCTCTTAGGAGGTAGAAAGTCAGAAGGTTTTCATCAGTTGAAACACCAAGCATTAGTGAACATGAGAAATGATCATCCTTCCACTGAACGATAAGAAATCTGGTCATGAAGAAAATTTTATGAATAGTTTTTCTGCACGTGATTGAAGCTATGAAGTACCAAGTGAATTTTCAATGGCACATCTAAAATAAACTGAAGTAAGACCTTGAACAATCTTGGAGACAGAATCATCTGTGAGATTTCTGCGGCGTCAAGATGTCCTAAGGTCACTGACAATTTCCTGAGTATCAGTTAACACACTTAACTAATACTTTGTGACTTAATCACTTGGTTTGAAATGACACCTGATCTCCGAGAATATGTCCCTTTACTGGGCTACAAGGAATAGACATTAATATCAAAATTCTCCAGAGAAGAATGGTAAATTTTGAGAAGAAAAATTCCAGTACAATTTTAAGATTAGTTTGAAGTCAGTAATCCTATGTCACAATGCACAGTTTAATACCACAGATCCATCCAAAGATTCTCAACATAACTTCTAAATTAATATTTATTGTCAAAGGCAGACAGCAATTTTATCTTTTTGTCTCCAAGTTATTGGAATAAATTTATTGCCAAAGAATAAAATGTGACATACTGTATATGATTATAAAATAAAAAATAACATTTCTATTTTATAAATCGCATGCTGCAGCAAGGGGAAATGATCTTTTGTGTGAGAATGTGAAGATTTAGACTGACAAATAGCTACAGTTCCTAGCACTGATTATTGAATTCTAATGACCTGTGTAGATGAGTTTTCATTTATATAAACAAGCATATTTAAACCATTATGCTATTTATTATGTTTTTAAATAAAAGCTTGAAAGACTAAAGCAAAAGCCCAGCATTTCCAGTACAAGGAACTGTTATAAATAAAAATTGATTCACTGTCTTCATTTTTTACACAAAGAGGCTGTTGGAATGAAATCCAATCCATTTAAAACATTTATTAACATCAGTAATTCTGGAAATTAATTAGCTGTCAATGAATCATAAAAGTGTTCAGGACATCCATTCTAGAAGCTGTTAAGAGAGAGCAAAAAGTGATAATAAATTAATTACAACAATTAAATTTTGTTACAGGTTTAATGCAATGTAGAATATTTAACTTGAACAGAGAAGAATTTGGAGAAAAGAGACTATAAAAACATAACTAAAAGAAGTGAAAAATATTGACTATTGCAAAACCTCTCTGAAAATCCAAGAGACTTGAATTTTTGTTTTTTTGCAGGAAATCCCTCATTTTCAATGTAGCATTTTCATCTTAATTGTTTTTTTCAGCAATGAAGGAATAGATGAAGTGTGGCTTATTTACCAATACCATTCACTTTTCAATCTTTTTTAGACTTAATTTTTCATTCAATAAGTTGATACTATGCTTATCAGAGAAAATTATAAGCTTTTACTTAAAGTACAGGCTAGTACTTAGGTTTTAGAAGTTAGAGGCATAACAAGTATAGGGAGGATTTTAATTTCAGGCAGTGGAGTGCTCCTTCTGTGAGATGTGAGATTATCAGGGTACCTAACAGTCTCCTTGATGACTATATCTGCAGGAAGTGCACCGAACTTCAGCTTCTGACTGGCAAGTTCAAGGAACTGGATGCACTCAGAACTATCCAGGAGGCTGAAAACATTATGAATGAGTCTTCTACTGATGTCGTCATACTCAGAGTGCCAACTACTGATAGTAGACAGCTTACCACCAGAAGAAGTAAGGGTTAGAAATAGTCAGTGCAGGGTACCCCTATGTCCATTCCCCTCAACAGCAAGTATACCTCTTTGGATACTGCTGAGGGGGAGGTGGAGGGGTGGTAACCTGTCAGGGCACAGCAGCAACAGCCAGGCTCTGAGTCTCAGAAGGTAAGGGTAAAGACAGGCAGATAAGAAACTCGATAGGGAACGGACAGGAGATTCTGTGGCCATGAAAGATAAGCCAGAATGGTTTGTTGCTCCCCAGGTGCCGGGCTCCAGGGTATCTCAGAGTGTCTGCAGAAGATTCTGAAAAAGGAAGGTGAGTGGCCAGTAGTCATGGTGCACATAGGTAGGAAGGAAGAAGAGGTCCTGGGTAGTGAGTAGAGAGTGTTAGGTAAAAGGCTGAAGAACAGGACCTCCAGGTAATAATTTATGGATTACTCCCAGTGCTAGACAGGACAGGAATAGGATGATTGCACAGATGAATGAGTGGCTGTGGAAGTGGTATGGGGGGGGGGGCAAGGTTTTAGATTTCTGGGTCATTGGAATCTCTTCTGGTGAAGGTATGATCTGTACAAAAAGGATGGGTTACATCTGAACCCGAGAGGGACTAAATCCTTTGTGGACAGGCCTGCTAGAACTGTTGGAAGGGTTTAAACTATGTTGGCAGGGGCATGGGAACTGGACTGATAGGGCAGAGGATGGGGCTGTTGTTGTACAAGTCGATGCCATGTTCAGTGAAACAACGAGGGTAGACAGGTAGACAAGAGGGCAAAAATTGCATCAGTGGGATGAGGTGAAGTGTAACATGAGGGCAAAATCAAAATTAGGAATTGTGTACTGAACCATTTTTGATTAGGAAGCTTAAGGTAAAGGAAGTTTTGGGAGCGGTGATCATAATTTGGTTGAATTACCCTGCAGTTTCAGAGGGAGAACATAAAATCAAGTGTATCAGTATTACAGTGAAGTAAAGGGAATTACAGAGGCATGAGAGAAGAGCTAGCTAAAGTTGAAAGGAAAATGGGTAATAGCAGAATAACAAAGGTTGGAGTTGCTGGGGGAAATTCAGAAGGCTCAGGTTTGATACATCCCAATGATGAAGAACTATCCTAGAGGATGAGGCAATTGTGGGCAACAAAGATAACATAAAAGCAACAGGGAGGGCATAGAATAAAGCAAAAGATAGTGGGAAGTAAGAGGATCGGGAAGTTTTAAAAACCAACAGAAAGCAACTAAAAAAAATTGAGAGAAAAGATGAAATATGAAGGTAAGCTAGTCAAAAATATCAAGGAGGATCCCAAAAGTTTTTTTTCAGATATATAAAGAGTAAAAGAGTAATGGGGGGCCAAAATGGCAGACAAACTTAATAAGTAAACTTAATAAAGGTTGAACAAGTTAGGTCTCTATTCATTGGAGCGTAGAAGGTTAAGGGGGGATTTGATCGAGGTATTTAAAATTTTGAGAGGGATAGATAGAGTTGACGTGGATAGGCTGTTTCCATTGAGAGTAGGGGAGATTCAAACGAGAGGACATGATTTGAGAGTTAGGGGGCAGAAGTTTAAGGGAAACACGAGGGGGTATTTCTTTACTCAGAGAGTGATAGCTGTGTGGAATGAGCTTTCTGTAGAAGTAGTAGAGGCCAGTTCAGTTGTGTCATTTTGTGGCGACCCATTTCCTGGCACATCCGAACTGACTCACAATTAGATAGCCTACGGGGGTTTGCGAGCACAGAGCTTTGGAGCCTCTGCGCCATGGGGGGCAGGTTGAGGGAGGCTTAAAAGTGAGGCTGAAGATTTTGAATAAAGTTTTTTCCTTCGACTGCAGTTACCGACTCCGTGTCGTAATTTTAGCGCTGCGTGTAGCACACCGCTACAATTTAAGGTAAAATTGGATAGGTATATGGACAGGAAAGGAGTGGAGGGTTATGGGCTGAGTGCGGGTAGGTGGGACCAGGTGAGATTAAGAGTTCGGCATGGACTAGGAGGAACAAGATGGCCTTTTTCTGTGCTGTGATTGTTATATGGTTATATAAGTATTTTGTGTCAGTCTTCATTAAGTAAGACATCAGCAGTATGTTAGAAAGTCAAGAGTGTCAGGGGGCAAAAGTGAGTGTAGCTGATATTACTAAGGAAAAGGTGCTTGGCAAGCTGAAATATCTGAAGGTAGATAAGTCACTTAGACCAGAGGTATAAAGTACAAATCTATTTCTTTTAAAGCAATGACCCACCCCCGCCCCCCCAGCACTAGGTATGGTGTCTGTGTTTGTGTTGTTGCCTATGCATGCACATTGTTCTCTCTCTCTTTCTTGCTGCAATGTGAATACACAAGTTAAAGCCACACCCCAAGTGTGAGCTTTTGTTTAATTGATATGTAGTTGCGCAAGACACAAGTTGGCAGCAAGTACAAACCTGAATGTCAGAAAATATCACGAACTGCACCAACAGTTACGGGATGAAACAGCGAGAGTGTGTTTATGTGACATTTGGAGGCCAAACACAACAGTTAGTTTTACGTATTGAGAAGTGGAGGGCCAGCACTTTTTGGATGTGGATGGTTCAGGAAGATCCAACTAGACTGGCAGTCAAGCAAAGCTCTCAGGATAACATCAATAGGCAACTGCTGCCCAAATGGCAGCACTAATCAGAGGCTGTCCTTAATAACAACACACAAAATGCTGGTGGAACACAGCAGGCCAGGCAGCATCTATAAGGAGAAGCACAGTTGACGTTTCGGGCCGAGACCCTTCGTCAGGACTAACCGAAAGGAAAGATAGTAAGAGATTTGAAAGTAGTGGGGGGAGGGGGAAATGTGAAATGATAGGAGAAGACTGGAGAGGGTGGATGAAGCTAAGACCTGGAAAGGTGATTGGTGAAAGTGATACCACGCTGGAGAAAGGAAAGTATCATGGGACGGGAGGCCTTGGGAGAAAGAAAGGGGGAGGGGGAGGAAGCACCAGAGGGAGATGGAGAACAGGCAAACAACTAAATATGTCAGGGATGGGGTAAGAAGGGGAGGAGGGGCATTAACGGAAGTTAGAGAAGTCAATGTTCATGCCATCAGGTTGGAGGCTACCGAGCCGATATATAAGGTCCTTAATAGTTGTTTAATACTAATCAGAAGGTGTTTGAGAAGAGAATAGATAAACAAATCAAAGACTTGGCAACCTCAGCAAATCAGACTACTTTTGCCAGAAACAGCTTACCAAAGCAAACTGTGAGTGACAACAAACCACAATACATATCAGAAGAATTCTAATTGTTCATAAAGAAAAATGGCATCAGGCATTTGAAGTCAGCTCCTCACCACTCTGCAATGAATGGGTTAGCTGGAAGGCATTGGTCAGACCACACTTGGAGCATTGTGAGCAGCTTTGGGACCCTTATTGAAGAAAAAATGTGCTGGCATTGGACAAGGTCCAGAGGAGGTTCACAAAAATGATTCCGAGAACAAATGCGCTAATGCTTAATGGCTCTGGGCCTGTACTCGCTGGAGTTTAGAAGAATGTGGAAGCATCTCATTGAAACCTATTGACTATTGAAAGGCCTAGATAGAGTGAATGTGAAGAGATTATTTCCTATAGTGGGTGAGTCTAGGATCAGCGTTCTTTCCGAATGCTGAAAGTCCATCTGGCTCAGGTGACTTATCAACCTCCAGACCTTTACGTTTCCCAAGCGTCTTGTCCTTAGTAAAAGCAAATACACTCACTTCTGCCCTGTGAAACTCTCAAATTTCTTGCACAATGCTGGTATCTTCCACAGTAAAGACTAATGCAAAGTATACATTAATTTCTTCTGCTGTTTCCTTGACCTCCATTACGACCTCCAGAGCCATTTTCCAGTGGTCTGATATCTACCTTTGCCTCTCTTTTACTCTTAATGTATTTGAAAAAATACTTCTGGTATTCTCTTTTAATAAGCTGTTTCTGGATCATCTTGTGTGAGTTTTCAAGTTCTTGTACCTCCTCCCTGTTGGTAACAATGCCAAGAGGGCCTATCCCAGATGGTGAGGTTTCTTGATGATGGATGCTACCTTCTTGAGGCATTGCCTCTTGAAAATGCCCATCAGATGAAGGAAGGTTGTGTCTGCAATGGTGCTGACTGAGCTTACAGCCCTCTGCAGTCTGTTACCATCTCTATACCAGGCTGTGATACAATCAATCGAAATGTTGTGCACCATACACCTACGGAGCTTCGCAAGAGTCTTTGGTGCCATGGCAAATCTTAAACTCCTAATGAAATACAGCCAAATTAATGTGTTGAGCCAGGACAAATCCTCTGAGATGTTAACACCAAAGAACTTAAAGCTGCTTACCTTTTTCATTGCTGACCCCTCAATGAGGGCTGGTGTGTGTTCTCCTGATTTCTCCTTCCTGAAATTCACAATCAATTTCTTGATTTTGCTGACATTGAGTTTAAGCTTGTTGTTGCAACACCACTCAACCAGCTGATCTATCTCACTCCTGCATGACTCCTCATTACCACCTTAGAGTTTACCAACAATAATAGTGATATTTGCTTATTTATATATGCTTGAACTGTGCTTAGCCACCCAGCAATTCGAATAGAGAGAACAGAGCAGTGGGTTCAGCATCCAGCTGTGCCTGTGTTGATTGTCAGTGAGGAGGAGAGATTATTACTGATCTGCACTGACTGAGGTCTCCCATTGAGGAAGTCAAAGATCCATTTACAGAGGGAGGTACAGAGGTCCAGGTTTAGAAACTTGATTAGTACTGAGGGGATGGTATTGAATGCATAGCTGTAATTGATCAACAGCAGGCACACGTACGTTTTGCTGTGTCTAGCTGTTCCAAAGCAGAATAAAAAGCCAGAGTTAGTATCTGCTGTAGACCTTTTGTGTCAGTAGGTGTATTACAGCAGGTCCAAGTCCTTGCTTAGGGAGGCATTAATTCTAGCCATAACCAACCCCACAAAGCACTTCATTATGGTAGATCTGAGTTTCTCCAGTCAATAGTTGTTGCTCTTCTTCAGCACCAGTATGATTGATGCCCTTTTGAAGCAGATGAGGAAGTCACAGCAATGAGAAGATGAAGATGTACTTGAACACTCGAGCCAAGTACAGCTTTATGGGTGACAAGAAGGGCCACCAGCAGCAGGTGATTTTAAAGCAGAGTGGAAGCAAGCATTCTACAGTACCATAACAATGTCCTTTATATCTGGATATAAAAAAGTTACCAAAGTTGGCAAAAATTTCGTGAAATGGGGCATGGAAGTGCAGAATCAACAGGAAGTATAAAATTAGTACTGTAGAACAACAATTGTGATTTTAATCTTTTCAACATTTAACCAGATAGGTGATTTTGGTTATCCAGTTTGAAAATTACTGTCACCTGGCCTCGGGGAAGTTGAGGAGTCAGGAAGAATAGAACTGGGTATTGAGCATACTCGTATTTTTGGCTAATTTTGTTATTTGAAAAATGCGAAGAAAGACAGGCAAATCATGGGCAATTCCACGTGTGGGCGGTAAACAGGAAGATTCTTTATGTTTCGCTAGTAGTTCTATGACGAAAACACTGACGAGAATTAAGTGAAATCTAGAAAACTTACACAAGAAAACGCAGTAAAAAGATTAAGCAGATAAACAATAAACATTTAACAAGCATAAAGATATTATTTATACATTTTATCTTAAGACAAAGGTAAGAAATCTATGAGGGCGCTTCTTTTCCTCAGCGTATTGTAATATGAATAAAAAGGACAAGGCAAGCTAAAATAATTGCTCAATCACACATACGTGAACAATAATATTAAGTAAAAAGCTGTCAAGTACTGTGCGAACCAGGAGAAAGTTTGGCAGGAGGGAATGCTGACGGGAGTGGAGGTAGTGCTGCCCACGTCTGCGCAGTGAGGGACTGCTGAAGGTAGGCTTTGCTGGCAGGACGGGCGGCGCAGCTCCTCCTCCGTCCGAGAGGCACCGCGGCTGGGCTCCGGAGTCTCTGATTCCTGGCATGGCGTTTCGGGAGCGCGGCCCGGAGTGCATCACCACAGCTCCCGAAGCAGCGGCCGCAGCTAAGCGAGACTTTCGCCCCGAGGAGGCCTTGCGGCCGGATGGAAAACTGCGGCTGAGCGCTTTCCGCCTCTGTTTGGTGGCCGGGCGGCATGGAGGCATTAAGCGGCACGAAGGAGATGAGGTGGAGCAGCGAGGCGCGACCCCTTGACCTGTTGGTCAGCTCGTATCGTCTACCACAGCTGGTCAAGCTGGAGGACGGTAAGGAGGGCGCCGTCCGAGGGACGCGGGTCGCAGCGGGAGGGACGGGGAGTGGTCGCAGCCCGAGGGCCTCAGCCTCCCGGCGACAGGGAAACTTCACGATCGGGGGCTGCACCACCGGTAAAGTGGCGGCTGCGGCGCACGTTGTGAGGTGTCGGACTGCCGGAGCGAACTTTCAACCGACATCGACCAGGGCTTGGAGCTGGTTCTCCAGCCTACGCGCAGGAGGGAGGTTCTTTCTGGTGCAGTTTAGGCGTGTATGTATAATTTATGATCTATGTATTAAAATGATCATGTACTGAGACTAATTTTGTTTACCTGTGGGATTTCGGAATTTAATCGTGTTTATTCCTCAAATATGAGAAAGTTTAGCCGTGTGTATTGTTAACCTGTAGAAATACATTCAAACTGTACTATATTAACTGGACCGTCTGAGTAAGCTGTAAGCGTTATGCTGTCTGGTAACCGAATCAACCACCGGTTAACTAATGAATCACTGTTTTGCAGTCCAAAGGTGTAGTCTGTTCGCTGCAGGAAATGTGCGGTTTTGAGTTGGCCTGTGTAATAGTACTGCATAGTATATGACAAGTCTCATTTCTCTCTGGAATTCGAATAACTTGTCTCGGTGTTTCTGCTGTGTAGCCAAACTGACAGGCGTTTCTCCAGCCAATGCCTCTTGAAAACTTTAGTACTCAGGTCTATCTTTATATTGCCTTTTTAAATTTAGTAATAGCAGTACAAATATAACTTACTTTGTATAGTTATTACTTAATTGTATGGTACTTAATATAATTATAACTTCTTCTCTGGGTTCTGAAATGGCTGAGGCCAATTTGGGGTCTACAGGCTGACTGGCACCAACCTGAGATTGTCATATTCAATCAAGATCTCAGGAACAACGGTCTTTAGCAGCACTCACAAAATGCTGGAAGAACTCAGTAGGTCAGGCAGTATCTATAGAAATGAATTAACAGTCAAAGTTTCGGGGCATTCTTCAGGACTGGAAAGACACCAGAATAAAAATGGGGGGGGGGGAAGGGAAGAAGGATAGTCAGAAGCTGATAGGTGAAGCCCAGTGGGTAGGAAAGCTAAAGAGCTGGAGAAGAAATTTGGTAGGAAAGGAGAATGGACCATAGGTGAAAGGGAAGAGGGGGCAGGAATAGGTGATAGGCAGGTGAAAAGACATGGGGCCAGAGTGGGGAAGGGGGAGGGAGGGGGAGGGAAAATGTCCTTTACCAGAAGAAGAGATCGATGTTCATGCCGTCAGGTTGGAGTTGGAGGTTACCCAGATGGAATGTAAGGTGTTGGTAGCCTTGAGGGTAGCTTTGTCATGGCACAAGAGGAGGTGATGGACTGACATGCCAGAACGAGACTGAGAATCAAAATGTTTGGCCACCGGGAAGTTCCCCTTTTGGCGGATGGTGTGAAGGTGCTTATTGAAGTGTGGACCACCAATGGACGGCAGGTCTCACCAATGTAGAGGAGGCTGTATTGGGAGTACCAGACACAATTGACAACTCCAGCAGATTTGTAGGTGAAATGTTGCCTCATCTGGAAGGACTGAATGGAGGTGAGGGAGGAGGTGAATGGGCAGCTGTAGCATTTTGCCTCTTGCAGGGATAAGTGCAGGAGGGAGATTAGTGGGCAGGGACAAATGGACAGGGGAACCAAGGATGGAGCAATCCCTGCTGAAGAGGTAAAGATCTGTTTATTAGTAGGACCCTTTGGGAAATGGCGGAAGATGTGGAGTATGTCTAGACTTGTCTTTCCCATCAGCAGGACAGATCCAGCAAAAACACCACAGTGGTATAGAGCAGAGTGTGAACTGCCCTGTCAAACTGCAATATTGATTTCTGATCCCATGAAATCTCATCAAATCGGGTTAAATTTGGGCAAGGAGTCCTTCTGTTAATTATCACTTACTGAATGCTCTAACGAAGCTGTACCACTCCATGTAGAATACTGTGTCAGGAAAATACTGAGAATGGCAAAGGTGCAGAATATACTCTGGGTGGGGGACTTCAACTTCAGTTACCAAGAGTTGTTTGGTAACTTCGCTGTGGTTAAAGGACATTGCTGTTAGATCGGGTTTGTGTAGTGATGAGGGAACCAACAAGAGGGAAAAACCTTTTTGATCTCATCCTATGCGTCATAGATGCATCTGGCTATGACAGTATCATTGGGAGTAAACACCATGCAGTCCTTCTGGGATAACTTCATATTTTGTGGCAACAATGCTGTTGGGTACCACCACTATGCTTAATAAGCAGACTGCAAGTGGATCTAGCAACTCAGAACTGAACATCCATGAGGCACTGCAAGCCACCAGTGACAGCAGAATTGTACTCAACCACTATCTGACACCTCATGGGGCAGCATAACCCCCTTCTTCCCATTGCCATCAAACTAGGGGATTGATCCACGTTCTATGCAGAACGGAGACGGGCATGCCAGGAACCACATCAGACATGCCTCAGAACGAGGAATCAACCTGGAAAAGTTGCTGGACAAGGCTACTTGCACGCTATACCTCGAACAGCATAAAGCAATCTCAAACTAACAGATCAGATCTGCAGTCCTGCCGCATCCAGTTGTGAATGTTGGAGGATAAACAGCTCCTAGGAGGTGAAGGCTCTAAAAAATATACCCATTCTCGATGAAAAATGAGCTTAGCGCATCACATTTTTTGTTTTGCAATTATAAAAATATTCAGCTAGAATGCTGAGTTAATACATTTTGGTCTCTTTCCCTTAAGATTGATGCCAGCCTTCAGCCAATTCACTATACTGCATGTGCTATCAGGAACCGATGAAGGCATTGGACACAGCAAAGACTGAGCACAGGTAACATTTAGGCAATGGTATTGACGACTTGTGCTCGAGAATTTGCCACACCCTTAGCTGGGCATTTCCAGTTCAGCTGCAACCTGATGGTGTGCAAAATTGCCAGGTCGGTGCTGTCTACGATAAAAGGACAAATCCAACCCAGACAGTTACCTCCCCATTAGTCTTCTCTTGATTATCAGAAAAGTGATGGAAGTTGCTCTTCGACAGTACTATCAAGCTGCACTTGCTTAACAGTGACCTGCTTATAGAAGCTCAGTTTGTGTTCACCGAAGTCACTTGATCCCTGACCTCATTATAGCCTTGGTCTGAAAATGAATAAAAAAGCTGAACTCTGGAAATGAAGTGAGGATAACTGCTTATGGCATTAAGGCATCATTTGATTGAATATAACATCAAATAGTCCAAGCTAAACTGCAGCCAATGGAAATCGGGGGGCAAAGCCTCTGTTGGTTGAAATCATTAATACTTAGCACGAAGGAAGATGGATGGAAACTTTTTTTTGCAGAAGTTCCTCAAGGTAATGCCCTGTTCTCAGTCATCTTCAGCTGCTTCAGTCAATGACCTTCCTTCAACGAGGGTGTTTGCTGATGAGTACACAATTTTCAACATCACCTCAGATAATAAAGCAGTCCAGAACCAAGTGAAACAAGACCTGTATGATATTAAGGCCTGGGTTGACACATGGCACAAATATTACTTGCTGCCTAACTGCCAAGCAATGATGATATTCAACAGGAGAAAATCCAATTAACATCCGCTGACATTCAGTGGCATTACCGTTACTGAATTTCCCACTATCAATATCCTGGTGGTTACTGTTAACCAGAAAGTGAATAGTAGTAGTCATGTACAGAATATAGCTACAAGGTAATGTCAAAGTCTAGAAAACCTGTGGAAGCTAATTTACCTCTTGTCCACTCTCTACAAGGCTTAATTCTGCAATAAGCCCATCAAAACTGATTGAGTATAATTAGTATCTTTTTAATACTGGGATATTGAGAGAGAACAGTGATACTGGTTCACTTAAACCTACCAGTGGACTTAGAAGGTTTTCAGGAGATACTGGTTGTACCCTTTCATTATTTTGAGGTGCCTGTTGCAGGTAGGAGATATTTTGGAGCCATGCACAAGGTGCTTCATTGTTGCCCAGTGAGCATGAATTTTACCAGGATTGAGGACTAAGTCTTCAATCAGACAATTTTTCTGTTTACCTGTGCTTTGAAAGCAGTGGTGAATTTTGTCATTGTCTACACCAAGAGATTGTTCCTAAAGTGCAGTGTTATACAACGGGCAGGTTTGTTGAAACCTTTAGTTTGCAGGAGTTGCTTAGAAAGGCTATTCTCTAATATAGTCTCCCAATATATTGCAGTGAATAAAACAAAACAGATGGAAGAACTCAGCTGGTCAAGCCACATCTGTTGAAAGAGAAGCCAGACAGTTGGTGAAGTTCCATCAGTTCAAAGTACATTGATGATCAAAATGTGCATACTGTATACATCCTTGAGTTTTGTCTTGCAGGCAGCCACAGAACAAAGGAACACTATAGAACCTATTTTTAAAAATGCCACACAATAAAGTTTATCAAACCCCCAATGTGTGTGTTTGTTTTTTAAAAAAAAGACAAATTGTGCAAACAATTTAAAAAAAAGTGAACAGCCACACAGAACAAAAACTGCAGAGTGAGTTTTCAGCCATGAAGTCAGTTCAGCAGTTGGGCTGCAGGCCACAGTTGCAGAGCCAGTTCAGTACTGAAATGAGTAAACCTTGTGGAGTAGTGGGCTGAATGCCAGTTCATCCTTCACCCTAGGCCTTGAAGACATGATAAAATCATGCAAATAAGTAAACAAGAGTGAGTCCACAGCTGCGGAGCACTTTCAACGCTGAGGCAAGTGAAACCCATCCAGGAGTCCGATAGCTGCGGTGCAACAACTGCTCCTGAACCTGCTGGTATGGGCCCCAGACTCCTGCACCTCACGCCCAATGGTTGTAGCAAGAAGAGAGGGAGACTGGTCAAACACAGGAAGACTGTGCTGAGCACCTGTTTGTTTTCTGCTCTTGTCCTCAACGGTTTTAATCTTTGAGTAAAGTGGAGTCGATCATACCCTGTTGCAGCATTCACCCCAAGCGATGACTGCCTAGCCATACCTGCATTCTTGTGCGTCTAGTTTACTGAGTTCCCGAGGCCATCGCAGAACCGCCAGATCTGTACTGTTTGGCAATGATTCTAGCCCTTGAATCTCGACACTGCAAATTGTTGCAAATTTATCTTCAGAATTAGGCTGTTCTTATTTTCTTGTTATTAGGATTTGAGAACTGTTTTTGGACATGACCATGAAGATGTGATTCAATGTATCATAAATCATTTAAGTGATTCTGCAAAGGTATTAGTAATGTAAAATATATGTATGTTCATTGTCAAATTCAATTGATACCACTTTCCGCTGGTCCTTCAAAATAGTGAAAGTTCACAGGTTGATTGGATATACTTCCTGTACTGTGATGTCTATTTATACTTATGTTTTTATGATCACAATACCCTGTTGGACATTAATAACACAAATTGCTGTCAGAGTGGTTCATTAGCGAGACTGACAGCAAAGGAGCTGAATACCTTGGGCTATTGCTCAGACCAGGACCTGCAGACCCTCATACATGTTACAGCACTTAGGGGAGGAGGCTCTAGAAGTGGGTTGAGAAAGTGTACTAGAATCTGCGATAGGTGAAAAGACTAACTCATGCAGGCCAGCTCTCCTGTAAGTGCTGCTCTCCAGTTTTCGCTCCCGGGAAAACAAAATGGATTATTTTTGGTTGCATCTGACCCGTATGAGAAGTGGAACTGCCGCATACAATTCTCTCTGAAATATGACTCCAGGACATCAATCTTCAGACAATGCCACTCAGTCCTATACTAGTCCTCTTGAAATGAATGTTAATATCACATTTGCCTTCCTCACCACAGATTCAACCTGCAAATTAACCTTTAGGGAATCCTGCACAAGGACTTCCAATATGTGCAATATTATTTTGTGACTGTATTGTGATTTGTCATAATGGTATGACTGTGTAATGTGTTTTGCACTTTGGCTTCAGAGAAACGATGTTTTGTTCAGCTGTATACACATGTATGGCTGAATGACAGTAAACTTGAACTGATTTATCTAATACTTCAATTGATGTTTCATTTGATATATTAATATGTTTGCCTAGGCATTCCTGCTGGCCAGAATGTAGACTCTCACTTCTGTGAGATAAATGCAGCTTCATCAGAAAGAATAAATCAATAGCACTTTACTATTCTATGCTCTATACAGTCCGTAGACCATAAGATGTAGGAGCAGAATTAGGCCATTTGGCTCATTGAGTCTGCTCCGTCATTTCATCATTTTCGTGAATCATCTTTGAACCATCTCCAGTTTCAGCACCTCCTTTCTAAGATAAGGAGCCCAAAACTGCTCACAATACTCCAAGTGAGGCTTTATAAAATTTCAACACTGCATCCTTGTTTTTATATTTTAGTCCTCTTGAAATGAATGTTAATATCACATTTGCCTTCCTCACTACAGATTCAACCTGCAAATTAACCTTTAGGGAATCCTGCACAAGGACTTCCAAGTCCCTTTGTGCCTCTGTTTTTGTATTTAATCTCTATTTAGAAAATAGTCAACCCTTTCATTTCTTCTACTGAAGTGTCTGACCATACACTTCTCGACACAGTATTCCATCTGCGATTTCTTTGCCCATTCTCCTAATCAGTCTAAATCCTTCTGTAGCCTCTGTACTTCCTCAAAACTACTGGCCCCTCCACATATCTTCATATTGTCTACAAACTTTGCAATAAAGCCATCAATTTCATCATCCAAATCATTGACCTATAGTGTAAAAAGAATTGGTCCCAACACAGACCTGTGTAGAACACCACTAGTCAATGGCAGCCAGTCAAGGCTGTCTTTATTCCCACTGTTTGCCTCCTGCCAATCAGCCACTGCTTTATCCATGCTAGAAACTTTCCTGTAATACCATGTGCTTGTAGCTTGTTAAGCAGTCTCGTGTGGCACCTTGTCAAAGGCTGAGGAAACCATGCTGAATACATACTATCTTATGTGCCTCCAATACCCTGAGACCTCGTCATTAATGATCAACTCTATTTCCCCAACCACTGAAGTCAGACTAACTGGCCTATAATTTCTTTTCTACTGCTTCTGTCCCTTCTTGAAGAGTGGAGTGGCATTTGCGATTTTCCAGTCTTCTGAAACGATTGCAGAATCTAGTGATTCTTGGAAGATCATTACTAATGCCTCCACGATCTCTACAGCCACCTCTTTCAGAACTCTGGGATGTAGACCATCTGGTCCGGGTGACTTATCTACCTTCAGATCTTTTGGTTTCCCAAGAACCTTCTCCCTAATTATGAGAACTTCACACTTAATGCCCCCTGACACCTGGAACTTCCACCATGCTGCTGGTGTCTTCCATATTGATGACTGATGCAAAATATCTATTTAGCTTGTCAGCTACTTCATGGTCTCCCATTACTACCTCTCCAGCATTGTTTTCCAGTGGTCTAATATCCCCTCTTTTACACTTTTATCTGAGGAAACTTTTGGTATCCTTTGTAATATTATTGACTAGCTTACTTTTCTATTCCATCCTTGCCTCCTTAATAACTCTCTTTTTAGTTGCCTTAGCCCATGATGTTTGCATCACTGTGGTGGCAGACTAAACTCATCACGTCTGCATGCACAAGATCCATACACTTGTATTCTCTGTAAATATCACTTGCCTCATAAATCTCCTTTAAACTTTCTCACTCTCATCTTAAAGCCGTGTAGTCTATTTGACATTTTTATCTTGGGGAAATAAACTCTGGCCATCTACCCTGTCTGTGCCTTTCGTAGTTTTATATATTTCTATCAGGCTGCCCCTCACCCTCTAACATTCCAACTTCGGCCATTTCTTTCCTTATTGTTAAAACTTTGCACTCTAGGCAACATTCTGATAAATGACTTCTGCACCCTTCGTAAAACATAGTGTAGTGTCCAGAGCTGCACACAGTACTCCATATGTGAGCGTATCAAAGCTTTATGCTGATGCATCATGACTTCTGAAATTTTATACTCGATGCCCTGACCAATGAAGGCAAGCATAACGTGTGTTCTTTAACACCGTATCAGCCTGTGTTGCCACTTTCGAGGAACTGTGGATTTGCACCCCAAGCTCCCTCAGTTCATCAGTGCTTCTGAGGGTCCTATCATTTACTATATTCTTTCCCCCTTTAACTTACCAAAATCTTTGTGTTGTGCTTTATAAGGGGATTCACTGTCCATGGTTTTATGATGCAATCAATGTATTAAATGTACTGCAGAGATTAGTATGTAATACTGTGCAGCATTTCCCACAATCGTTAAGCGTGTATTTCCAAACTTAAATGCATTAGAAGTTGAAGGATGCACTGTTGTTCTTGTAAAGACAACAATTAATTTGCATTTAACAATACAGTGAACTGGGAGAGCAGAGTATTGCTTGTCAAATCTAATGAGTGGTGGAGCCTATCATTTAAATTGGAAACACAAGTCTTTGTAGATCAGCTGGATGCTGGCCTTCTGTCGGAAGGTTGAACCTGCTACCATGTTGGAAGAAATTGATCATAGGCGGTTAGCTGATATAGGCTGATTAGGGTAATAAATTAATTTTAATAGTCAAATGTTTTTGACCGACCCTTCTTCAGGCCCTGATGAAGGGTGTCAGCTTGAAACGTCAACTGTACTCTTTTCCATTGATGCTGCTTGGCCTGCTGAGTTCCTCCAGCATTTTGTGTGTTAAAATGGAATGATATAAAGGCTTGTAGGAAATCCATATGAAACTAGGATTAGAATGGCGTGCATTTGGGCATGAACATACTGAGGGCTATGGAATTCCTGCATAGCGCACATTTTCTTTAAACCTGGAGTAATATTTTATAAGATAAATAAATGATCTATGATTCATTGCCAATTTAGCACAAAGTTGGAATAGTTTGAATAGTTCTGTAATTGTATTTATTTTTTTTAAATTGCATACTGAGCCACGTATGGCTATCCATACAGTTTTCTTGTCTGATTTATGATTTCTCCTTCTCGTTCTGTTGTCTGTATACATATTACAGTCGGAACACAACAATTTTCAAAATAAATATAGCATTGGTTGCTTCTGATGCCAAATGGAATTTTTGGACCAGTAGGAAATGTATCGGTTGTGTTATGGGTAATTAGATTGGCTGGCAACTAGTAGCATGGATAATACTTGGAGTATTGGTCACTGTGATGCAGAAATGTTAGTAATATGTCAGCAGCTTAGATGGCCACTGTATTTATCAATTTCAGATTTAATTGAAATCTGTGTACTATTCTACATGAATGTTGTTCAATGCTGCTAGAGGTTAGTTTTTGTTTAAGCTGCTTGCAGTACTGAAAATTTGGATAATTGTTTTTTGAATCTCCTCAAATTCAGATACCAGCATTTATTTCAATTTTATTCAGTGTTCAAAGAGACAAATTTGTAATGTCGCCTTACAGTTGATGTAATCGGGAGGGCGAGTAATCCTGTAATAATCCTCTTAAGCACTTTGAATTCTAACCAGGTTGTTTGTGGAGCATATTTGCTATGAAATCTGTTTTTAGTATATGGAGATGCTTTGTAATTTCTGTGCAATGGTTGTTCTAAGATTCTGCCTGAGGCATAAAAAGGTGCAGCAATCTCATCCATCAGCTTTGAGCCTGAAAGATCCTTAGTTTTGTAGACCTTATTGTATTTAAAAACTGGTTAATACAAACATCTTCATTTGAGGTTTTCAAACTTGCTTTTTAATTTTTAAGCCTTTAACTGCTTGGTTCACCTACTCTTGGAGTAGATTTAATGTGTAGTTCTCAGTTTAGCTTTTACTTGTCATCTCACAGTCTTCGGTAGTGCCGCTTGTTACAGAAAATCAGAAATGGCTATTTCTCTCCAGAATCTGTGTTCTGGTAAATGACTGAATATGACTCAAAATCAGGTTTATTATTACTGATATATGCCATGAATTTTGTTTTGCAGCAGCAGTGCAGTACAATGCATAATTAAAAATACTGTTACATGAGGAAATATAAAAAGTAGTGAAAAAGGGCAAAGTAGTGATGTAGTGTTCATGGGTTTATGGACTGTTAAGGAATCTGATGGAGGGGAATAAACTGTTCCTAAGCATTGGGTGTGTGCCTTCAGGCTCCTGTATATCCTCCCTATTGCTAGTGATGAAAAGCAGGCATGCGCTAAGTATTAGAGTCCTTAATCATGGATCCCACCTTTTTTTGAGGCATCAAGTTTTGAAGATGTCCTCAATGCTTTCTGCAGCTCTTTCCAATCCTGTGCAGTGCCTTCTCCATACCTGATGGTGATTTGACCAGTTAGAAAGTTTTCTACTCTACTTCTGTAGAAATTTGCTGGAATACATAACAAATCTCACCAAGCTCCTAATGAAATAGAGCAGCTGGTGTGCCTTCTTCATAATTCCGTCAATATGTTGGGTTCTGGATAGATCTTCAGTGATGTTGACATGAGGAACTTAAAACTGCTTCTCTTTCCACTGCTAACCCCTTGATGAGGACTGGTGGACAAATTGAATAGTTAAGGTTTATTCTGTAATTAAAAGATCAATGTGGCTAACTTGGGGTGGCTGAATCAGATCTCCACTATGGAAGTTATTATTGCATTTTTGTTTTTCCTAGCTTGAAGTAGATCTGGTGAAGACTTAGTGTAATACAAATATACTGTATGTAGAATTAATATGGTTACGGTTAGAATTTTTTTCCTAGCTGCCAGCTAATCTGCATTAATGAGCCCAGTGTTTTTTTTAAGTAAATTTACTGGATGTATTATCTTTTTGGGGGAAAAACCAAAGCAAAATGAAGAGAATACTCAGCAGGTCAGGCAGCATCAGTGGAGAAAGGAATGGTTAGTGTTTCTGTTTCTTTTCATCTGAACTGACCAAAATTTGGAAATCAGAGTTAAAGTTGTGGGGAAGGATTGGAAAGAACAATGGGTGCAGGGAAAGGGTGAAAACCAAGAGAGGGACTGACTGATACAAATGATAATTCAGCAATTGAGAGAAACTGAAGTTTGGGGGTGGGGTGGGGAAGGGGAGGAAAAGGTCTAGAATACAAACTATGAATTAGCAAAGCAATTGTGTGAATGTTCAAAATGATGTCTGTTTCCATATTTAAGCAGACATATACCATTCCAATCTGACTACTTCAAACATCTCTCTTCATGGTTACATGAATTGTCCTGCTGTCTGATCTCCATTATGTGATGTCAGGATATTGAGGACAATAAATGTAATCTTTTCAATTTTCTCCTATATACCGATTGCATATTTCCTACTAGTCTACTGTTCTCACTGCCCCCCCTCCCCCCGGCTGACTCTTTTCCACACATGTACTCTGGCTCACCTGTTTCCCTCCTTTTTCAGTAGTTAACTCCTCTCTTATCCATTAGTGTTAACTTGTAAAATGTCTTGAGTGAGTGCCAGCTAATCTAGTCATGCTTGCCTGCTAGAACTTGTCACAAGGAAACTTAAATTTCCGGAGATTTTACTATAGTATATTCCAGTGACTTTTGGGAAGTTTGATACTGCTTAAAAGGGAAATTTTGTTCTTAAGCAGAAACTAATGTTTTGGTATAAGTTGATACATCACTTTTTTTTGAAGTTGAATTATTTTGATTAGAATTGAGCTGCTTATATGATGTATTTTGTTACTTTGGAAAATTCGTAGTTTTGTTAAAGGAGTTGTATGAAGAAGAATTTTTAAGAAGATGTTGTAAAAAAGGTTAATGACGACTGAACTGCAATGTTTATAATCTGGTCAGTGTGACTGTATAAGGCATTAGATTGTAGTGCTGTAACTATTATGCAACTGAACTTTGATAGTATCAGTGAAGTTTCGAAATACAGTTTCATTTATAACCACCTTATCTTTATTTAAATATTTCAGTCAAAGTAAGATTTGTGTAGGCAATGTTGTAATGAATTAAACCTGTTAACTTTTCTTTCTTTATGAAGAAATGGATTTGTAATATAAATCATTAGTGATGTGAGCTTGTGATTATCTTACAACATTATGCTCATTCTCACTTTTGAAATGGTGGAGTCCTTCCTCACTGAGCTTGAGTATTTCTATATTATCAACAGTGGAAATAATTAGCTTAATTTTATGAGTTCCATCTGTATATGACAAAACATTTCAATCTGTTCTGTTAATTGGGTCACTCAATCTTCGAAACTCAAGAAAAGGTGTTAGCAATTGTGCACATTTCCGTGTAGTATATTTAAAAAAAATGTTGCTTGTATCTTTTCAGTAGATATTTATAGGTGCTTAAACTGGTAAACTACCAAACAGTTGCCCCTGAATCCTACAGATTGGAAATTCCAGCTCCAGAATTTATTGAATATGTCATGGAGCTAATTAAGGCTATTTTTTAAATATAGAATTGAGGGACTAAAGTAACAAGTATTGGTATCCTATAAGAATATGGCGGGGGCGGGGATGGACTCTTAAAAAAGGCATAATTCAAAAAGTTTGGAGTTTGTAAACTGAATTGTTTATTTGTAAGGTTTTACAGTGTTTCTCTTGAGAATGATAAGAATGTGTAGCTAATTACCATGAGAACTATTTAGAAGAATAGGAGGAATACATTAGAGAGGAGCTTGTCAAGCAGAATTTGGAGAAAGAAATAGAAGATGTAGTGAGGAAAATGATAAGTGGAAGGAGGGTTTAGTTATGTACAAACTCAGTCATACACTAGTTTAACTAAGTGACCAATTTTGTGCTAAATTTTCAGTCTTGTTTTATTTGTATTACCAGATAGTTCATTTTACTAAACGAGAGTAGACTACACATGCATGATAATCTTTTAAACTGGAGTAGTAAATAATCTGCTGTCCTATCCTGTTGCAGGGTTTTGCCCAACAATTCTTCCCACCCCACACAGATGCTGCTTGACCCACTGAGTTTAGCAGATTGCAATCTGGAGCAACAAACAGCATCTATCATTTAAAATGCCTTGTGAAATTTAACCGATGACTCTATTTGATGCTTTTGCTAATCAGAAGATTTCTTTTGCAGGGGAAACAGTGGAAGGGATTCGTGAAAATGATTTAGTTTTGCTTCATTCCTGTCGACAATGGACTACAATTACTGCCCATAGCTTGGAAGAAGGTCATTATGTGATTGGGCCAAAAATAGAGATTCCTGTTCACTATGGAGGTAAGACTTGAATATACAGCGTTCTTCCACTAGTTCAGTTTAACAGATTAGAGGCAATTGTTAACTCTTGTTTTCCTCATAAAGACATCAGGGATATTTCTTTTACAAAGATATCTGGAATAGAGATTATTACTTTATTGTGTGGGCTGTCAGGGGACAGCTGAGACGGTGTCTAATGTTTTTAAAGGAATAGAATTAAGTTCAAAGTACATTTATTATCAATGTATGTCTACATGTGCAACCTTGAGATACATCTTGTAAGCACCCACAAAACAAAGAAGCCCAATAGGATCCATGGAAAAAAAACCCACACCACAACTGTGAAACATTCATGCACATAAAAGTAACAAATGGTGCTAACATTAAAAAAAATTATCAATAATATACAATTGAACAACGGAGCCCACGGAAGTGAATATGCAGCTATGGAGCCAGTTTTGTGTTGTAGCCGGTCCAGGAGCCTGATTGCTACAGGTAGCAGCCATGGACTCAGTTCAGTGCCAAGCCAAGGCACATAAGGCCTCACAGAGTAGTGAGCTGAACACTGATTCAGCCTTGACACCTTAATCCAGTGTTTCCCAACCTTTTTTTTAAGCCCAGCTCCTCCCTAAAGAACTCTAATACTTGCCATTGCCCCCTTAAAGCACCTTCATATTTGCCAACGCCCTAATTAGGCACTACTACATGCTAACATGAGAAAAATGATTCTGCTTTAAATTTTTATTTGTCTCTAAACCTAGCATGCACAGTACCTGTGTGCTGTACAGCAGCTTTCATATAAATGTGATCCTTGAGCTTGATGGCTTTTAGCAAGAGTTGGAAAATCTGGTTCAAGTTGTGACAGTAAACGTAAGTTGCCATGCAGAACAATGTCCAAGCAGTTGCTGTTCTTGTGAGTATGTTGTTCACTGCACTGAAGCCTCTTTCGACAAGCTAGGAGGATGGAAATGCAATGAAAAGCGGTTTGGCTCCTCTCCAAAGACCAGGAAACTGCTTGTGACGGTGTAGCTACATTCCACAAAAGCCAGCAATTTTTGAAAAGCGTTTTTCTGCTTCATCTTTCTGAATTTTATTTTCTTCTTGCAATCTTTCTTCCTGTTCTTTCTCCTTGCAAGGAAATGGGTTGATTACCCAGTCTGGAGTTTCCAGATCATTCAAATCCTTGAATTGATTCTGAAAATCCTTCTTTAGTGACTGCAAGTGCAAGCAGTACTCTTGCAAATCACTGCCTGTGAAAGAGAGTGCCATACTTTCCATGCAGTGAAACAATGAGAACATTCTTCTCCCAATGTTTTGCTTGTATATTTCCAATCTTCTCATAAAAGTGGACACTGCACTTTTTACCTGGATTAAATTCAAATCCTCACCCTGCAGTTTCATATTTGGAGTGTTAATTTTGTCATGCATATTAGCTAGGCATGCCACATAGAAGTTCAATCTTGTTTCCCAAGCTCTTGTTGACTTTGATCAAAAATTCATCCAGTGTCAAAAAGATTAAAGTAACGTTTTAAACAGCAGCCTTCGCACTTCAGTGTGAAGAAATAAGCATTCAAACCCTTCCTCGTTATCTTGGCGTAACTGGCAAAATATTCTATTACATGGATGAGCTTTAATTTTGTTGATATCAGATATTTTGAGAGTCATGCTTCAAAATAGTCACTGGCTAAGATTTTAGGCTGCGAGATGTTGACAATGAATTACACAATGGATTGCAAACAGACTTGGAATTTCTTTTTTTTCATAAATGCCACTAAATCAGCATGGCAATCTGTCATATATGTTGCCCAAGAAATCACGTTCCTAATCAGAATACTTTTGTCCTCATTTTACATTTTGAGCTTCTCGTAGATTGATTCTCAGTTGATAGGTTTTTCTCTTTTTACAAAAAAGAATCTCCTGATAAACTTCTCCATCTTTGATAAACTGTACATGTGCCATGAGCAATACCTCATTGTCTTGCACAGTTGACTCAGTCAGTTGTATCTCAAATTCTGCTTTTTGTAGCTCTGTCCATAGTTGATACTCAATATTTTCACTCACTTTGTCAATACGGTGAGCAACAGAGTTATTATTCAGTGGAATTGATTTTAAAATACCTGTGTAATTTTGAGCACTTCTGATACAGCAGGCATTATTAATCTTTCATCAATTGCACACTTTGTTATCATTTTGTAAATGTTATAAGAAGCAATGAGACCACTATCCAGGTAATTTCAAAGGTTTCAAAAGTACGTTTAATGTCAGAGAGTACAATATACATTCTGAAATGCTTTCTCTTTGCAAACATCCACGAAAACAGAGGAGTGCCCCAAAGAATGAATGACAGTCATTCTAATGACAGTTAGAACCCCACCAGCTCCCCCATTCCATGCATAAGTGGCAGTAAGCAACAATCCCCCCCTCCCCCTCCCACCGGCAAAAAAAAGCATCGGCACCTGCCACGGAGCACTCACGTGAGCAAAGTAACAGTAAAGACACAGACTTGGAGTTACCCCCAAAGATTACATTGTTCACCTGGCATTCCACATACCACAGGTTCTCTCTACCGTTAATGGAGGCAGAGGTTTCTCTGTTTTTTCACAGCAAGCGGGGAAACATAACAAACAACTCGCTGGATTTCGATGTTAAAAGTCTGCCACATTGCTTTATTTCCCAGCTCTGTGCCTGAAGATCACGAGTCACTGGGCACACAGCCACAGATATTCCAACTCCCCCATGACACATTGGTCTCTTGTAGCACCGACCATTGATCCGCCTTTCTCCAGTGGCCTGAGATCCTAGACTTCCAAAGCCGAGCTGAATACTTAGGCCGAGCCCTTGGAGTGTCGAACAGTGGGCAGTCCTGAAACCCTAAAAGCAGGTCCCATTCCCGCAAAGAGCAGGGATCAACGTGTAGCTCCAGGTCAGGGTCTTCAAAATACAACCCTGTAAGAGAAAAATAAAAATATTAAAGATGGAATTTTCAGTTTCCTTGGTAAATGACCTGTGTGCAACGCTTTTCATATGCTTTTCATTTTCTGCAGCTGAGTAACACCATAAGTAGCCTTTGTAGAGTGTCTTTTATGGAAGTAAGTAGCCTTTTCAGGGAAAACATGAAGAAATCTGCAGATGCTGGAAATTTAAACAACACACACAAAATGCTGGTGGAACACAGCAGACCAGGCAGCATCTATAAGGAGAAGCACTGTCGACGTTTCGGGCCGAGACCCTTCATCAGGACTAACTGAAAGGAAAGATAGTAAGAGATTTGAAAGTAGGAGCAGGAGGGGGAAATGCGAAATAGGAGAAGACTGGAGGGGGTGGGGTGAAGCTAAGTGCTGGAAAGGTGATTGGTGAAAGTGATACAGAGCTGGAGAAGGGAAAAGGACCATGGGATGGGAGGCCTTGGGAGAAAGAAGGAGGGGGTAAGCAGCAGAGGGAGAAGAAGAACAGGCCAACAACTAAATATGTCAGAGATGGGGTAAGAAGGGGAGGAGGGGCATTAACAGAAGTTAGAGAAGTCAATGTTAATGTCATCAGGTTGGAGGCTACCCAGCCGGTATATAAGGTGTTGTTCCTCCAACCTGAGTTTGTATTCATTTTGACAGTAGAGGAGGCCATGGAGTAGAGGAGCCTTTTCAGGTTGTCTTTTCCTGCAATCTTGTTGGCCTCATTACATTACGGTATTACAAATAAGACAAATAGAGTGTCGCTGATCTGACGAATGGAATTAAGCCATACTCTAGGTATGTAACATTGTATTGACGAGATTTCTATAGTTCCTGTTTCTCAGTAAGATTAGAGTTCAAGGCTTCACCATGTTCAGACTCTTATTTATCTATCATTAAGGGGGCTAAATTAAAATCATTAGCAGTTTTTTTTTGCTGTCAGGTCCAAGCCAGATGCTTCAATCCAGCCTGAAGTCACTCCAGCAATGGCTGCATTCTAACCTGCATTCTTGAAAGTCCAATCCACCGAATCCTTCAGGATACAGCAAGAACAGCAGATCATACAGAACGTTCAAAGGCATAACTCCAAAGGGAAATTACAGGCTGCGGATTGCTATGATTGTAGTTCAGAAAACATATATTTAATAGAACTGTTAGTAGAATAGCAAGTAGTTTGTTTCACTGCCTGCAAAGCATTGCCATGCCCTGCCAGCCCCATCTTAGCAAAGATTTGATTCAGTAATTTTCATTTACATTCCATTCTGCAGTGCTCACTTTTGAGGTTTGTCACAAGAAGAGCTTGCTTGACAGTCAGAGGTAAATGTTAGGGAATTGTTTGATGCCTTTTTTTAAAAAAAAACTGCAATATAGCAATGGACTGTTGTGAATCTCTGTGGCCCTTGACAGTTCAAAATGGAGATCTACCTGGAGGCTACACCTCAGAAGTGTACTGAGGCCCTGTGTAAAAGGTAATCTGCCTGCCTAGACAGGCACCTCCTTCCCAATTTAATGAGTCATACAACATGAAAATAGGCTCTTTAGCCAAGCCTGTTCACACAGGCCATCAAGTAGCTATTTATACAATAACACAACTTGGCCCATAGCCCTTTATGCCATGGTATTTCAGGCGCTCATCTAAATACTGAAATATTGTGAGAGTAGATTCAGTTCTACAGCACTGACACAAACCAAACTTGTCCATGCTGACCAAAGTGCCTAACCACTGGATGAAAAAGAAATTTCCTCAAATTCCCTCTAAGTGTGTTACCTTAGACAAACCTGCCCTTCTGGTTGTAGCCACTTCCTTTCAGGAGAAAGGACTTTCATTATCTACCCTGTGTATGCTCCCTGTAATTTTGTATACCATGCTCGGGTCACATCTGTCTCACTGCTTCAACGTAAGCAATTCCAGCCTAGTCTGTCTCTCCTTGCTTAAGTACTCCATGCCAGGCAAAGTCTTAGCAGGCCTCCTCTGCACTAATTTCTTTGCCCACCTGATATTCTTGCGTAGCTGAAGAGAATACTCTTCACTATCCACAGCACTGTCATTCTTTGCACCATCTGTGAATTCACTAGTCATCCCCCACCCCTATATTCACAACAGATTGTTAGTGTTTATAATGAAAAAAGAAGTTCCAGTACTGATCTCTGCATTATGCTGCTGATTACAGGCTTTCAATTGCAAAAGTAATCATTGACCCCAGGTCGTTTCCCCCCCCTCCATGAACAATTGCCCTGGGTTTCATGGACAATTGGTCATTTTGAAGAATGTGGGACTTTATAAAAAGCCTTACAGATTCTGATTGATGTGAGAATGTTGTTCTTGGACTACAGTTCAGTGTTCAGCAGTTCAGAATTCCCTCCAGGCTTGACAAGAAGCTCAGAGACTTCAGCCTTCACCCTGCCTTATGCTGCTGGATGCTGGAACTCCTGTCAGTTTGCTGGCAGGTGGTAAGAGTGGGCTCTCTCATCTCTGCCCCTCTGACCCTCAGTACAGGAACCCTTCAAGGCTGTATCCTAAGCCACTTCCTTTATTCTCTCTATATCCATGACTGTGTGGCCACACACAGCTCCAGTTTGCTCATTAAATTTGCTGACGATATTACATTGATTGGCCTAATCTCAAATAATAATGAGGCAGCATATAGAGAAGAAATCATCGCCCTGACACAGTGGTGTCAAGAAAATTACCTCTCCCTAAGTCACAAGAACCAGAAGCTGGTTGTGGACTACAGGAAGAATGGAGATAGGCTAATCCCTATTGACATCATTGAGAGAGTGAATAGTTTTACGTTCCTTGGCATACACATCAGCGAGGATCTCACGTGTACCTAAAAATGAGGTGTTAACCATATAAAGTTGAAACACAAGATTGAGTTTGATAAAATGTATAGACAAAATATGCCTGTCAACCATGCCGTGCCACAACTAATAAATCAGATCAAAATTTCACGGCCCTGCTGCATCCTTTCATGAATGGTAGAGGCCAATAAAACAGACAGTAGAAGGAATAGGCACCGCCCCATTTTCAGTAACAAGTTTAACAGCATCTGTGCAAAAGACGAGGCCTAAAGATTTTGTAGCTGTGTTCAGTCAGAGATGTTGGATCTATCCCTGCTATTACCTCTTTCCTGTGAGATACCCACTATGCACAAACCAGTTTTCAGCTAATTGAATTCACTTGGTATTAGATATTATCAGAAAATTTGCCTCTATCCAAATTGTGTAGTTTGGGTGCAAGGATGAAATCCACTTAATAATTTTGAGAGCTGAATATGACATGTTCACAAGAAAAAAATAGTTTTGGGTGGTTAATAGGCAAGAAACATTCATACTTCAATCTCATCTGTAGCCACTAACTCTCGCTGTTAAGTGGCATTCTGTTACTGCTCAGTCACCTGGATGACCTCCATTGTTCAAAAACTCAACTGAAGCAGTTAGAGTTGTAAGAAAAAGTTTGTGAACCCTTTGAAATTTCCACATTAATTACTCACAAAATGTGGTCTAATCTTCATCTAAGTCACATTGATGGGCAAACACCATCTGCCTAAGCTAATAACACACAAACAATTGTACTTCTCATCAATAGTGAGTACAGTATTTTAACAATCAGAGTCTAGGTTCAAACAAGTGTGTGAACCTCTGGGGTAATGCCTTCTGCAAAAGCTATTTAGAGTCAAAAGTTCCAGTCAATGGGATGAGATTGGAGGTGTGGATTGTAGAGGTGCCCTACCCTATTTTTTAAAAAAAGACATCAGTTACTGACAGAGCCTGCTCTTCTCAAGAAAGACTTGTTTATGTGCACCGTGCCGCAATCTAAACAACTTTCAGAAGACATTAGAAGATTGTAGAGATGTATGAAGCTGGAAAAGGCTACATCAACTTTTTTAAAGACTGTGTTCATCAAGTCCACAGTAAGAGAAGTTCTCTACAAATGAAGGAAATTCAGTACTGTTGCTATTCCCTAGGAGTAGGTGTCCTGCAAAAATCACACCAAGAGCACACATGCAATGCCGAAGGAGGTGAAAAAGTACTCAAGGATAACAGCAGAAGACCTTCAGAAATCTCTAGAACTTGCTAAAGTCTCTGTTCATGTGTCTACTATAAGAAAAATACTGAATAAGAATGGGAGGGATGCCACAAAGGAAACCACAGCTCTCCAAAAGAAACATTGCTGCACGTTTCCAGTTTGCAAAATACCACCTGATTATTCCACAGTGCTTCTTGGACAAAGTTCTGTGGATAGATGAGACAGTTGAATTTTTTGGCAGAAATTCACACTGCTAGGTTTGGAGGAAAAAGGGCACTGCACGCCATCATGAAGTATGCTGGAAGGAATATCATGGTTTAGGGCTGCTTTGCTACCTCAGGGCCTGGACACTTGCAGTTGTTGAGGGAACAATGAATTTAAAATTGTATCAAGACATTTTACAGGAGAATGTCAGGGTAATGATCCATCACCTAAAGCTTAGAATTTGGATGATGCAACAAGACAATGATTCAAAACGCGAGTAAATGAACAACAAGCTGGTTTTTTTTAAAAAAAAGAAGGAAATTGTTGTTCTTGAATGGCCAAGTCAGGGTTAGCTAACCATTTACATTCTATGCGTCAATTTTTTCATGCAGGAGTTCAGATACACCATACAACTCTTGTACCCCCATTCAATTCTTGTAAAAAAAAATGTTAATATAGACATATTCAGCACTTTTACATGATATATTGATTTAATATAAAAACAAGATAACCATTACTTACCTTAATGAGATTTCATTATATTATATTGTCTTCTTTTGATTTCTTCCTTTTTCTTAATCACATATTCTTTCCGTAACTCAGACCCAAGCACTAGCTTCAGTTTTCCTTCTATTTCAGTCTGATGTTGTGTTTTATAGTGTCTATTAAAACATGTCTTCTATTATGTGAGACCGTGTTTTCACAAACAATGCGCAATGGTTTTCCTGACAGACCCGCTATAAATAAGAGCTGATTTTCCCACTGTTCATTGAATTCACGCTTACTATCACTTTCTGCTTTTCTTTTGCACTGTGATGGGTAACAATGTAAAGACAAGGCTTAATTTTTGAAAAAGTACAAAACTGCAAACGTTCACAAAGGACGAACAAAGCACAACTCCGTAGCGCACGAGTGTCAATTGTAAACTGACTGGCAAAGACCTGCAACGCACCACTGGTGCAGACGCCTGGTGCCTCAGGATCAAACAAGTATCTAACGTGTATTGAACAGTTATGGAACAACTGCAGAACAAAAGTCTTTCTTTCCTGGTTTGTCTCATTGAACATTTTTTTAAAATTGAAAACAGATTAATGTGAAGGAAGATAGTATTCGCCAAAAGATGTGCATGAAATAATAAAATTGCTAAAAATAATTGCTAAGTTTTAGATTTATTCTCAGTAAAACCCATTTCTAGTTCTAAGCTACTTGAATTCCTGTTAGATTTTTTTCTACAAATTGGTTTTTGGTTAATACTTTTTGCATTGAGTAGGCCTACTTTTTTATTATTATCACTGGGGTGCAATGTGCCACTTCTAAGCATCCAATGTGCCATAGGTTGGCCATCCCTGGTCTAGACCTTAACCCAATTGAGATGCTGTGATATTATCTGAAGAGGGCTGTTCATACAAGGTATCCCAGAAATATTGATGAGCAGAAACATTTGGTGGAGGTTATTGCTGCTAAAGGAGGTTCTACCAATTATTAAATACAAGGGTTCACATACTCTTACCAGCTTGGACTGTGAATGATTGAACAATGTGTTCAATAAAGACATGAAAAGTACAATTGTTTGTATGTAAAGTTTAGGAAGACTGTGTTTGTCTATTATTGTGACCTGGATGAAGATCAGACCACATTTTATGAGTAATTAGTGCAGAAATCCAGGTAATTGCAAAGGGTTCACAAACTTTTTCTTGCAACTGTATGTAAATACTGGTGTTGCATTGCTAGTTATGCTACATGACTTTGTGGGCCTAAGGGCCTGTATTGTGCTGTAGGTTTTTATATACTGTACATAGTTCTGCTTACTTGGACTTTCTAGAAATAGGACTGAAGGAGCTGTCATCTACATCTTGGAGATTTCTTACATGTGGAGATGCATTACTGACAGCATTAATTTTCAAAGGATAAATGAGAACTTTGAGGATATATATATGGTGTTACAGTTTTATTTATTATAGACTATGTTCAACAGCTTTGTATTACCCTAGTTTGGGAGACCAAATCTTTATTTTTTTTTCTCCTCTTAGACTGTATCCCAGCAAGTTAACACAAAACACTAAGCAGGGAATTTGAACAAAAGTCCTTAGTGAATATTATTAGGTCAAATCTATCATGGATATTTTAAGATGAGTTGTTCAAGGTGTCTCTGAACTCTGCTAATTTTCAGAAAAAGAGATTTTAATTCTTCCACCCCATCTTGATGAGTTTATGGCAGCACCATGCCATCAAAGAGCAATTTACTGTGAGAAAGAGAGCTTCTTGGGTTTTAAAAGTTTATTTCAATGTCATGAATAATACAACAACTAAGCATAAGATTAGTTCCACAAGCCTATTATATTCATGATAGTTAGTGTTAAAGCAACCATAACAGTGTAAAGAATGGACAATGTGTTGAGCAACAGACATCTGGAGGGGACTACACATTGGTGGTTGATGATCTGCTAAGTTATCTAAGAATGCTAAGAAAGTGTAACTTGGAGTGGCTCTCCAGGATTGATCAGTCATGGGATTTTAAATCTGAGAGTGTTCTAAGAAGCCATATGTAGCAATTAACTATTGTATATAGGCGTCAGATTGGAATGGGAGAAGACACAATATTGCACAGTGAAATCCTCTTGGCTTCACTAAGCAGCAACAATAAATCTAGAAACTAGCTCAGTAAACTAAGACTATAGATCTCAGATCTAGTAAATTGGAAGTAACTAGACTAACTGCTTATAGTAGTGCATTAAGAAATGATCGATCCCTTCTCCGATACCTCCAACAACATCTAGCACTTCATGAGGAAATCTGCAGATGCAGGAAATTCAAGCAACACATACAAAATGCTGGGGGAACGCAGCAGGCCAGGAGGCATCTATAGTGAGAAGCGCTGTCAACGTTTCGGGCCGAGACCCTTCGTCAGGACTAACTGAAAGGAAAGATAGTAAGAGATTTGAAAGTGGGGGGGGAGGGGAAAATGCAAAATAGGAGAAGACTGGAGGGGATGGGGTGAAGCTGAGAGCCAGAAAGGTGATTGGCAAAAGAGATACAAAGCAAGAGAAAGGAAAGGATCATAGGATGGGAGGTCTAGGGTGAAAGAAATGGGGAGGGGAGCACCAGAGGGAGATGGAGAACAGGCAGAGTGATGGGCAGAGAGAAAAAAAAGGGGGAGGGGAAAAAACTAAATATATCAGGGATGGGGTAAGAAGGGGAGGAGGGGCATTAATGGAAGTTAGAGAAGTCAGTGTTCATGCCATCAGGTTGGAGGCTACCCAGACGGAATATCAGGTGTTGTTCCTCCAACCTGAGTGTGGCTTCATCTTGATAGTAGAGGAGGCCATGGATAGACATATCAAAATGGGAATGGGATGTGGAATTAAAATGTGTGGCCACTGGGAGATCCTGCTTTCTCTGGCAGACAGCGCATAGGTGTTCAGCAAAATGGTCTCCCAGTCTGCATCGGGTCTCACCAATATATAAAAGGCCCCACTGGGAGCACCGGACACAGTATACCACACCAGCCAACTCACAGGTGAAGTGTCGCCTCACCTGGAAGGACTGTCTGGGAACCCTATCCCGAGTGAGGTGGTGGAGGGTTCCCCTTGTCCTCACCTACCACCCCACCAGCCTCCAGATCCAAAGTATAATTCTCCATAACTTCCACCACCTCCAACAGGATTCCACTACCAAGCACATCTTTCCCTCCCCCCTCTTTCTGCTTTTTGCAGGGATCGCTCCCTACGCGACTCCCTTGTCCATTTGTCCCCCCCATCCCTTCCCACCCATCTTCCTCCTGGCACTTACCCTTGCAAGCGGAACAAGTGCTACACCTGCCCTTACACTTCCTCCCTCACCACCATTCAGGGCCCCAGACAGTCCTTCCAGGTGAGACGACACTTCACCTGTGAGTTGGCTGGTGTGGTATACTACGTCCGGTGCTCCCAGTGTGGCCTTTTTCTATATTGGTGAGACCTGACGCAGACTGGGAGACCATTTCGCTGAACACCTACGCTCTGTCCGCCAGAGAAAGCAGGATCTCCCAGTGGCCACACATTTTAATTCCACGTCCCATTCCCATTCTGATATGTCTATCCATGGCCAACTGTACTGTCGAGATGAAGCCACACTCAAGTTGGAGGAACAACACCTTATATAGCGGCTAGGTAGCCTCCAACCTGATGGCATGAACATTGACTTCTCTAACTTCCGTTAATGCCCCTCCTTCCCTTCCTACCCCATCCCTGATATATTTAGTTTTTTTCCCCTCCCCCTTTTTTTTCTCTCTGCCCATCACTCTGCCTGTTCTCCATCTCCATCTCCCTCTCGTGCTCCCCTCCACCTTTCTTTCTCCCTAGGCATCCCATCCCATGATCCTTTCCCTTCTCCAGCTCTGTATCCCTTTTGCCAATCACCTTTCCAGCTCTCAGCTTCACCTCACCCCCTCCAGTCTTCTATCATTTTGCATTTTCCCCTCCCCCTCCTACTTTCAAATCTGTTACTATCTTTCCTTTCAGTTAGTCCTGACGATGGGTCTTGGCCCGAAACGTCGACAGTGCTTCTCCCTATGGATGCTGCCTGGCTTGCTGCATTCCACCAGCATTTTGTGTGTATCTTTAGCACTTCATTGTCAGGTAGAAGAGCTGTCCATTGCAATGGTAATAAAAATAATTAAAGACCCAGATTAATACATTAATAAAATGTTGGAGAACTCAGCAAGTCAGGCAACATCTATTGAGCGGAGTAAACAAATATTATGCCAAAGTTGCACTAATATTATGAATACAGTACTCAATTTTCAGCCAATACCCTTCAGCAGGACTCTTGAGAAATGTCTACTCTTTATTCCTCTCCGTAGATGCTAACAGACTTGCTGAGCTTCTCGAGCATTTTGTGTGTGTTGCTCAAGATTCCAGCATCAACATTATCTCTTGTGTTTGTAAGACCCTGACATACCCAAGTAATGAAATTGTTTTGGAAGCAAGGTCTTTGTGTGAACTGTCATGTGCAATTGGTTCGATAGTACTCTGTGCCTGATTGCTGAATGCACATAATTAAAATGACGCGTGCTGAATAAGTGGTAAATGGAAGAGGATGGTATGGCAACCAATAATCCAGCTGGAATGGAGAAGAAAAGGCTGAAATGAGGGAGACTTGTTCTGGACTAACAAGGTGGTACCGAGTAATTGGACAGAATCTAAAGGGGAAGGAAGATATGAGAGTCCTGGAAACAGTATTACCTACTGAATTCTGTATCAGCACAAAAGCTTGAACTATTTGAAAGCAGATTTAAGGATCCAGAGTACATAAGTCTGAGATGAATCACCTCATTTCTTGATTGGTAGAGTACCGGGCAAGTTAAGAATTATTTGTATTTTGTCGTTGCAGTTAAATGTTTGAATAAAGCTCAGTATGTCTTTCACCAGTTTATTTTGTGTTCTTAATATTAGTGCAAATTTGGCATAACATATTTGCCTGTTCCTGGACCTTTTGATTTCTATTAGTATCCATGCTCATATATGTCATTTGATGTTGACTTAATTAAGCTGCTTTCCAAAGCCTTCAGGTCAGTGGGAAAAGACGTTTCTTGTATGGCCAAACTTCAGACTTAAGATTCTATATCCCTTGTATTTTATTTCCCCATGAGGATAATAGCTTGTCTACCCGTTAAGATCTCTTAATCATTTGATTAAAATGTCTTTCAGTTTCATAATGAGAGAATACAAGCCAAATTCATGTAACCAGTACTAATCGTTTAGTGCTTTTAGCCCTCTGGAGAATCTTTGTAGCTTTTCCAAAAGTAGTACTTCTTTGCAAACATTTAGAGATCAATACTAAAGACGTTATCCTACATGTGGAATTAGCTAAAATTCTGTACAATTGAAGCACCAAGTGTGAGCTCAAGCCTTTGAAAGGTCAATGTTCCATGATTCTTTGTATCTTTGCACTAGTTTTTAATAACTTGTATACGTTGATTCATCAGTCTTTGTTTCTTCGATATCTAGTTCAAGAGAATGTTTCATTTTGTCATTCTTAATGACAGTGAGTAGCTTTATACTTCCCAACCTGACACCCCATGAGTCATAGCCCTGCCTACCTATTTATTCCATCTGTAGATTTCTTACATAATATTCCCATCTACATAGCCTGTTTCCATATTTTGTGTCATTTACAAATGAGGATGTATAGTTCCTTTTATCCAAGTTGGCATATGCAGTGGAATGCATAGATACTATGAAGCTCTGAATCCATTTAAACCTATGCTAACTTTGAGTGGCTTTTCCTTGTTCTTAGTAGTTAATTCCTCACAATTAATAATAACCCGTTAGGTTTTGAATGGCGTGATACCAGGGGTGATTGATAAGTTTGTGGTCTAAGGTAGAAGGAGTCAATTTTAGAAAACCTAGCACATATATTTTTCAGCATAGTCCTCTCCTACATTTACACACTTAGTCCAGTGGTTGTGGAGCATACAGATCTTGGACCTCCAGAAATTGTTCACAGCTGGGGTGATTGATGAGTTCGTGGCCTGAGGTAGAAGCAGATGAGTTATTAACTTCAAACTTTCTGCCTAATCACTCAAAGAGTTGATCTGCATGTGGATGTAACGAGAGCTGTGTAACTCATCTCGTTCTACCCTAGGCCATGAACTTATTAATCACCCATGCTTGTGGATACTTTCTGGAGGTCCAAGATCCGTATGCTCCATTACCGCTGGACTAAGTGTGTAAATGTAGGAGGGGATTATTGTTTAAAAAAAAAATAACTGCTAGGTTTTCTAAAATTGACTCCTTTTACCTTAGGCCACAAACATACACACCTTTTGTATTTACTCTCCCTCATTGCAAAGTGAAATTTACTCTGTGTACTTGTGAAATGCGACTCATTCCTATACTTTGTATTTTCTTATGGGTTATATATTTTTAAAATTTGATATCCTACTTTTATTTTTGCATCATGTCAGCATAATTAGTAGATATTAATACTTTCGCTCTGGACACCTTAACAGTACTGATGAGCAAAATATTTCTTTTGTCAGTGTATTTACTGCTCATGTTGTCCTGCATCTTATAGTGTACAAATATAAAATAAAATGCAAATTAGGCATAGATCTACTTTGCTTTATTCATTCATGAGATGTAGACATAAGTAGAAATTCTTCCATTTCCTGTCCCTTTCTAATTATCCCTGAGGAAGCAGTTAAGAATCAATCACATACTGTAGTACTTCATGATTCTATGGTTGAGTCTGGAAATTAAAATAAACTTGAAAATGCTGAAAATCTAAAATAAAAATGCTAGAAAAACTCAGCTGATCGGGTCCCATCTGTATGAAGAGAAGCAGTGTTAACATGTCAGGTCAAATACTTTTCATTCTAGCCTCTTGAGTACTTCCAACATTTCCTGTTTATATTGTTCAGTCTATTTATATTTCCTGTTTATATTGTTCAGACTAGGTGAAGGTGACCACTTCTCTTGCATTCTTAAAATTCCAGGTATATTTATTTTGAATTAATTTTGTCAGCTACTGTGGTGAATTCAGACATATTAGCATCATTGGTCCTGGAATTCTGATTGCTAGCAACTAACTGAAGCATGCTTTCATGGTATCTGTTCTTGCACTGTTACATAACTTCTAAATATGATTTATTTGACAAGCTGTAACCATTATAATTGTGTCACTTGCTGTTTCTCAACTCTCTCCACAGAGGTTGCATTATCTTATTTCTTGTTATAGTCTCACCACTGAAACCCAATCTTTCCACCATGTAGAGAGTGTTCCTTTTCAATAATGCACCTTATAAATACCTCACATTTCCTGTTGTTTGTGAAGATCCTACTTAGTTCCTCCATATTTGCTAGGTGACTATACAGTTTTCATGCGGTCGCCTTTATGTTGGAAGAACGAACAAACTTCCATCCGCAATCATGCCGCTGAGCTTCCAGTTCCCATCACTGTCGGTTTCTAATCCATTCCAATTCTGTTTAATGTAACCTTTTCTAGGTATATGCATCACAAGCTTGTGGATTCAACATTTGGGTTTATGGTTTTCATCATGAACGGTTCCATCATTTTCTGTTTTTACTTACAATTTTCAGCCTCTGCAGTATTTTTTTGATAATTTCAGAATTTTGATTAAATTTGGTCTTTTCTCATTTAGACCTCTTCCAGATCAGTACTCATTTTATTGCCAACCTCTTTTTGCACAGCGATACCATTTATTTTTCATTTAAATTTACCTCGTTTCTTCTGTCCCATAGATTTCTGTTCACTCCTCTCCACTAGATGGGAGTTAATGATAGATATCTGGAAACTCAGGGTTATGTTTGTGGATGAAAGGTATTGTCTTGAAATGTTCACGTTGTTTCTTTTTGCAAAAGTGTTGTTTGTCCCTTTTGAACATTATTGCCAGCAATTTCTGTTATTATTTTGAACCAATTAAGTCAGTGCCATCACTGTAGGCTTAATAGAGGTTATTGTATAAACAAAATGTACCAGGACCACTTGAGTAAAGCCACAGAACAGGGAAGATCACAACAGCTTTGCCTGATCAAGGATGTGTTGTTTGGACTGTCTTTTGTATTTAATTCATCAGGATAATGATGAACAAGGATCGTTTGACCAATTTCTTGAAATAAGTTAATGTACTAAAAGTTGCGTGCATCAACCAACTGAGAACTCCTTGAGGTAGATGTAGTCATGATTGGTCTTGATTGATTGCCTTGAGTAGTGTAAGAAAATATTATGCCAGGGTAATTTGCTATTTACTGTTTGACCAGTTTAAGTGAGGGCATCCTCGCATCAGTTGCATTATATTTGTAATGGTTTTGGTAATTGTTATTAAGCAGCAATAAAATTACTTAACAGAAGGTTTTGCAGATGCTGGAAATCTAGAGAAACCCACAAAATGCTGGTGGAATACAGTAGCATGGACAGCATCAGTGGAAGTGAATCAACAGTCGACACTTAGCCAGAATAAGGTGGGGGAGAACGGAAGGGGAAGGGGGGTAAACTAGAAGGTGATAGGTGATGCTAACTTGTTTGGTTAAGTTAAAATGATGGGTCTTTTCCACTGGAATATATACTGTAAGTAATGAGTAAATATATTCAGGCGAGTGGGGAATTGCTTCCAGATGGGCAAATGAGCCTTCTGCGATGTTTGAGGTCTTCATCTTCGAATACATTTTACCTGAAATGGCCTCAAGAGCTGCTTGCATTTTATCATCATTGTCTGAATTTCATTATTGTTTGCCTTTCTAAGAAGTGGCTTTCTAAGGAAGAAAGATTATGCTAAGAAAAGTTTTTCTATCTACACAGGAACTGCAATAGCTGATTATTTACATTTTTCAGATCTCTAGCATCCACATCTTTTACTCTGTTGTACTGCTGTAATCAATTACCTATTGATAACAGTTGGGTAAGGCAGGGCATCGGGTGCAAGTTTATTCAAAGCACTTGTCGGCACCTTTGTTGAACTTCCTATCTTCATCTGTATTGTCCTATTAATAGCCACAGAGAAATCTCTGAATAAAAGGAAAAATCCGTAGTTCAAATCCAGAGTTCCATGGATTACTGGTAAAGGTCATGTTGAACTTGCAAAATTATTAATAATACTAGGCTGTCATATAGAAGAGAATCTCAATATGCTTGCAACTTTTAGAAATAAAATTCTTTACCAGTATTTAGAAATGCTTCTCAAAGCCTGTTCAAATGTTTTTTTTAAAGTAGAGGGTGATTATGATGAGGTTAGAGTAATAAGATGGTTTAGTGAATTTATTGACATAAAACAAAGGAAAGTATGAAGCATGAGAATAGTTTTGTTTTTGAGGAAGAGAATGGAAACAGTTGATTAAAACAGAAATACCTGATTTTGTTGGGGGCTTGGAGGTGGTGGGCGGAATAAACATGCAAGTTAATTTCAGTGACAAGGGAATCAGATGGTCAGGAATTAAGTGAGAATCTAAGTGAGAAAACAGGATGTGATTGTCATAAACATGAGAAGATCTGCGAATGCTGGAAATCAGAGGCAACACACACAAAATGCTGGAGGAACTCAGCAGGTCAGGTAGTGTCCACGGAATAAACATCAACTGTTTACTCCTTTCCGTAGATGCTGCCCAGCCTGCTGAGCTCCCCAGCATTTATAGACAATAGACAGTAGGTGCAGGAGTAAGCCATTCGGATGTGATTGTTATGAATGAGGTGGTAGAGAAACAAATTGTTTCAGAATTGGGGTGGAGAAAAAAGGTGTATTTACCCAATGGAAAATCAGGTAGTACAAGGACTTTTTTTTATTATGAAATGTGTGATGTGCGTGCATTTGTATGACAGAGCCAGTCAAAGCCAGTCAAGGAGTGGGGGGGGGGGGTGCAGGGGGAGAGTGGAAAATGGTTAAAAAGGTAGTTGATATTGGCGGGGGTGTGGGGGGGCGGAGGATTCGTTTTTTTTGGCTCTTCCAGTATGATCCTTCTGATTGATTTCAACTAGAAACGAAAGTTTAAAAATTTTCCTTACAAGAACAAATCAGAAATGTGTACTTCATTTGTTTTAAATTTTGGTAGGTTGTCATTGCCTGTGCGGGAGAGTTTCTAAAGTGGAAAACTGGTTCTTCTCCCTTGACCTCTGAATACCAACCGGGTCCTGTGGTCCGAGTAGTCATAAACTGGGGTCTTCCTTGCTTGCAGTAGATGACCAGGATTTCTTCTGTGCCTTGTCATGCCCGTCAGTCTCAACAAAGCATTGCATTGAAGCATTGGATCTCGTCAACCAGAGCTAACTTCACATGCTAGATCAGGCATATCCCTATCTCACAGGGATGAGGCCTGCCAGCTACACTTACCTGGTCTAGTCTGCCTGTCAGTGTGCTGTATTGGGGTGTGGCCCCTGTCATATGTAAACAGCTGCTTAGAGCCACAGTTGAGAGCTGACTGACTGGTGAGTGAGCTGCCTGAGAATGGTCTTGACAAGCCCCTTCACCAGAGGTACTACCCCTCCTTCAATACCGCATGCACCCCAGTTTTAAAGGTTAATGATGAATAAAATGTGAATTTGATAACGAAGCAAAGTACATAAATTAGTTTCAATGGTTAGGTATTTCTTAACACAGTAAAGTGGGACTGAATTAGCTGATTTTTGTGAATGTGAATACTGTTACAAATCAGGTAGTCTATTTAGCCTGCTTTGCTCTGAATTTGTGTTATCCATTATTTGACATCCTTAATGTGTGTTCTTAATAAATCTTGTACAAGTGTAGTATGTTTTCTCAATTGTGGCATGACCTGAGAATATCATACATAGTATAAAGCAGAGTTTGGTATGGAATGTTGCTTGTTGGTAAGGGTTCATTGTTTTCTTTACACATCGCTCTTCAGAGCCAATAAATAGAAAACGTGGCCCTTTCCTTTAAAAGGCAGATACATAATTTCAATGGTTTTCTTTTTGCTAATCCTTTTCTACAAATGCAGAGGCTGCTTAAGCTCTGTTTCTTGTGTCTTCTGTTGATTTGAACAGTGAAAGGCTTTATACATCCATACACTGCATACAGTGTTTTATGTAATTCTGGTTTTCTTTTTTGTCAATGTCTTGATTGGTAGCTAAAGATTAGTGTTCTCTCCACAGCATTTACTTCAGTTAATTTCTTCTGGTTCACAGGATCAATTCAAATGAATAAAGTTATTCACTACTGCATATAGTGTTGTAGATGGGCTTTTGTTTCAAAAAGGTTAACTGATCCAGGGAAATTTTTCTTCCTTTCTTTCGTTCTTCCCATTTATGCCCTTAATTGTATGTATGATTCCTTTGTTTTGTAGGGATGCTGTCATACTTGTGATGAATGCTAAAAAGATTTTAATCAATTTATAACTATTCAATTTTGTCAATATGGAGAACCTTTGGTCCATATTGGTTTTGCAACAGTCAACTTTCTGCAGATGTAAATAAATATATTGGTTGGCTATCTAATGTGAAAATATATCGTAGACATCTATTGTAAGTAATTATAAGTAAATGTTTTGGTGTGTGTGTGTGTGTGTGTGTATATATATTTTTATATTTATATTTCAGCTATTGGTCACTTTCACCTTAGTTGGAGAATATACACCACTTAAATTTAAGTGAAGGCTTTATTTTCTCCATATTTGTATTGATGAGGATCTTGTGAATCACCTGTGCAATGTATGCTCTGAAGGGAAAATACAGTTTCCCAACTAGATCAGTTAGATTTTCTATTTGGCATTCTAACAAGCTAATTTGTATAACCTCCCATCTGATCATGTATGAAGACACATTTACAAGAAAAAGGTTTGTGAACCCTTTGCAATTCCCTGATCTTCTGTATTAATTACTCATTAAATGTGGTCTGATCTTCATCCAAGTCACAGTAATAGACAAACACAGTCTTCCTAAACTAATAACACACGAACAATTGTATCTCTTGTCAATACTGAGTACATCATTTAAACATTCATGATCTAGGTACCCACCCTTTTTTTGCACCGTGGACCAGTTTAATATTGACAATATTCTTGAGGACCGGCTGACAGGAGGGGTGGGAGATGGTGGTGTTAAACACGACCGAAATACAGATACAGTGATACTCGAAGCAGGTTCCTTACATCCAGTCTATTCCGCAATTTAGTTTTCACAGTTCTCGGCACTTAGCTGCTGACCCACTTGCTCATGTTTTTTCCGTTCAGAAAACTCAACGGGTTTGTCTTTAAGTGCAGGGTGCTTGGACTCAAGGTGCCGAAGCAATTTTGAGGGCTTCATTGCCTCATTAGACAGCCTTCGGGCCCGAGCTCCAGCCTCCCACCCGCCCGCCACCAGCCGCCTTGGCCAGGTGCAGCTGGTCATGGGTGGGGTGAGAGGACAAAGTCAGGGCCAGAGGTCCCCGTGCCGGGGCTGTAGCGGTCGCAGTCCAGAGAGAGTGACCAACTGAGCGAGGAGTGCGACAGGACATGCGCCCACCCCTCCCCCCTTTGTAGGTAGGTAGGACCTATCAGCTGACAAAAGTTTGTTTCAGTAGATCGCAGCACGGTAGCTGCTCTGCTACTTATGAAACCCTGAGCCCGAATTAGATCATCTGCGAATATTTTAGCACAGGGTTCCTCATGAACATTCGGTGTGGTAAATGGGTTTAGAGGCGGCGCCCATCTGTCCACGCTCCAGACCAGCAACAACGGCACTTCTCACCAGTTACCCGAGACCCTGGTGATCCCTGGTGCAAGGGTATCGCTGCGTTTAGGCGACTGAGGACCTTGCGTGGGTTCAAGTTCAACAGTGAGCGTGACAGGGAATGAGGAAAGGTGCAGCTGACTTGTATTGTTTCCTCCCGGCCCGGTGGTTGGGGATCACTGAATTACACTGTGTAGTACGGGGGAGTGACACGCATGTGTACTGGGCAGAAAGAACGGAACTAAAACCCTGCAACCCAGAAACAATCTCTCAACAGTATTTGTGTATTTCTTTTTCTTTTTTTTTCGGGATCTACTGGGAAAGTCTCAAAGATCGACCAGTCAATTGCGATTGACGGGTTGGTGACCTCTACTCTAGGATAATGCCTTCTACAAAAGCAATTTGGAGTCAGGAGTTCCAATCAATGAGATGAGTTCGCACATGTGGGTTATAAGACTGTCTTGCCCTATAAAAAAGACACATAAGGTCAGGTTATTGACAGCCTGCTCTTCTCAAGAAAGATCTGTTTATGTGCACCATGCCTCTGAACAACTTCAGAGGACCTTTAGAAGAAGAATTGTAGAGATGCATCAAGCTAGAAAAGGTTGTGAATGCATTTCTGAAGACCTAGTGTTCATCAGTCCACAGTAAGAGAAATTGTCCACAAATGAAGGAAATTCAGTACTGTTGCTACTCTCCCTAGGATTGGGCATCCTGCAAATATCATACCAAGAGCACAATGTGCAATGCCGAAGGAGTTGAAAAAGAACTCAAGGGTGACAGCAAAAATCCTGCAGAAATCTGTAGAATTTGCTAAAGTCTCTTTTCATGTGGCCATTATAAGAAAAGCACTGAACAAGAATGGTGTTCATGGAATGACACCGCGGAGGAAACTACTGCTCTCCAAAAGAAAAACAACATTGCTGCATGTCTCAAGTTTGGAAAAGACCAGTTGACTGTTGGGAAAATGTTCTGTGGACAGATAAGACAAAAGATGAACTTTTTGATAGAAATGCACATTGCTGTATTTGGAGGAAAAAGGGCACTGCACACCAACACCAAAACCTCAACCCAACTGTGAAACATGGTGGAAGAACATCATGGTTTAGGGCTGCTTTGCTCCCTCAGGGCCTGGACACTTGCAGTTGTTGAAGGAACAGTGAATTCAAAATTGTATCAAGACATTTAATAGGAGAACGTTAGGGTAATGGGTCTGTCACCTGAAGCTTATTAGAAGTTGGATGTTGCAGCAAGATAATGATCCAAAACACAAGAGTAAATCAACAACAGAATGTTTTTTAAAAAAAAAGAAAATTGTTGTTTTGGAATGGCCAAGTCAGAGTCCAGACCTTAGCACAATTGAGATGCTGTGGCATGACCTCAAGAAGGTTGTTCATGCAAGGAATCTCATAAATATTGATAAGCTGAAACAGTTGTATGGAGGAATGGTCTAAAATTCGCCCTTGACGTTGTGCGAATCTGATCATCAGCTGCAGGAAATATGTGGTGGGGGTTATTGCTGCTAAATGAAGTTCTACCAGTTATTAAATACAAGGGATTACATACTTTTTCTAACATGGAATGTGAATGATTAATCAATGTGTTCAATGAAGTAATGGAAAATACAATTATGTGTTATTAGTTTATGCAGATTGTGTTTGTGTATTATTGTGACTTGGATGAAGATCTGACTTCATTTTAAGAATATTTAATGCAGAAAACCAGGTAATTGCAAAGGGTTCACAAACTTTTTGCAACTGTATATCCCTTTGTGTATATATAGATGAGAGCATGGAAAATGAAGTATATGGCAAGGAACTCCAGAGTGAGCATGCAGCCTCATTTCACTGATATTTGGATCTTGAAAGTGATCTATTTAATGCATTATTGCATGCATTTCTTTCGGTGAAAATAGTAACATTAGTGGCTCTTCCATGAGGTGATGAGAAATTACTCTTTTGCTAAGAATTGTGGAGAATTCCTACACTGAAATGGAGAATTTCACTTGTAGGTTGACAAAGGGACTCACAGTTGTTTCCTCCATTTTCTATACTTTTGTTGCATCCAAGACCTCAAAGGCAACTGACATTATGTATATCTTTCAAAGTAAATGTGTGAAGACACATGTACGTGACACAGGTATAGGATGAGATGAGAAAAGAAGCAAAGAATATATGTGGTTAGAAAGCTGTGTTTAATGAAATTTAATTTTGACTACCTAAAAAGGAGAAAATGTAGCAGAATGTATATAGAATTGGCGGGAAAAAATGTGGATGCATCTTCTGAGGAGCTTGTGCAAAAGATGGTTTTAAGATGAGATATTTTTGAAACTACACAAGCAAGACTGAATTTAAAAATAAAAAAGGCAACATTTTCTGTTCAGTCTCAAGGAAGTTGTGGTGCTGTGCAGTATTCCAGTTGTGCATGTTGGATCTACATAATACCTAGTTTTTTCTCCCTTTATGTCCACCTCCACCTGTGGTGGTTGCCCTGACAACAATAGCATTAGTATCTATCTAGCAGTATTGAAGAGAGCCCAGCTATGTCAAATCACCAAAACCTGAATGCCTTAAACCATTCAGATCTTACTTTTACATATCATTGGTCTTGAACAATATTGAAATATTGTACCAGGTCTGTGAATTTGTCAGTAACACTGAAGTTGGAAATGATATGGTGGATTTTACCTTTAGCTCTCTAAGCTTTTTGGATATCTTAATGAATTCAAGGAGTGTTTAAGGAAAAATCTTCCAGCAAGTGGTGTCGTGCTTAAGACTAAAGTAGATAGGTCATCCTTCAGAAGCTTAAATTCTACTTGTAAGAACTACTTAGAAAAACATTCTTCACCTACTCATACAAAATGCTGGAGGAACTCCATAGGCCAGGCAGCATCTATGGAAAAGACTACAGTCAACTTTGGCCCACTCTAAATTCAGCTTTGTCAACGTAACCTAATGAAGATCAATTCTCATGAAAAAGGAATTTTTTGGTAGCCTTCACAAGAATCTGTACAAATTCTTGGCTGGGGTTGGCATAATGGTTCAAACTATATTTATTATCAAAGTATGTTTAAATTGTACAATGTTGAGATTTGTCTGTTTATAGGCAGCCACAAAACAAACCTAAAAGAACTCGGTCTCTTTTTTAAACAAAAAAAGACCCAACACATAATGCACGGGGGCGGGGGGGGGGGGGAAGAAAAAGCAAATTATGCAAACAATAAAAGCAAGCAACAGCATTCAGAATGAATCTGAGTCCATAGACTTAAAGCCTGGAATTTGCCCATTGCCTCAGCCTCAGTTCATCACACAGCAGGGGAAAATGCCGTGGAGCTTGCAGACACGAAGCCTGCAGCAGCCTGAGCGCCGAGGAGACTGGAGTAAAGATAAACATTGCAAAGCAGAGTCGGCCTTGGCCCTTGCCTCCGTTCCCAACACCCTGCTTTTTCAGTCCATCTGGCCTAGCATTTAAATTGTCCAACTACCGGCTCATTCCCCCGCACTCGGACCTGAGCCTCGCTGTAGCGATACACTGTAGGCTGGTTCCAACCTATACTCAACCTTCCCAAATTGGTCTGTTGCTCCTGCAACCTTGCTCTTGATTTGGGTGGAAGGCTCCTCCTTCACTCTGACACTTCTTTGCTTTGCTTGCTTCCAACTCTGTCTTCGTCTTGAGCATACCTCTATCCTGCTCCAGCCACTCGAACGTGCCTTGACCTGGCTGTGGCTGGGTCTGGCATGCCTCGACCCTCAGATCAGCCTTGCCTTTGTTTACCTCTTCATTGTTGGCGGTGATCATTTACCATGATTTTCCACAGGGAAAATGTTATTAATAGAGTATTTAGTCATATTTCTTGTTTGAAAACCACCACTAAGCTGTCACCCATCTTCAGGAGTGCCCTTAAACCAGAACACATGGTAGTTATGTAAATTAATGTCAGTCATCAAAATTTTGACCCTCATCTCTCATAAGCTGTATTGCCAAATTTCTTAACCAATTGCATTTCAGTACAGGTGGAAAACCTGAATTTGAATTTATTTAAATCTTACATCTGTCTCACAACACAAGGGAATAAAAATCTTTGCAATATGATTCCATTGTTTGTAGAAAGACCCTGGCTTTAATGCTATGTTACTGTTTGCCAGATGGAAGCAACTGTAACAGTTGGGGTGACTGATGTCCCTGATAATCTTCCAGGCCTTCTTCACTTGCCTGCTGCTGTAAATGTCCCCAGTGGTGGGAATTTCACATCCACAGATGTGCTGGGCAGTCTGTACCACTCTCTGCAGTGCCCAGCGATCAAGGTTGGTGCATTTTCCGTACCAGGCGATGATATGGCCAGTCTGGGTGCCCTGTGATGCTCTGTAGATGGTCTTGAGGATTTGGGAGCTTATGCTGAACAATTTCAGTCGCCTGAGACGCTGTTGTGCTTTTTTTTGCTGCACAGCTGTTGTGTACAGGCCTGGTGAGATGTGTACTGAGCAACATGAAACTACTCACCCTCTGAACTGTAGTCCCAAGCCTGTCTCTGTTCCTCCTGTAATCCACGATGAGCTCTTGTTTTTTGGACATTGGGGGAGAGGTTGTTATCTTGGCACCATTGTGTCAGGGTGTTTACCTCTCCTCTGTAGGCTGTCTTGGTCACCACAAGAAATAAAGCCCATCAGTGTTGTGTCATCTGCAAATTTGATCAGGAGATTGGAGCTTCAGGTGTATTCACAGCATGGAAATAAGAGTAGAACGGAACTAGATTACATCCTCTAGATCCCTTAAAGCACCAACTAGAAGAAGTTAGAGCATAGGTCAGTACAGGACAGTAGAGGCCCATTCATTCCACAATGCACACGTTGCATCCACCTCTTAGCCTACTCTAAGATCAATCTAACCCTTCCCTCCCACATAGCCCTCCATCTTTCTTTCATCCACATGCCTGTCTAAGAGTCTCTTAAATGTCTTAATGTATTTGCCTCTACCGCCACCCTGGTAGCAGGGTCCATGCACCTGCTACCTGCTCTGTGTTTTTAAAACAACAACTATGTCTGATGTTTCTCCTATACTTTTCTCCAATCACCTTAAAATTATGCCCTTTCGCATTAGCCATTTCTTCCCTGGGAAGACCCTCAGTTGCATCCAAGGGATTGTGCTGTTCACCTGTGTCTCTGTGTAATCAATAAATGTTCATCTTGAAACAGGGTATATGGATCGTGAGTGTAGTTGTCATCATCTGCTTCCGTAAGAAAATCTTAAAAGTTGGATGTGTCTTATTTTTTGATTCTTGCTGCCCATTACGCTGCTGGTGTTTAGGGCTAAATGAAGGTCCTCCACCTCTGTTGGTGTTCTGGGCTTCCTTTATCATGTCAGGCACTTCCTCTGTTTTCACTACTGTCAGCCATGCAAGTCTTGGGTGGAGACTCGGCAATGCTGTCACACTGAGATGTAGAAGAAATCTTCATAGCTCCTTTCATCTTACCAGTCAAGCCCTGAGCTGAACCACTGAACCTGGAGGACTGGTAGGCCACTGTTTGTCTGGCCTCAACCTTTTAACCTGTTTGGCATGTGTGACCCTATATAAAGTCCTGACTCCAGCCAACATGGTCATCGAGACACTCAGGCCTCCAACTACAACATTGTGTTCCTCTTGCAGGCTTTTATTTTGCTTTTGATGCACACACTAAAGTACCACTCTACTGCAACCTAAATTAATGTTCTGTTGAGGCTGTTAGAAGAAGAATTTTAATTGCTATGATCATTTGTACAAATGGTTTATTAATAATGATATAACTGGCTAACTTGTGTGGAAGGAAAGATTGATATTTAGTGCAATTCTGAATTGATTTGAGTGGTCATTTTTTCAGTTACTTAAGTTGCATTTCAAATTAAGCCTCTGTAAAGTTTTTGTGTTAAATTTGCTAGATAAAACTGATTCAATTGTCTTAGTTATTATTTGTTTTTTTTAGTTCTAGTGATATGGAATAAAGCTCATGTCCAATGTTCATACAATGACAAATCCATTGTACTTTACTATAATCGTGTTTTATTAAATTATGAATGCAAGAACAGAATGTAAGTTGTTCCTGGTACCACATCACAAAGTACATCTATGAAACTGTGCAATGAAAGGGTTCTCAGCAATGTCTAATAGATTTTTTTTTTCCCTCTAGTCATGGGGTCATTTCCTGCCAGAGTCCTTTAATCTGTGCTAACTATGCTGCTTTGTATGAGAGTAGATCTGGAAGGTTCTGCTGTGTTCGCTGATCTCACCCATATTACTAGCCTTGATACAATTAGTCTCTGTTTAAGTGACATAAAAAAGAAAAATTACTTTCCATTGGCCACACACAATTTGCTACAACTGCACACACAAAATATCCAGTGAGCACAGTTTACTGCTGTGATGCACTCTGGTTGCCAGCCCTGCCTTTCACACAAGACATGAAGTTAGAATGAATTATGTGGGTGCAGTTTCTGAAAGTATTTAATGTTTGATATGCTGTTGGCAGTATTATAGGCTGTAAGATTATGGGAGCATCATTATGCCATTTGGCCCATTGAGTCTGCTGTGCCGTTTAATTATGGTAGATTTATTTTTATAACCCCATTCTCCTGCCCACTCCCTGTAAACCTTAATCCTTTTATCAATCAAGTACCTATCGATATCTGTTCTAAATACACCCATCTGAGTTTCCACTGCACTGTGGCAAAGAATTCCACAAATTCACCAATCTCTGGCTGAGACAGCCCTCCTTATCTTGGTAAAGGGAACACCCCTTGATTTCTGAGGCTGTTGCCTTCAGTGCTATTGTAGAGCATCCAGTGGGAAACTCAGTACACCCTATCCTCATTGTATGCGGGGGATACGTTCCTCCCATTCGACGCTTGGTACGGAGAATGCATTATGTGAATAATTATTTAAATTGAGAAAATAGGGATACGTTCTGGAGGGCTTCCTAAATATGTTTTATCTGTAATTTATTCACATTTTCATACCAATACGACACAAAAGCAGTGCCACAAGGCAGCATTCATAGTTTATTTCATCAATTTAAATTAATATTCAACATAATAAATCATAGAAAGTTAACATACTAGGGTGTACAGTACTCATCAACAGTGGCAGGAGTATTGGCTCCAGGAGATGAGTGATGTTGGGCATCTTTACGTGGATGAGGTGGATGGTTGTGGGTCGTCAGGATCATCAAGGACAGCAAGGGGTGAAGGAAGGCTCACAGAACTCACAGAACTGCTGGCAGCAGGAGATGACACAGGTTTGAAGAAAGTGAGAAACTGAGTTACAGAGAAAAGTTGAATAGGTTAGGACTTTATCCCCCGGAGCGTAGAAGAATGAGGGGAGATTTGATAGAGGTATATAAACTTATGATGGGTATAGATAAAGTGAATGCAAGCAGGTTTTTTCCACTAAGGTTAGGGGAGGAAAAAAAACTGGAGGACGTGGGTTAAGGGTGAAGTGGGAGAAGTTTAAAGGGAACATTAGGGGTGATTTCTTCACATAGCGAGTGGTGAGAGTGTGGAATGAGCTGCCAGATGAAGTGTTAAATGCGGGCTCACTTTTAACATTTAAGAAAAACTTGGACAGGTACATGGATGAGAGAGGTATGGAGGGATATGGTCCAGGTGCAGGTTAGTGGGACTAGGCAGAAAAATGGTTCAGCACAGCCAAAAGGGGCCAAAGGGACTGTTTCTGTGCTGTAATTTCTATGGTTCTGTGGTAGAGTGGTGAGGGTCGTTTGCTTGGCAGCATTTTGTTTTTCAGCATGGGGGTTTAGTGAATGGTAAACTAAGAGAGGCTTCATCTTACAGTCTCCTTCGACATTGGAACCCAGAAGCAGAGTCAACTTATCCTTTGCTGCCTTGAAACCTGACGCAGTCTTTTCATCCTTACTTATGTAAGTGCGTTTCGGCATACTTTTCCAAAAAAGCCTGGTCTTGTCTGCATTAAACACCTGCTTTGATTAACAAACTTCAAAAACCATCCCCTACTTGCATTAAAGCTAACAATATCACGTGACACTTCCTCACTAGTCTCTGAACAAAGGTGACCATAAATTATCAAATCTTTCACATGAAGATGATCAAAACTAGTGTTTTTTTCTTTGTTTCATGCTTAACATTTTCTCCATTTTTGGCATAATTGGGTTATGCACTTCTATAACAATCTTTGAAGACACTTGTGATGAATCAATCACTGCACTTTTTATCTTCTTAGCAATTTTCTTTGTTTCTGATCGTGGACTCACCCAGGCTGAATTAGAGTCCTGACACGGCCCTTTTTATAATTTCCAACTTTTTTTCAAGTGTTAAAGCTGTTCTCTGCTGCTTGGCTGATGGCCCAGGACTTGACATAGGACGCTGAGGAGGCATAGTTAAATATTTCAAGCACAAAATCAGTGCACCGTAGGTAATAACAACAGAAGTTTAAGAGCGCAAGATAGCTCATCCAAATGCTGCCAAAACCAATGCGAGACTGGCGGGAGTGAGACTGACTGAAAGGAGTGTGCACGTGACATGTATTGGTGGGAAACCGGTGCTTCTCGTCCCAACAGCCTCGCATAACAGAGTTTTGGACGCATATAAGGAGAAGTTGGTAGAAATAGGTTTGACGCGTAACTGTGAATCCACGTTGTCTGAAGATGCATATAATGAGGGTAGGGTGTATTACTAATAATATATTTATTACAGAATCACTTGTCAGAAACAGTGCTCACCTGGTGAGCATTTTCACGAAATCATAAGTGTATTGTTGGACTTCCAATTTGATTTACTTTCTTACTTCAAACTTTTCAATTTACTCTTTTTTTGCATACTATTGCTTTAAAATCAGTTCCAATTGCAACAATTTTGATTTCTTTATAATTAAGGGGATTTCCATTTTTTCTCTTCTTTCCTGTACTTAATGCTGATGGCAGTTATTTCTACATCTCTCTGCAGTGTATAAGGTTATTCAGCCCAGTACATCTTTTCCAGCTCTCAGAGCACTCCGATTACCACATTCCCATCCATTCTGCATGAGGGCAATTTGCAACTTGCACATCTTCATATGGGAGGATACCAATACACCTAACAGTACCTTCAGGCAGACATGTGGAGTCTGCATGCCCTCCTCATGCACATTATCTAACCTTGCTTGCTGCATTAGGTGCTCCTGATGTGGCCTCCTTGATCAACCACAGACTGTGATCATTTTGCAGAGCAACTCACACAGAGTGCTTGCAAAACTCAGTGGGTCAGTTGCAAATGAATAAACAGTCAATATTTCAGGCTGAGATCTTTCATCAGGTTTGGAAAGGAAGGGGGAAGATGTCAGAATAAGAAGGTGCAAGGATGGTTGCACCATCTTTTATAACATCCTCATCTTTTCTACAGGTGGAGCTAATAAATTAACACCGGTGAAATGTAGGACATCCCTGGCACATGCTGCTATATGATATTGTTTGTTAATTAAGTTTGGTGAAGTGGGAGTTCTGGGTTTTTTATCTTGTACTGGATCATAATTTAAATGCTTGAAAACATATATCACATTCTTGTATTTTTTTGATCTAATAATGTATTAGTTAATCTAAGCAAAGTCAGGTCACTGTGTGCTTATATGGGGCTTAGTGGCAAAAACTACTAGATCTAAAATATAATTTTACTAGATTTAAAAAGTTAATTTTCATTTTTAAATTAAGTGCTATAATAGTTCAGAGTTCATTCTGCAAAACGGAATAGTTGTGAAATACTTAATACAGACTGAAACAGACACTTCAGAGCAGATTGGATTTTTAAGGTACCCAAGGATGTAAAACAACAAAATGTGAGAAAAGCAAAGCTGATTTTGGAGAAATGCTGAAGCTATTTTAGCTGAACAGTAGGTGGCTTAAGACTGACTAAAATATTTTTAATCATTTGTTTTGGTTCATCTGAACACAGAACAGTACTTAGCAAAAGCAGACCAAAGAAAATATAGGTTCTTGAGGTTTGGTTGGGCAAGATGATGCACCAGGAACCTGCCTTTGCCCCTTCTCCTTCCAGTAAAATTGGTTCCACCAGGCTTAGTAGCTAAGCCACACGTGAAAGCCAGGAGCTAGGCTTTGTAGTTAGAGGCTACTTAAGATGGAGGCTATTGGGAGCATTTAGAAGGAGCTTATCCCCCACTACCACTCCTGGCTATAACAACTTTAGGGAACTGTGGAATTGAGCTGAGTTTAAAGGATTTGTGTACAAGTGCCCCCCCGCTTTACGTCACTTCACTTTTACAAAAGACCTACATTAGTAATCTGTTTTCGCATTACAAAGAAGATTTTCGCTTTTATGAAAATTTTTCCCATATAAATTAATGGTTCTTCACTTTATGCCATTTCGGCTTGAGAGGTTTCATAGGAATGCTCTACCTTTGTAAGGGGGGGGGGTACACCTGTTGTATTTGCCATAATTGACTATCAGCTTTCCTATTCTTGCATACAGTTATTATCTCTTACTAGGACAGTATTTACATTTTTATGTTCAACCAAGGTACTTAAAACATGTGGAAGCCAGAAAGATTGGTAGGACATGTTTGATGTGTCATTTTTTGAAATGTAGTTTTGTTTATTGCCTTTTGCAGGACAATTTAAGTTACTGGAACAAGACAGAGATATCAAGGAACCCGTGCAATACTTCAACAGTGTGGAGGAGGTGGCAAAAGCCTTCCCAGAAAGAGTATATGTCATGGAGGAAATAACGTTTAATGTTAAGGTCAGAGCTTGAATAAATGTTTTTGAACGTTTGTGTGTTAAGGAAAGTAAACTATTCTACAGAAATAACAAACACGAGGAAATCTGCAGATGCTGGAAATTCAAACAACACTCACAAAATGCTGGTGGAACACAGCAGGCCAGGCAGCATCTATTAGGAGAAGCACTGTCGATGTTTCAGGCTGAGATCCTTCAATTTTGAGGCTGCGTCCTCTAGTTCTGGATACCCCCACCATAGAAAACATCCTTTTCCTATCCACCCTAACTAGTCCTTTCAACATTTGGTAGGTTTCAATGAGAACTCCCCGCATTCTTCTAAATTCCAGTGAGTACAGGCCAAAAGCTGCTAAATGCTCCTCGTATATTAACTCTTTCATTCCCAGAATAATCCTCATGAACCTCCTCTGAATTCTCTCCAGTGTTAACACATTCTTTCTGAGATATGTGGCTCAAAACTGTTGGCAGTACTCCAAGTGCGTCCCGAATAGTGCCTTATAAAGGCTCAGCATTATTTCCTTGTTTTTATATTGTATTCCCCTTGAAAGAAGTACCAACATTGATGCCTTTGCCGCCTTTACCACAGACTCAACCTGTAAGTGAACCTTCTGGGTGTCTTGCACGAGGACTCCTAAGTCCCCGTACACCTCTAATGTTTGAACTTTCTCCCCATTTAGATAATAGTTCTTTCTATGGTTCCCTTTACCAAATTGTATTATCATACATTTCCCAACACTGTGTTCTGTCTGCCATTTTTTATGCCCATTCTTCCAATTTGTTTAAGCCCTGCTGCAATTGTGTTGCTTCCTCAACACTACCTATCCTTCCACCTTTCTTCATATCATCTGCAGACTTTACCACAAAGCCATCAATTCCATTATCTAAATCATTGACAAACAATGTGAAAAGTAGCAGCCCCAATACTGACCCCTTGCGAACACCACTAGTCACTGGCAGCCAACCAGAAAAGGCCCCTTTTATTTCCACTTGCCCCCTGCCTTTCAGCCATTCTGCTATCCATGCCAGTATCTTTCCTGTAACACCATAGGAGTTTATCTTTTTAATCAGTCTCATGTGCGGCACCTTATCAAACATCTTCTGAAAATCCAAGTGAATGAAATCCACTGCCTCTTCATTGTCCACCCTGCTTGTTATTTCCTCAAAGAACTCTAACAGATTTGTCAGGGAAGATTTTACAGCAATCATGCTGACTTTGACTCATTTTAACTTTAGCCTCCAAGTACCTCGAAACCTCATCCTTAATAATAGACTCCAACACTTTCCCAAACACTGATCTCAAGCTAACTGGCCTATAATTTCCTTTCTTTTGCCTTCCTCCCTTAAAGAGTGGAGTGACATTTGCAATCTTCCAGTCTTGTGGGACCATGCCAAAATCAAGTGATTCTTGAACGATCATGACCGATGCTTCCATTATCTCTTCAGCAACCTCTCTCAGGATTCTGGGATGTAGTCCATCTGGTCCAGGTGACTTATCCACCTCAAGACCTTTCAGTTTGCCTAGCATCTTTTCCTTTGTAGTAGCAATGGCACTCACTCCTGCTCCCTGACACTCATGGACCTCTGGCGCACTGCTAGTGTCTTCCATAGTGAAGGCAGATACAAAGTACCCATAAGTTCATCTGCTATTTCTTTGTCCGCCATCACTACCTCACAAGCATCATTCTCTAGTGGTTCAATATCAATTCACACCTCCCTTTTACTCTATATAACTGAAAAATCTTTTGATATCCTGCTTTATATTATGGCTAGTCTGCCTTTATATTTCATCTTTTTCCTTTTAGTTGCCTTTTGTTGGATTTTAAATACTTACCAATCATCCAACTTTCCACTCACTTTTACTACCTTATATGCTCTTTCCTGGGCTTTTATGTAGTCTTTAACTTCCTTTGGCAGCCATGATTGCCTACCCCGGCCATTTGAGAACAACTTCCTCTGTGGGACATATGCCTGTGTCTTGTGAACAGAAATTGTGTCCCAGAAACTTCAGTCATCTGTGCTCTGCCGTCATTCCTGCCAGTATCCTCTTCCAATCCACCTGGGCAAGCTCCTCTCTCGTGCTTCTGTAATTCCCTTTATTTTATTGTGGTACTGATACATGTGACTTATGCTTCTCCCTCTCAAATTGCAGTATGAATTTAATCATTATGATCTCTTCCTCCTAATGGTCCCTTTATGTTAAGTTCCCTAATAAGATCTGGGTTATTACTGAACACCCAATCTAAGATGGACTTGCCCCAAGTCAGCTCAAGCCCCAGCTGCTCTAAAACCATCTCGTAGACATTCAACAAATTCCTGTCTTGCGATCTGACACCAACCTGATTTTTCCCAATCTCTTTGCATTATGAAATCCCCCATTACAATTGTGTCATTACCTTTAAACATTCCTTTTCCAGCTCCCTTTGCAATCTCAACCCCACATCTTGGTTGTTATTTGGAGGCCTGCATATTATCCCCATAATTTTTTTACCCTTGCAATTTCTTAACTCCATCCAAAAAGATTCAAGCTCTGCTCCTATGTCACCTCTTCCTAAAGATGTAATTCCATCTCTTACCAACAGAGCCACACCACCAACTATGCCTTCCTGCCTGTCCTTTCAATACAAAGCATATCCTATTGATGCTAAGCTTCCAACTATGACCTTCCCTCAGCCACGACTCAGTGATGCCCACAACATCATACTGACCAACCTCCAATTGCCAAGCACCACGAGCTTGCCCACCTTATTCTGAATGCTCTATGCACTTAAATACATCCTACATCATTTGAATTTTGCCCCTGGTGCAATTTAACTCTGTATGCATTTGTATCCAATCATTGGCTTGTCCTTCCTTGCATTCATGTTACACCCATCATCAACTTGTAAACGTGATGACTCATCCTCAGCTCTATCATACTGGTTCCCATCACCCTGCCTTATTAGTTTAAAGCACACCCAACAGCTCTAGTAAATCTACCCACAAGAATATTAGTCCCCCTCAGATTCAAATGCAGCCCATCCCTTTTGTACTGGTCCCACTTGCCCCAGAAGAAGACCTAAAATGTGATCAGATCTTCATTCAGCTGGGTAAAGAGAACCTATTTAAATAAATAGCACAAATAAATAGCATAAATAATATTTATATACTTATTTATTGTTACGTACTCGTGACACATGACAGTGGAGCCCTTGTCATGTGACTGGGGTTGAAGCTGTACTGGACTTGAGGTGATGGTCTTGTGATGGTGGAATGACGTCACTTTCCCGCCAGTAGAGATCATGTGACGGGTTTTTTTTTACAGGTTATAAAAGGTAGACCCCACCCTGTGAGGAGGGGCAGTTCGTGGCTGGATTTGCCAGGTTGACTTCATGCCACTGCGTGTTTTAAGAGATGACGCAGTTTAGTTGAAGGATGAAGTTTTTATTTAATGCCTAAAGTTTAAAAGGTTATTGCCAGCAGGTTCTTTATGATTCTGTTAGTTCGAGGAAATTAGTGGAGAGTGAAGATTCGAAGTTGGAAGTTAAAGATCGAGGAGAATCGCTTTCTACGGTGAAACGGGGGCGACCTTTGTTTGATCCTTATTTGGAAGGATTTCGTTGACTATCTTCGTGTTAATCCCTGGGTAACCAGAAAGGATTGAAGGTAGTGGAGAAGGAAAGGTCAGTGCCTTTAAGCCGTTCTGTTTCGTGAATTCTTCGTGGGAAGTTCGATGTCGGGGATCGAAGCAAGCGACGTGAAAGAGAACCTAAATCGTCCTATAAAGTCTCTCCTTTTAAATGGACTGTGAGCATATTGAACTTTTGGCAATACCACTTTAAAGAACTGTTTTTGGAATATCACTTTACGAACTGTTTGGGCTGCCGCTCAGCAGCTGTTTCCGGTTACGGTAGTGTTTGTTTACTTTTGGGGGGTTTGTTTTCTGTGTTTAATAAACGTGTTGTTTGTTATAAGAAACCCTTGCCGAACTCATATATTTATTGTTGCCTGAATACGTAACATTAAATATGGGGGCTGCGTCTGGATTGAAACTTTTGAGTTTGAATGCTTGCTGACTTTTAAATCGGTGTTTTGGAAACGGGGATTACTCGGTTCTTTTGTTTGGCTTGTTGTGGTATTCGGCAGCAATGAATATTGATGAGTTTCTGGCTTCGCCAGCTGCGGAGGTGTTGGCGAAGGCGAAAAAAACTGAGGTGTTTGAGATAGCTAGTAGATTGCGACTTAAAGGTATTTTGCAGACTACTTCTAAGGCTGTAATACAGAGGAAAATCGCGTCACACTATGTGGATTCGGGTGTTTTTGATGATTCGATTTTAGAGTCGTTTCCAATAAGTAATCTGGAGATGCAGTTGCAAATCGAACAAATGAAATTGGAGAGGTGTAAATTGGAGGTGGAACAAAAGCAGAGAGAATTTGCATATGCAATGGAGGAATTAAGGACTGGAAATCAATCTTCTGGTTCTAAAAAAACGTTTGTTGCTAGTCAAGAAATTAAATTGGTCCCTCCATTTAGTGAAACAGAAGTGGAAAGGTATTTTCAACATTTTGAAACTATTGCTCGGATGTCAGAGTGGCCGAAAGATAAATGGTCAGTGTTGTTACAGAGTGTAATTAAAGGCAAAGCACAACAAGTTTACACAGCTTTAACAGCTGCGCAAGCACTTGATTATGATATTGTAAAGAGGCACATCTTAAACGCATATGAGTTAGTCCCAGAAGTATATAGGGAAAGATTCAGAAGTTTGAAAAAGTCTGTGGAAAAAACTTATGTGGAATTTGCCTATGATAAAGCTATGTGTTTTGAGAGATGGGTTTCTTCTAAAAATGTAAATGGGGACTATGATACATTGGGAGAGCTGATTTTAATGGAGGAATTTAAAAGAAGCATTCCTGTTGAAGTAAGGACCTACTTAAATGAGAAGGATACTGATAAATTGCAGGACTGTGCTAGATTAGCTGATGAGTATGTTTTGATCCATAAGAACAAATTTCCTCAGGGCAGAATTTTTAAGAGGAAAAATAACACGGAGACTCCAGGTAAATTTGAAATTAAATCGGAGGTTAATGAGAAAGTTGATGAGAAAGGAAAGCCTGTGAAGGAAAGACAGTTTGGTCTTACTTGTAACTATTGTAAGAAGCCTGGCCATGTAATAGCTAACTGTTTCAAATTGAAAAAGAAAGAGAAGGAAGCAGTTCCAGATGCTTGTGTGCAACATACTGAAGCACCTGTAAAGTTACAGGGTTTGATAAACACAAATGAGGCTTTGTTAGAGTCTGACCAAGTTAGAAAGGGATATGATCATTTTGTAACTGAAGGGTTTGTATCCTTGAAGGAAGGATCTACTCTGGTGCCAATAAAAATCCTTAGGGATACTGGTGCTTCTCAATCATTGATGTTAGACAGTGTGTTGAAGTTTGATGAAGAGTCTGATACTGGTGAGGTAAATTACATAAGAGGTGTTGGAAGTGATTTTATGCCTGTACATTTACATAAAGTAAATTTAAAGTCGGGGTTAGTTACTGGATTTGTTAAAGTAGGATTACAGCATAGCTTACCTGTGAAGGGTATTTCTGTATTGTTAGGTAATGACTTGGCAGGTGGACAAGTTTTTCCTGAAGTGCATTTGACAATGGAGTCAGAGGAACCAGAGTTGAATTCTAACACAGATTCTTCCTGTGTTGTGACTAGAGCTATGGCTAAAAAGATTGATGCGCAGAATGAGGTTGTTATTCAGGACTGTTCAACTCAGGATTCGAGTTTTGAGGATGTGTCAGAGACTTTCTTATCTTCGTTGTTTGAACAAGATTCTGGGAGTAAGTCTGACTATAAAGATTTATCTTTGTCTCGGAAGGAGATGATAGCAGAGCAGAATAGAGACTCTGAGATTATAAAATTAAGAGAGCAGGTTTTACTAGATAGTGAAATTGATAAGGTGCCAGTAGGATATTACTTGGAAAAAGGAGTGTTGATGAGGAAGTGGAGATCGCCTACAATTCCTGCAAGTGAGGATTGGAATGTTGTTTACCAGGTAGTTGTTCCAAAAGCTTATCGAAATGAGATTTTGACTTTAGCTCATAGTGTGCCTTTAGGTGGACATCAAGGGGTAAGGAAAACTGTGGACAAGATTTTAAAACATTTTTACTGGCCTGGTCTAAGAAAAGATGTGGCGATGTTTTGTAAAACGTGCCATACTTGTCAAATTGTGGGTAAACCAAATCAGGTTACACCAGTAGCTCCATTACAACCTGTCCCAGCATTTGGTGAACCATTTTCTAAAGTTATTGTAGATTGTGTTGGTCCATTACCAAAGACAAAAACTGGTTATCAGTATTTGTTGACTATCATGTGTACTTCTTCTAGGTTTCCAGAGGCAGTACCACTTAGGAATATAAAAGCTAAGACTGTGACAAAGGCCCTTATAAATTTTTTTACTTATTTTGGATTACCTAAGGAGATACAAACTGATCAAGGCAGTAATTTTATGTCTGGATTGTTTCAACAGATAGTTTATAAATTGGGAGCTAAGCAAATCACTTCGTCTGCATACCATCCAGAATCGCAGGGTGCCTTGGAGAGGTTTCATTCTACCCTCAAGAATGTGATTAGGACATTTTGTGTGGAAAATGAAAGTGACTGGAATGAGGGTATAAACTTACTTTTATTTGCAGTAAGGGAATCGGTACAGGAATCTTTAGGTTTTAGTCCATTTGAACTTGTGTTTGGGCATAGAGTTAGAGGACCTTTAGCTTTGTTGAAAAAACAGTGGATTAATAAGGAAGTACACACTAATTTGTTGGACTATGTGTTGAAATTTAAGGACAGGTTACATAAAGCTTGTAGCTTAGCTAAGGAAAATTTAAAGTTGGCTCAGGAGAAAATGAAGACTTGGTATGATAAAGATGCTAGGATGAGGATGTTTAAGCCTGGAGATAAGGTGTTGGTTCTTTTCCCAGTGCAGACAAATCCTTTACAAGCTAGATTTCATGGTCCTTATGAAATTGTGTCTAAAATCAATGATGTGGATTACGTGGTAAAAACTCCAGATCGTAGAAGGTCAACACAACTTTGCCATATAAATATGTTGAAACCATATTTTGAGAAACAATCTGATACTGTGACTGTTGTGGTTAGTGAGAATGAGTTTGATTTAACTAGGAACATGATAGATGATTCATCTGACTTTCATTCTAAATCCAACATTGTTTCTGTTAGGTTACCAAATTCAACCATTCTGGAAAATATTGATGAAAAATTAGCACATTTACAGTTAGAGCAGAGACAACAGATGAAGGAGTTGATTTTTAAATATAGGGAGTTGTTTCCAGATGTTCCGAGAAGGACTACTATAGCTTCACATGATGTAGATGTTGGGGATGCCAAACCTATTAAACAACATCCATTTAGGATGAACATGGAAAAATGTGAACTTGCTGAGAAAGAAATTGAATATATGTTAGAGAATAATATCATTAGACATTCTAACTCGAATTGGAGTTCGCCATGTGTTCTGGTGCCAAAGCCAGATGGTAGTATTAGGTTTTGTACAGATTATAGGAAGGTGAATGCTGTAACGAAAACAGATGCATATCCAATTCCTAGAGTAGATGATTGTGTAGATAAAGTTGGAAAGGCAAAGTTCCTTACAAAGATTGATTTATTGAAAGGATATTGGTGTGTTCCATTAACGGACAGAGGTAGAGCGATTTCTGCATTTGTAACTCCATCTGGGTTATATGAGTATAATGTTCTTCCATTTGGGATGAAGAATGCCCCAGGTACTTTCCAGAGGATGATTAACTGTGTGATTCAGGGATTGAAAGATACTGATGCTTATATTGATGATTTAGTGACAGGAAATGATACTTGGGAAGCACACATTATTGCGATGGAGAAATTGTTTGAAAGGCTTTCAAAAGCTAACTTAACTATTAATTTAGCTAAGAGTGAATTTGGACATGCCACTGTGACTTACCTTGGTTATGTTGTGGGTCAAGGTAAGGTAGCTCCTGTTCAGGCAAAAGTTCATGCAATTTTAGAGATTCCCATTCCAACGGGGAAAAAAACTCTCAGAAGGTTTTTGGGAATGGTAGGATATTATCAGAAATTTTGTAAGAATTTTGCTAATGTTGCCCTTCCATTAACTAACCTTCTGCGGAAGAATAAGAAGTTTGTATGGACGGTGCCTTGTCAAGAAGCATTTGAAAAATTGAAAACAATGATATGTCAACAACCTGTGCTTAAGGCACCTGACTTTGGAAAACCTTTTTCATTGGCTGTGGATGCTAGTGATGAGGCTGCAGGAGCAGTATTAATGCAAAGGAATGAGGGTGATGAGGTTGATCATCCAGTAGCTTACTTTTCTAAGAAATTTAATAAGCATCAAAGAAATTATTCGACAATAGAGAAAGAATTGTTATCTCTTGTTTTAGCTTTGGAATATTTTGAGGTATATGTTAGTACAACTCAGAAACCACTTATTGTTTACACTGATCATAATCCGTTAGTTTTCCTGAGTAAGATGAAAAACAAAAACAGGAGATTATTAAATTGGAGTTTGATGTTACAAGAGTACAATATTCTGATAACTCATATTAAAGGTAAAGATAATGTGGTTGCTGATTGTCTATCTCGATGTTGAATGTACACTGTAATTTTTTTTTTATGGAGTGGTTTTTTTTCCAATTGTAACACTCCTACTGTATTGTGAGTTATAAGCTGTTATATGATGGTATTGTATATTGTGTATGTTATAAAATTTATACCTTTGTTTTTCTTGTAAGCAATTGTTAAAAATTTTTGTTCTTGTCAGACCAAAAATGTTTTTTTTTTGGAGGGAGGTGTTACGTACTCGTGACACATGACAGTGGAGCCCTTGTCATGTGACTGGGGTTGAAGCTGTACTGGACTTGAGGTGATGGTCTTGTGATGGTGGAATGACGTCATTTTTCCGCCAGTAGAGATCATGTGACGGGTTTTTTTTACAGGTTATAAAAGGTAGACCCCACCCTGTGAGGAGGGGCAGTTCGTGGCTGGATTTGCCAGGTTGACTTCATGCCACTGCGTGTTTTAAGAGATGACGCAGTTTAGTTGAAGGATGAAGTTTTTATTTAATGCCTAAAGTTTAAAAGGTTATTGCCAGCAGGTTCTTTATGATTCTGTTAGTTCGAGGAAATTAGTGGAGAGTGAAGATTCGAAGTTGGAAGTTAAAGATCGAGGAGAATTGCTTTCTACGGTGAAATGGGGGCGACCTTTGTTTGATCCTTATTTGGAAGGATTTCGTTGACTATCTTCGTGTTAATCCCTGGGTAACCAGAAAGGATTGAAGGTAGTGGAGAAGGAAAGGTCAGTGCCTTTAAGCCGTTCTGTTTCGTGAATTCTTCGTGGGAAGTTCAATGTCGGGGATCGAAGCAAGCGACTTGAAAGAGAACCTAAATCGTCCTATAAAGTCTCTCCTTTTAAATGGACTGTGAGCATATCGAACTTTTGGCAATACCACTTTAAAGAACTGTTTTTGGAATATCACTTTATGAACTGTTTGGGCTGCCGCTCAGCAGCTGTTTCCGGTTACGGTAGTGTTTGTTTACTTTTGGGGGGTTTGTTTTCTGTGTTTAATAAACGTGTTGTTTGTTATAAGAAACCCTTGCCGAACTCATATATTTATTGTTGCCTGAATACGTAACATTATTTATTGAGAAAAATGATCCAATATTAAATGTATTTGTTGGAAAAAGTATGTGAACCTGTGCTTTCAGTAACTGGTGTGACCCCCTTGAATAGCAATAAATTCACTTCAGACAAATGTTTCCAGCAACAGTTGATCAGTACTGCACATCAGCTTGGAGGTGTTTTAGGCCATTCCTCCTTACAAAATTGCTTCTGCTCTGCTATGATGGTGCGTTCCTCGCATGAACTGCTTGGATCAGGTCCTTCCACAGCATTCCTATAGGATTATGGTCAGGACTTTGACTCAGCCATTCCAAAACACAAATTTTCTTCTTTTTAAATCATTCTGTTGTTGATTTACTCTTGTCTCTGAGATATTGTCTTGTTGAATTATCCAACTTGTCTTGTTGAATTATCCAACTTCTATTAAGCTTCAGGGATGGACAGCTACCCTGACATTCTCCTGTAAAATGTCTTGATATAATTTTGAATTCATTGTTCCCTCAATGATTGCAAGCTGTCCAAGACTTGAGGCAGCAAAGCAGCCCCAAACCACGATTCTCCTTCCACCATGCTTCACAGTGGGGATGAGATTTTGGTGTTGGTGTGCAGTGTCCTCCAAGCATAGCCGTGTACATTTCTGCCAGAAAGTTCAACTTGTGTCTCATTTGTCTACGAAACATTGTCCCAGGAGCATTGTAGAATATCCAGAAGGTTCTTTTCAAATCTGAGACATACAGCAATGTTTTTTTTTGAGTTTTTTTTTGGAGAACAATGGTTTCCTCCGTGGTGACATTCCACAAATACCATTCTTGTTCAGTGTTTTTCTTATAATGGACATATGAACAGAGACTTCAGCAAGTTCTACAGATTTCTGCAGGATTTTTGCTGTTACTCTTGAGTTCTTTTTCACCTCCTTCAGCATGGCGTGTTGTGCTCTTGGTGTGATCTTATCTTCTGCTAGGGAGATTAGCAACAGTACTGAATTTCCTTCATTTGTAGACAATTTCTCTTACTGTGGACTGATGAACACACCAGGTAGTGGAATTAAAAAACTTGTACCTAAGAAGTTGTGTGTACTAAGTCCGTTGAAGTTTATAGTGGGAATTGGTGACTATAATTTAAGGGAGTCATAAGATTCTGTGGATACTGGGATCTGGAGGAAGAGCAAATTGCTGGGAGGAACTCAGTGGGTCAAGTAGCATCTGTGGAGGCAAAGGGCTGGTCAGCATTTCAAGTTATGACCACACATCAGCACAGAGTGTAGAGGGCTACATTAACCACCTTAACTTCTCCACTCCCCACATCTACTCCACCCACTATTCTCTAAACACATAGTACTGCAGTCATTCTGTACCATTACTAACTAGGTCACCAAACTCACAGACAAGTATAGTGGAGTTGTGGTCTTGTCAGACTTGCCTTTACCTTTCACAGGTCACTTGGCATTCTTGGACACTACCTGATCAATGTCTCCTGGACTGTTAAATATCATTACACCAGGAGATCTCTGTTAAAATGGTGACATGCTTGGTCGCAGCAGCTTCTACAGTAGTGGTCACCAACCTTTTTAAGACCAAGATCCACTACCTCGGCCTTAGTGAAAGGCGAGATCGACTCCAAATTGATAAGTCACACGCATGCGCACTGGGGCAGCAAAGACCGGAAGTAAAACCCCACAACCCGGAAGTAGAAATAATGCATAAGCACCAGGGGTACCCAACCTTTTTTTTTTGCACCGTGGACCAGTTTAATATGGGGGGGGAGGTGGGTGTTAAACACGACCTTCATGGCTCTCGGCACTTAGCTGCTGTCCTGCCCTGCTCATGTTTTTTCCATGGAACAAGCTCAAGGGGTTCATCTTTAAGTGCAGGGTGCTTGGACTCAGGGTACCAAAGCAGTTTTGAGGGCTCCATTGCCGCATTAGACAGCCTCCTGGCCCAAACTCCATCCTCTGCCCGCCTGCTGCCAGACGCCCTGGCCAGGTGCGGCTGGTCATGGGTGGGGTGAGAGGACAAGGTCAGGGCTGGAGGTCCCGGTGCCAGGGCCATGGTGGTTACAGTCCAGACAGAACGACCAACCGAGCGAGGAGAGCGAGAGGCCCACGCCCGCCCGCTTTGTAGGATCTATCGACTGACAAAAGTATGTTTCAGCAGATCACAGCGAGGTAGCTGCTCTGATACTTAGGAAACCTTGAGCCCGAAATAGGTCGTCTGTGAATATTTTAGCACCGGATTCCCCATGAACATTCTGTGTGCTAAACGGGTTCACGCTCCGGGCCAGTAGCATTGGAACTTCCCGCCGGCCGCGCTCCAGGCCAGTAACATCGGCTCTTCCCGCCAGCTGCACTCCGGGCCGTAACATCGGCTCTTCCCGCCAGCCGCACTCCGGGCCGTAGCATCGGCTCTTCCCGCCGGCCGCACTCCGGGCCAGTAGCATCAGTGATTCCCTCCGGCCGCACTCCGGGCCGTAGCATCAGCTCTTCCTGCTAGCCACACTCTGGGCCGTAGCATCGGCTCTTCCCGCCAGCCACACTCTGGGCCGTAGCATCGGCTCTTCCCGCCAGCCGCACTCCGAGCGGTAGCATCGGCACTTCCCGCCGGCTGCACGTTTAGGCAACTGATGACCTCGTGGGTTCAAGTTCATCAGTGGCTGTGACAGGGAATGAGGAAAGGTGCAGCTGACTCATATAGTTTCCTCGTGGCCTCAGTGGTTGGGGACCACTGAAGTACACTGTGTAGTGCGGGGGACCTATGCGCATGCGCACTAGGCAGAAAGAACAGAACAAAAACCCCGCAACCTGGAAATAATCTCTCAACAGTATTTGTATATTTATTTTTCATTTTTTTTCGGGATCTACTGGGAAAGTCTCAAAGATTGACCAGTTGATCGAGTTCGACGGGTTGGCGACCACTATTCTACAGGATCAACCAAAGATGTTACTGTCTTTATTAAAGACTTCGCTGGACATTAAGAGCTTAATGTACTGCAAGTCTACCCCATCAGTGAGTTGCTTGTTGATGGAGAAACTGAAGGAGTTGGACCTGGTGCAACAGAGAGGTGTCAGTGTGCTTAGGAGATGTGCGGTCTAACGGCAAGTGATTGGCTTGGTTGCTTTTGGTCTCTTTTCTTGTGACTGCAAGACCCTTTATAACATTTGTGGATTGGAATGCTGGAAGTCCCTATTCATTGGTTTATTGGCAAACGGCAAAGATGGACAGCGGGGAAACTGCATGGCCTCAGTTGTAGTGAGGACTAGGCATCAGACTGCACTGTTGCCTGTTTGCAGCACCCAGGGATAGGCGTTAGAGTCAAATTCTCCACCAGAGTGTCGGAAGCAGTGGTACAGTGCCCATGTTGGAGTCGATGCTGCCTCTAGTGTTCGCACAGCAGAAGACAAGGTGTATTGTGCTATATTTTTCTTGTGTGACTGTATTTTAGTGCTATCTTGTACGCACTTTGTATGTGCTATATGTGCCTTGTGCTTTTTATGATTGTTGGTACTGTGTTTTGCACTTTAGCTCCAGAGTAATGCTGTTTCATTTGGCTGTATTTGTACATGGTTGAGTGGCAATTAAACTTGAAGTTGAGATCTCTTCTGATTCTGCCCCTACTCTACACAAAGATGAGCAATAGGACTATCCTCATAGACCCATTGTTTTTGCCTGCTCTTGCTCCACCAAACTTAGCCCTTCAATTTGAAGGGTCTCAATCAAAATTGCCTGACCTGCTGAGTTCCTCCAGCAGCTGGTTTTTATTTCTTCATACCCTGACTCTATTGTTTCCCTTTGACTGGTCGTTTACGACCTACCTTCAAGATGCATCTCATGCTGTCTACCATTTTGACAATATCCCATTCCCTAGTCCCTATCATCTGATCTTCACCATAGATATCCAGCATTTGTACACTTCTTTCTCTCATCAGGAAGTACTTGGGACCCTCTGCTTCTTTCTGGGATGAATGGTCAACGAGTTCACCTCCACTAACACTGATCTGCCTGGCAGAACTTGCTCCTGGCCTCAATGACTTTTGATTCATTATGTGTAGCCATGGGTAGTCTCACAGCCCATTATCCTCCAACAGTCCTTGTTGCACACCTACTTTGACTGCCAACGTTCCTTCAATTTTTTCACAGCTGTACAAACTAACCATTGCTCTGAGCAGGAGATTATTTAAACGGCCTGAAAACTGCGGCACTTTAGTAAAGTGTTATCGAAAAGGAAACTCTAGCTGGGCAGCAACAAAGGCTATGTGCATAGGAGCGTTTCGGTTACTGCATGATAGCTTAGCAATTCTCTCAACCTTTTCTCTACAACATCAATGACTTCATTGGTGTTGCTTCCTGCCCTCAAATTAACTTGGACCATTCCTGATGTTTCTTTCCCTTTTCTACTCTTTTACTGTAATTGATGGAGCCCATGTTCCATCACTTGTATTTCCCCCATCTCCTGGACATCCCTATACCCAGACCAAAGAGGGATAGAGTTTACTTTGTGATTTCTGGTGGATGCAGCAGGATCCTATCACTGTCCTGTCTGACTTTCTCTTCCCCCCCCCCCCCTCATCCCCATTGCTTGCTTTTCATAGGGACCACTTTTTTTGTGACTTCCTAGTCTGCTTATCCCTCTCCATTCACGCGTCCTCATTCTCCTGGCACTTACACCCCCAGTGAGTAGGAGAAGCTACACCTGTCCCTACCTGTCCTCTTGTCACCATCAGGTGAAGTTGGTTATACAATTCTACATTGATTTTGAATTTGAGATAAATACACAGTACCACGCAATGATTTCCAAACTGAGAAGTGCTGAAGTATTTAATTACCTGTGGAGCTGATTATTGGACCCCCTGCAGGTTTATTGTGTCCCAGGCACGCATGATTTTTATTAAATATAATGTTAAGCTGATGGAGGAATTTGGAGGGTTTGCAGCATTTGTGGACCTCTTATCGTACTCTAAAATCAATCTAGCCCCCTCCTACATAGCCGTCCATTTTCCTATCATCCATGTGCTTATCTAAGTTTCTTAAATGCCCTCAATGTATCTGCCTCTAACACCAGCCCCCGGTAAGGCATTCCATGTACCTATCACTTTTATTTAAAAAAAAGCTTAACTCTGACATACCCTTTTGCTTTCCTCCAGTTACTCAATATATTGTCAAGGCATCCTCTCTAGTCCAGGCAGCATTCACTGCATTTTTAAATTGCATATATCACGTATAAACAAAGTTGTGGGCTCAGTGGACTGTTTAGAAATCTTAATATAAAAATCTAAGCTGAGCTTCAATAGGAGGTTCTGAGAAAGGGCTGTTGACCTAAATTGGTGACTAATTTGTTTCTACAGATGCTCAATGACCAGCTGAATTCTTCCAGCATTTCTGCTTTTGTTTCAGAGTTTTATTTTATTTTCCATGATTTGGAGATGGCCTTTGACTCTCAGTTGAGGCTTTGCTTGCTCTTCTGGATGATTAGAAAGGATTCTACGGCATTATTTCTAAAAGGTTGCTACTTAACCAAGTGCCCCTTAACCCACATCACTAAAACAATTATTTTGTAACACTCTCATTGATGTCAGTCAGAGTTTGCTATGTGCAAAGTTGGTGCAGTGCTTTTACATTATGACAATGACCTACTTAGTAACAATGGAATATGCTTTAGCTCTTGAAGTTTCTGGAGCAAGATATTACACTTAGTTGAGGAGTGTCACATTCAACGTCAGCAAGACCAAAGAGCTGACTGTGGACTTCCAAAAGGGTAAGATAATGGAACACAAACCTATCCTCAGAGGGATTAGAGGTGAAGAGAGTGAGCAATTTAAAGTTCCTGGGTGTCAGTATCTCTGAGGGTTTAACTTGGGCGCAACATATTGTTGCAGTTATAAAGAAGACAAGGCCAGCTATATTTCATTTGGAGTTTGAGATTTGGTTTGTCAACTAAAACACTCAAAAATTCCTACAAATGTACCATGGAGAGCATTTTGCTTGGCTACATCACTGTCTGGTATGGGGTGGGGGGCTGCTGTACAAGATTGAAGTAAGTTGCAGAAAGTTGTAAAATTAGTCAGCTCCATCATGGGTACTAACCTCTGTAGTATCAAAGACATCTTTTAGGAGCGGTTCCTTAAGAAAGCAGCATCTATTACTAACTTCCTCCCCCACCCGCCAGGGGAAGCCCTCTTCTCATTATTACCATTGAGAAGGAGGTACAAAAGCCTGAAGGCACACACTCAATGATTCAGGAGCAGCTCCTTCTTCCCTGCCATCCGATTTTTAAATGGACATAGAACCGATGAACACCACCTCACTATTTATTTCTTCTTTTTGCACTATTTTTTAACCTGTTTAATAGACATAATTATTGCAATTCAGTATTTTTTCTCTAAATTTACTTAGCATGTCATAAAGTTAACAAATTTCATGACGGATGCCGGTAATATTAAATCTGATTCTGTTCATTGAGTTCCTGACAGACGTATTACCTATCACCTGTTACTAAGAGCCATTCCCCTCATTAGCAGGTATGACTCTTTTGATACAGTTGAGGCATGCATGACCTTTCAGAGAATTGCAGCAACAGCCAGGTCTGTGACACCATGATTAGCTCTGAGGCTTAGCAAGGAAGATTGGAATCAGGGTGATGATAGGAAACTAAACAGATGAACAGACGGGAGATGTGTGGTCGCAAAGGATTTCTTGAATGGTGAAAGTATGTTCTCAAAGGGGCTGGTGAGCCAGATGTCGTTGTGCACATTGGTACCAGTATCATGGGTGCTATGTACCTGTGGGTATCTTGTGCCTGTCGCATGACCATGATGTAATTGAGGCTATGCTGGGCATGATGTGATGGTGGAGTGACGTAATTTCCCCGCCAGTGAGAGGTCATGTGATAGTTTTTTTCAACAGGGTATAAAAGGAGAACCCCTCCCTGTGACACAGGCCAGTTTGTGGTTGAATTCACCAGTGACTCCATTCTGCTGTGTATTCGATGTTATGACGCAATTTTGTTTTAAAGTGGAGTTTTACTTTCTGCCTTAAGTCTGAAAGGTTATTGCCGACAGTTTTGCTACAATACTGCCAGTTCAGTCCAGTTGGAGAGTGAAGATTTATCGAAGTTCGGGAAGCTGAAGGATCGAGGAAAGTTGATGTTAGCGGTAAACAGGTTTGACCTTTATTTAATCTTCGTACAAGGAATTAGTAACTTGTGTCCAAGATAACTCCTGCTTTGCCAAAAGAGCAGGAAGAGTTGGATGCAGAATTTCACCAAGGAAAGATCAGTGCCTTTAAGCCGTTTTATTTCCTTCCATCGTAAATCCCTCGGCAAAGCATACTTCGACTGGGATCAGCAGTAACGTCACGAAAAAGGATTTAATTACCTCAAGGAAAATCTCTTCTAACTGGCTGTAAATCATTCTGAACTTTTTGCAATACTACTTTAAAGAACTGAGTTCGCATTTCTCGCTTTAAGAACTGCTTGAGCTGCCGTATAGCAGTCAACTTCCGGTTAAGTTAGTTTTTTATTTACTTTTGGGTTTTTTTTAGCAGTGTTTAATAATTTTTTTTTGTTATAAAAACCTGTCTCAATCGTATATTCATTGTTGCTAGATTGTAACATGGGTAGAAAAGGGGATGAAGTTGTGCAGAGTAAGTATAGGGAGTTAGACATTACAGAACAGTATAGGTCTTTTGGTCCATGATGTTGTGCTGACCTTTTAACCTACTCTAAGAACATTCTAAACTTAGGAAAGAGGTTAAAAGGCAAGACCTCAAGGATAGTGATCTCTGGATTACTCCCAGTGCCACATACTATGGTGGGCAGAAATAGGATAGATCAGATGAATGTGGTTGGTGCAGTGGGCAGTGATTTCAGATTCTTGGATAATTGGGATCTCTTTTGGGGCAGAAATTATCTATACACAAGGGATGGATCATCCTGACTGGAGGGTGGAACCAATATCCTAGGAGAAAGATTTGCTTATGCTTCTTGTGAAGGTTTAAAGTAGATTTGCAGTGGGTTTCATCACTGAGCCGAAATGTGGGAGTTGCGAGGTTTGGCAAATATAGAATCAAGAAGTAGCATAGCAAGTAAAGACCACTGGTTTAAATCCCATTTAGTAAAGGTTAAACAGTTAATGAGGATGAACTTGTGATATGAATAGACTCAGGGGACTGGGGCAATAACAGTAATGTGGCTGAGAGTTGGGTAGAACTGCTAGCTCAGTATTCCAGAATGCAGAGGCTGCATGATAGAGCTACAGCTAAGAGAGGATGGTAGGGAGTTGCCCTTTTGGTGTGAGAGGACATAACAGCAGTATTTAGAGAGGAATGTCCGTGAGGCTAATTGCATAGAGCACAAAAACAATAGGAACAGTCACTTCGAGACTGTATTATAGGTTCCTCAGTTGTCAGCAGGAATTAGAAGAACAAATATGAAGAGAAATGCCAGATAGCTTTTAGAATGATAAGGTGGTATCAGGATATTTTAACTTTTCTAATATTCACTTTATCTTCATAGTGCAAAGGGGTTGGATGGGATAAAATTTGTTAAATGCGTCAAGAAAGCTTTCTTAATTTATGAGGGCCCTACTAAAACCTCCTTTTGGGGAATGATTTAGCGAAAGTGGCTGAAGTCTCAGTAGGGGGGCATTTGACCAATGACCACAGTTCTTTTTGCTTTAAAATAATTATGAAGTAAGGTAGGACTGCTCCAGAAGTTAGGGTCTTAAATTGTGGCAGGAAATTGCAGAGTTTGATTGGGTGAGACTGTTTGCAACTAAGGGGGACATATGGGCATAAGGGAATTGGAATGGTTTTTTTTAAAGTGCATTATCAAGTGTTCATGGGCTTCATGTTTCTGTTAGGGTAAAGGACAAGGCTGCCAAGTTTAGTTCTGGGATGACAAGATTTTTAGGCTCAGGTCAGGAAAAAGGAGGCATGCATCATGTATATACATAGTAGGGATCAGGCAAATCCCTTGATGAATATGAAATGTAGAATTAAGAATGAAATCATGAGGGCATAAGATGGATCTGGCAAGCAAGGTTATAGGGAATCCTAAGAGATTCTGAAGACATATTAGGAGTAAAAGGGTAGCTCAGAGAGAGACTAGTTCTCCTTAAAGACCAGCATAGCCGTTTATGTATAAGCTTCAGGAGCTGTTTAATGAATATTTCCCATCATTTTGGTCACAAAATCTTTTTTTTTGAGGCGATAACCAGTATGATTGTGGACCGAGCAGCGGATTTTGTTTATATGGACTTTAGCAAGTCCTTTGGCAAGATTCCACATAGAAGGCTAGTCTGGCAGGTTAGAGCACATGGGTTCCAAAGTGCACTGGCTAGCTAAGTAGATACATAATTAGCTTGACAATAGAAAGCAGAGGGTGACTGTGGAAGCTAGGTAAGTGGGCCAAAGGATGGCATTCAATTCGTGTTCGTATTGGGGGTAATCAGAGCAGGGTAGGACTTTCCACAGTGAATGGTAGGATGCTGGGGAATTGTAGAACAGGGGAATCTAGGAGTAAGTAGATAGTTCCCTGAAAGCAGCGTAGATGGTGGTAAAGAATGCTGCAACTGTTCAAGATATTGGTGAGGCTGCACTTAGGGGGTATTGTGTGAAGTTTTTGTTACCCTCTTATAGGAAAGACCTTTTTCAACTGAAACTCGTGCAAAGACAGAAGAGAATGTTGCCAGGTCTTGGAGAGTGGCTCATTCACACAAAGACTGATGATTATATGGAAAGAGCTATCAGATGAAGTGGTTGAAGCAGGTGCATTAATATTTAAAACACATATAGCAAGTATGTGGATGGGAAAGGTTTTGAGCATGGATTCCCAACCTGCTTTCTACAGACCCCTTGCTTAATGGTATTGGTGCATGGCATAACAAAAGGTTGAGAGCCCTTGGTTCAAAGAGGTATGAGCCAACTGTGAGCAAATAGGACTAGCTTGCATGGACATCTTGGTTGCCATGGTAAGTTGGGCTCAATGGCCTATTTCCATGCTTCATTGCACTATAAATTTTTGACGTTGTCTGTTCTATTCTATAGTATTTCCATCCTCAGGTGTACTACCTGGAACTGTTCATAAAATTTCAGAAACCCAGGGTTAAACACCATATGTGAAGGAAACAAATTATAGACATTTAGGATCAATGTCCTCCTTTGGAGATTTTCCTGTGCAGTTTAGCCAGCACTATAGCATTTCCTTTACCTTAAAGGTAAAGGAAATGCTAGTTAGAAAGGTGTCATTGATTTGGAAGGGAAGAAGTGATTAATATACCCAATATTTGAAACTTAATTTTTGCCAGTTAGGAAGTAGTTTGTTCATTGCCTTTGGCAGATTTTACTATTTTTATGTTGACATTCTTCAGTTTTGTTATCCTTTACCTCTTCTGTTATTGAGGTATAGAGCACGTTCCCTGTTTTCTATCATTCCTCATTTATTTCATTGTAGGAAATTGTTTTTGAGGACTAGAGGGATGGAAAGAATGATGTATTTGATAGGAAAAAATGGCTGTGGATGGTTTGTTGAATGTACAGATCGGTAGTGCTGAAGTATACTGCATAGGTAGACGTGTGACTGGAGGAAGGGAGGGTAAAAGTGAGAGATAAAGTATGGGAAATGGAACTGATGTTTTTGTGATCCCTGTCAGCTATGGTAGAGGGAAAGATTGGCTGTCTGTCTGAAGTATGTATTTGGAATCTGACATGGCCAAAACACTTTAGGCAGGCTGGTGGGGGGGGGGGGGGGGGGGGTGGAGGTGACAGATGGGAGTCACTGGGTTTGCTTGTGTCTTTCATGTAACCTCTCCTGTTTTTGCTACCTTGACTATGCTGTCATTAAGGGGTTAGGAATCACTTTCTCCTGCCACTGATTTGATTGTCTAGGTTCACTCACTCTATTATCAGGGCTAATGATCATTCTGCTTCCCATGGCAGTTTCTTTACTTGGAATGTAACATCATCTAGGTTACGTGATTTTCTAGCTCTCAAGTTTATAAGTGTTTTATTTCATCTCTTACTGAGATATCAGCAGGATAATCTTTGGAGAATACTGATAGAAAATGTTAGTGCTTAATGTCATTATATTACCATTTTAGCCCTGAACTGATCCTTTATTTATCATACAACAACACACACAAAATGCTGCTGGAACACAGCAGGCCAGGCAGCATCTATAGGGAGAAGCACTGTCGACGTTTTGGGCCGAGACGTCAACAGCGCTTCTCCCTATAGATGCTGCCTGGCCTGCTGCGTTCAACCAGCATTTTGTGTGTGTTGTTTGAATTTCCAGCATCTGCAGATTGCCTCGTGTTTGCTCTTTCTTTATCATTTTGCAATTATTTGTATAAGATTTGTGGGTTCTATGTAATGCTGCTTACTAAATATTGGTATTTCTGTTTCCTTTTTCATTTCTATTCTGGTTCTTTTTTTTGGTTTTCAGTAAGTTCTAGCTTTTGTCTCTCTCACCCTTTTATTTTGATTTACAAAATTCATGTTCTAAAGCTCTCAATCTATTTTTTTTATTGCCAAGATAGATCCACCCACCTCTGATCTTGGCTGCTCTATGCTACTTCACTGACATTTTACTTTCTATTGTAGAATATTATTTGTCTCAGTACTTTTGTACTGAAAGTAAACTTTTCATGGCCTGTGGAAATGTGTGGTGGATGTAGATACTAGTTGTGGAATTTCAAATTGAATGAAAATAGACCCAATCAAATAATATGAAGTGGGTACTAATATTGTTTTTATTTAGTGTATCAGAAAATGTGAAGTATATTCCTGAATCATTAAACAAAAAGGAAAGTTAATGCACGTTTTCAAGTTCTATTAAGATTTAATTATTTGTTTTTCCTCTTCAGGTAGCTTCAGGGGAGTGCAATGAAGATACAGAAGTATATAATATCACTCTAAGCACTGGGGATGAACTTACCCTAATGGGACAGGCAGAAATCCTTTATGCCAAGACATCAAAAGAGAAGTCACGGCTTAACACAATTTTTAAGAAAATTGGAAAACTAAACTCAATCAGCAAGTTTGGACGAGGAAAGATGCCTTGCCTTATTTGTATGAATCACCGAACCAATGAAAGTATTAGCCTTCCTTTCCAGTGTAAAGGTAAATTCAGTACCCGTAGTCCCTTAGAGATACAGATGCAGGAGGGTGAACACACTATTCGCAATATTGTTGAAAAGACTAGGCTACCAGTAAATGTTACAGTTCCATCTGCTCCACCACGAAACCCCTATGATCTGCACCTCATTCGAGAAGGCCATCGGTATAAATTTGTTAATATCCAAACTAAGACTGTGGTAGTGTGCTGTGTACTTCGGAACAACAAAATGATTCCTGTGCACTTTCCACTTCATTTAGATGTGCCAAAGTTTACCTTGGCTGAAGGACTCCTTAAGGGAGAGATGTGGTATGAAAATATAGTTCAGCACTCATTCAGCATTTGTCAGGAGCAGTTTGACATTGAAGAATATTCACGAGCAGTTCGGGACGTGAAGACTGACTGGAACGGAGATTGTAAAAGCCCAAAGAAGACAAGATGTACTGGCCATAGTCACATGCCTAATTCCCTTAGTTATGCTCGTGAAGAACTGACTCAGTCGTTCCATCGACTTTCAGTGTGTGTTTATGGAAACAATTTACATGGAAATAGTGAAGTTAATTTGCATGGTTGCAGAGATCCTAGCAACGAGTGGACTCTGTTTTCTCATGAAACCCTACTATCTCAAGATTCTGGAGATAGTGGGAGTGATTATCTGCTGCCTGAAGTGACTGAAGAATCTGGAATCCAGTCACAATCAGAGCTTCCCTATGAAGAGCTCTGGTTAGATCAAGGATCAGGGAAACAGTGTGGGCAAGATCCTTCCACTCTGGGTGAAGGACTGAAATCCAGTAGTCAGAGACATTCCATCCGCTCCAACTGTCCAATTTCTTCAGGCCCTCCTCCACGTCCTTTGTCTACACCTGATATTTCTCTACTTCCACCTCCAGTGCCTCCAAAGTCTGAAGCTGTAAGTCCTTGTTTGATGGCAATCTTAACAGATGCTACTTATTCATAATAATTGTTTTGAAAAGTTGTAAAGGAGTGTATGCTTCCAAGAATTCAAATAAGAGATGAGCTGTGATTCATTCTTAGAAAAAATAATACAGCTTTGCTTGTGTTAATTGATGAATAGTTTCTGAATATATTTTGTACAAACCCCATTCCCAGAAAAGTTGGGTTATTTTTCAAAATGCAACAAAAACAAAAAATCTGTGATATGTTAATTCACGTGAACCTTTATTTAACTGACAAAAGTACAAAGAAAAGATTTTCAATAGTTTTACTGACCAACTTAATTGTATTTTGTAAATATACACGAATTTAGAATTTGATGGCTGCAACACACTCAACAAAAGTTGGGACGGGGGACGTCACCTGATGACGTAGGATCGAGACATGGAAATCCAGCTCTTCCGTAAAAAACCAGTAAAATAATGTTTAAGTGAAGAAAAGTTAGTAAATACTTTTAAAAAATTACTTATAAACTACTCAGGATTGCCTTAAGATATGTCTCCTAAACAGAAGCAGAAGAAAACTACTACTTTGAAGATAACACAAGTTGGAAAAGAATCAAGGCCAGCAGCCATGAAAGAGCCTCGGGCTCAAGTGCATTTTACCTCCGGTGATACAGAACAGGAAACTGCGGCAACATCAACCGTTTCCAAAAAAAAAGAGCAACAGGAATTGCGCATGCGTGAAGGAAGGGGCATGCGCAAACACGAGCAAACCAAACTGCAAATCCCAGCTATGATCGGAACTGAAAGTGAAAGTGAATACGAGGTGGAATCAGATTCTCTGAATAAATCAGACGAAGATGAAGAGACAAACAAAGAAGAGCAACAGGAAGAGGTTGGAGGTGATATTGGAGACATAAAAAAATCTTTGGTGCAAATAATGCATGAATTAAAGGCATTAAAGTAATAAGATATTAAAAATATGAAGATTATGTTTGATAAAATGATGAAAAGACAGGACAAAATGGACAAGAAAATTAAAAACTTGGAAGAAATAACGGGAGACACCATTGATAGAGTGAATAAAATGGAAGTTAATATTTCTGCCTGGACATCAGAAAGAAAATGGTTGTTGGAAAAAGTGGATGTACTTGAAAATTTTAACAGACAAAATAATATTAAGATTGTTGGACTTAAAGAAGGTATAGAGGGAGAGAATCCAATAAATTTTTTTCAAAAATGGATTCTGGAAATCTTGGAAATGGAAGAAGGAACCCAGTTAATTGAAATTGAAAGGCCTCATAGAGCCTTAAGATCAAGACTTCAAGTTGATCAAAACCCACGATCAATCTTGATAAAATGCTTAAGATATCAAGATAAAGAAAAGATCCTGAAGGTGGCTGCCCGACGTGCCAGAAAGAGAAATGGGCCATTGATGATAAAAGGGAAAACAATTCTTTTCTATCCTGATATAAGTTTGAAGAGAAAGAAGGAATTTAACCCAGCGAAAAAAGTTTTATGAGAAAAGGGTTATAAATTTATATTGCGCCACCTGGCAACCCTGATAATTTTTTTGGATGACGGAAAACGAAGATCTTTTACTGATTATCGGGATGTGGAAGAATTTGCACAAGAGCTCCCAAATACTCGCTAAACACAGCCAAAGATTTAAAAGTGAAACGGATTAAAGATGAAGACAGGGACAGTGAATGGAGTTGATGGATGTTTAAGGACAGAAGAATAATTAAATATATTCTTAATTATATGATACAGGGGGAGAAAGGTAAAAATTTGAGAAATAATTAATTGAGAGTAGTGATATTTTTTCTTATATATACTTTTTTATGTTACGGGAGAGCTGAGGGAACTTCGGATCAATTGCTACGGGATTCACGTGTGTAATCATGGCGATTGCCATGACCCACACAACGGAAGGGGGGTAATGTTTTGTTTTTTTCTTTATTCACAACATTAGTAGGGGGGTATTTTGTTACTTTTTTTCTTTATAATCTATTTTTCTTTAATCTTTCTTTCTTTGCCTGGACAATCGGAGGGGGGGGGAGACACATAGCAACACGGAGAATTTTAAAAAGATTCCCCAAGGTAATACGAAAGTTGAAAAGTTAGGTATTACTATAGACTGGAGTAACCCTGTTAAAAATAATGATTAATTTACTGAATTTTTAAAGTTTTAATGTTAATGGGCTTAATGGACCAGTGAAAAGAAAAAGAATTTTAACATACATTAAGAAAATGAAAATAGATATAGCTTTTAGCTGCATTCCATTTGAAAAAATTACTTATAATTTAAGAGATAAATACGAAATATTTCTGAAAATTTGGCACCCTTATTTACAAAAGATAGGATTAAATATATAGGTGCTCCGAAGATAAAATTATTGGTTATTTGGGGAAAGAAATAAATATATATACTAAAGCGATTATGAACTCCATGGAGCACGTGGGGATCTTCTGATATCCAGGCATTCTTTCTTTCTTTTTTTTTCCTCTTTCTGCAGGGATATGTTAGGGGGGAGGGGGGAAGGGTTGATAATTTTTTTCTTCTGTAACTGTTTGAAAATTCAATTAAAAAAAATTATAAAGAAAGTAAACAAAATTGGGACAGAGTTAAAATAAGATTGAAAAGTGCACAGAATATTCAAGTAACACTGGTTTGGAAAACTCCACATTAAGCAGGCTAATTGGTAGCAGGTGAGGTATCATGACTGGGTATAAAAGTAGCGTCCATCAAAGGCTCAGTCTTTGCAAGCAAGGATGGGTCGTGGCTCATCCCTTTGTGCCAGAATTCGTGAGAGAATTTTGCAGGCGGCACTGCCTAAGAAACCTTCATGCTACTGTGACAATTATAGCCACCTGGGCTAGGGAGTACTTTGGAAAACCATTGTCACTTAACACAGTCCGTCGCTGCATCCAGAAATGCAACTTGAAACTGTATTACGCAAGGGGGAAACCATACATCAACTCTATGTGGAAGTGCCTGAGAGTTCTCTGGGCCCGAGCTCATCTCAGATGGACCAAAAGACTGTGGAACCGTGTGCTGTGGTCAGATGTGTCCACATTTCAGCTAGTTTTCGGAAAAAACGGGCCTGGAGTTCTCCGTGCCAAAGATGAAAACAACCATCCTGATTGTTATCAGCGAAAGGAGCAAAAGCCAGCATCTGTGCTGGTATGGGGGTGCATCAGTGCCCACGGCATGAGTGAGTTGCATGTATGTGAAGGTACCATTGACTCTGAGGTGTATATTGGGATTTTAGAGAGACATATGTTGCCATCAAGGTGACGTCTCTTCCCAGGATGTCCATGCTTATTTCAGCAGGACAATGCCAGACCACATTCTGCACGGGCTACAACAGCGTGGCTTTGTAGACACAGAGTGCGTGTGCTTGACTGGCCTGCTGCCAGTCCAGATCTATCTCCTATTGAAAATGTATGACGCATCATGAAGAGGAGAATCAGACAACGGAGACCACGGACTGTTGAGCAGCTGAAGTCTTCTATCAAGCAAGAATGGACAAAATTTCCAATTGCAAATCTACAACAATTAGTATCCTCAGTTCCAAAATGATTAAAAAGTGTTATTAAAAGGAAAGGTAATGTAACACAATGGTAAACATGCCTCTGTCCCGGCTTTTGTTTAGTGTGTTGCAGCCATCAAATTCTAAATTTGTGTATATTTACAAAATACAATTAGGTTGGTCAGTAAAACTATTGAAAATCTTTTCTTTGTACTTTTGTCAGTTAAATAAAGGTTCACATGAATTAACATATCACAGACTTGTTTTTATTGCATTTTGGAAAACATCTCAACTTTTCTGGAAATGGGTTTTGTAATTTTTAACTTGTGTGCTGTTTTTTGTTTATAAATGGAAGCAAAGTAACCAACCTCTTGTAAATATTTTAACATTGCACATGTGTATTAAAAAATACTTGTACTTAACAACTATGAATCACAAATGATATTTTGACCATTGTATTTAGATTACATGCCTTCAGGAATAGAGGAACGATGGTATTAGCTTAAAAAATATCCAAATTTTCAGATTTTGAATGATATTAATTACAGGTTTTTGATGTATCTGTAAATAGTTACGGGGAAATGTTTGTCTTTTCTGTTATCTAATATTCTTACTCTTACTAGTAGAAAGAGGAATGAATCATTCTAATGGACTGGCAAACCCCTTTGTAATTTAGATAAGGGGCTCAGAGCTGCTCTCAGTACTCACAAGTATGAACTGCCCAATGCCTTATACAAGAGGTGATTGATAAGTTTATGGCCTAAGGTAGGAGTCAATTTTAGAAAACCTAGCACATTTATTTTTCACATAGTCTCCTCCTACATTTACACACTTAGTCCAGCAGTTGTGGAGCATACGGATCTTGGACCTCCAGAAAACCACAGCAGAGGATATTGATAAGTTCATGGCCTAAGGCAGGAGATGATTTATAAGCTTCCTTACATGCACATGCAGTTCAACTCTTTGAGTGATTATGCAGAAAGTTTGAAGTTAATAACATCGGGGAGGGGGGGGGGCATGATTGATAAGTTGATGGCCTAAGGTAGAAGGAGATGAGTTATTGACTTCAAACTTTCTGCATAATCACTGAGTTGACCTGCATCTGCTTGTAACGAGAGCTGTATAACATCTCCTTCTACCTTAGGCCATGAACTTATCAATCACCCAGCTGTGTACACTTTCTGGAGGTCCAAGATCTGTATGTTCCACGACCATTGGACTAAGTGTGTAAATGTTGGAGGGGACTATGTTGAAAAATAGATGTGCTAGGTTTTCTAAAACTGACGACTCCTTCCTTGGGCCACGAACATATTGCCCCTCGTAATGCCTCAGCATTATATCCTGGCTGTTGTGTCCTATTCCTCTCATAATGAATGCAAACGTTGCATTTGCCTTTCTTACCACCAACTCAATTTGCAAGTTAACCGTTAGTACTGCATGAGGACTCCTCTGTACCTCTGATTTCAGAATTTTCTCCGTTTAGGAAATAATCTGCACCTTTATTCCTTCTGCCAAAGTGCATGACCATACACTTCCCAGCATTGTATTCCATTTGCCACTTTTGGCCATTCTCCTAATTTAAGTCCTTCTGCAGGCTCCCTGCTTCATCAGCACCACCAGTTCCTCCACCTATCTTTGGATCATCTGCAAACTTTGCCACAAAGCCATCAATTCCATCATCCAAATCTCTGGGAATTTTCTTAATTCTTAATTCTGTGAAAGCCATTCTGATTTTTCAATTTTATTGAATACTTGTGATAATTTTTGGTAGCTTCATTAGTATCTACTCATTATAGCATTGCTTTTATTGGCAGGTAAAAGAAGAGTGCAGACTTTTGAATGCCCCACCTATCCCTCCACGGAACACCAAGCCATCAACATGTAGTCCCTCTATTCCTCCTCGACAAATCCGTCAACAGACGCGCTCTCCTAGCCCTACGTTATCTTATTATTCTTCTGGATTGCATAACATGTAAGACATTATTATCAAGTGGATTATGTAATGTGGCATTTTGCCAGTCTGACTTCAGGTTTGACCACAACACACAGAAGGACTAGAAAAAATGTAGTTTGGAATTATTGTAATTGTGGATCATGATGGTTATGTTGTTAGAAAGTTTTAATCTCTACAAGGCAAAATGAACTTGATATACTGTGGATACCGGTTAATTGGTTCATCTGTTAATTGGGATAGTTGCTTTCTTAAGCCAGCTCTTAAAGAACAAAACTAATCAAGAAAATAGCTGGGATTCCCTTTGTTTATTTGGGACACCATGCCACTAAATGGGGCAGTAGAGTGTTGCTGATCAGTTTTTAACTAGTGTCAGTCATGTGCACTTGTGTGGCCATTAGACACAACACTGTGCTTCCAATGAATAGTTTTAAATAGTGTAAGTTTCATGTGTTTGTGTTCAAAAAGCAGTGCTTCTTGTCACTGACTGTTGATGAGAAATAAGCAGTAGCACAACTCAGAACAGTTTTGCTCACTGTAGTTTCAAGCATTCAGGCTTGGAGATGTCACAAATGGCTGTGAGTGAAAATGAAATAATTTCACTACTTCAGCAAGTTAGGAACTACAAAGAATCGGAAAGTATTGACAGTCATCTTGAATATTACATTGAAGATGAAGGTTTGGAGGATGCACTCCTCAAAAGCATTGTATGAATGCAGCCCATTATCTATATTTGTTATCTGCATGATATTGTTTAATTCCAGTCAAAAGAACACAATATGGATGAATTCCTCCATCGATAAGTGTTAATATATTTTATCGTACTGCAGTAGTATTGGTAGTATTCTAATTTGTTCTGCATTTCATTTAAATACATGATTTGTTTCTCAATGCCTCTTTTTATACATATTTTAATTTTTTATGTGAAACCGGCTGATTGGGGTAGCAGCTTAATTGTGCCAAAATGTACTGGTCTCGATTTGTCCCAATTAACTGGCATCCACTGTATATCATGGTGCCACTTTGTGAACACTTAGCATTTTCTAATGGCTATTTAATTAATGAGAACAATCACCTCCATAAGACTTCTGCAAAATTTTCAAACTTATTTATTAAGATGACAAGAAAATCTATTGATTTACTGTACCATGCTTGATGGCCTTTTCAAAATACAAGTGGATTTTTTGAAATTCTGCTTGGAATATTAATGATTGCATACTTCAAATGGATAAAACAAAATCATTTTAGTTTCCTGTCTGAATAAGAATCAATATCTCTTTTTCAAATGGAGATGTTAATTTGTTTTCTTTCAACTTTGGGGCATATCTATGTGTTATCTTCTGCTGAGTGATTGATTTTTTCCAGTTTAAAAATCATCTTGAATCGGAGAAGTTTTCCAAGAACAAATATGTGGTTCTGTCTGTTTTCCATCCCTTAAGAACAGCTGTTGCCACATTGTAGTTGAAAAGTAAATGTTTGGAGCATTTATAATTTGCAAGTACAGCGACTGTAAAAAGTAATCACCCCCCCATGGAAGTTCTCGTGTTTTATTGTTTTACAACATTGAATCACAGTGGATTTAATTAGACTTTTTTGACACTGATCAACAAAAAAGCGCTTTCATGTCAAAGTGAAATCAGATTTCTACAAAGATCTAAATTACAAATATAAAACACAAAAGAATTGATTGCATAAGGATTCACCCCCCCCCCCCCCCCCCTTTAATATGACACACCAAATCATCACTGGTGCAGCCTGTTGGTTTTGGAAGTCACATGATTAGTTAAATGGAGATCACCTGTGTGCAGTCATATTGTTTCAATTGATTGTAGTAAAAATACACCTGTATCTGGAAGGTCAGACTGCTGGTGAGTCAGTATCCTGGCAAAAACTACACCATGAAGACAAAAGAACACTCCAAACAACTCTGTGAAAAGGTTATTGAAAAGCAAAAGTCAGGAGATGGATACAAGAAAATTTCCAAGTCAGTCATTAAGCAATGGAAGGAATATGATATGGCTGTAAATCTACCTCGAGCGGGCCATCCTCAAAAGCTGAGTGACTGAGCAAGAAGGGGGCTGGTGAGGGAAGCTACTAAGAGGCGTATGACGACGCTGGAGGTGTTGCAAGCTTCAGTGGCTGAGATGGGAGAGTCAGTGCTTACAACAACTGTTACCTGGGTGCTTCACCAGTCGCAGCTTCATGTGAGAGTGGCAAAATGGATGCCACTGTTGGGGGATAAAAACTCTCATAAAATCTTGGCTAACATTTGCCAGAAGGCATTTTAGAGACTCTGAAGTCAGCTGGAAGAAGGTTCTATGGTTGAAACCAAGACTGAGCTTTTTGGCTATCAGATTAAATGTTATGTTTGGTGTAAACCAAACACTGCACATCGTGAAAAACACACCATCCCTACTGTGAAGCATGGTGGTGGCTGCATCATGCTGTGGGGATGCTTCACTGCAGCAGACCCTGGGAGGTTTGTGAAGGCGGAGGGTAAAATGAATGCAGCAAAATACAGGGAAGTCCTGGAGGAAAACCTGGTGCAGTCACAAGAGAACTGCAGCTTGGGAGAAGATTTGTGTTCTAGCAAGACAATGACCCTAAGCATAAAGCCAAAGCTGCACAAGAATGGCTTAACAAAAACAAAATTATTATCCTGGAGTGGTCAAGTCAGAGTCCAGATCTCACTCCAATTGAGAATTTGTGCCTGGACTTGAAATGCAAACTGACAGACTTGAGCAGTTTTGTAAAGAAGAATGGGGGAAAAATTGCAGTGCCCAGATGTGACAAAGCTGGTAGAGACTTAAACACACAGACTCAAGACTGTAATTGCTGCCAAAGGTGCATCTTCTAAATACTGGCCTGAAGTGGGTGAATACTTATGCAATCAATTACTTTGTGTTTTATATTAGTAAATAATTTAGAACAGTTTGTAGAGATCTGTTTTCACTTTGACACAAAAGAGTTTTTTTTGTTGATCAGTGTCAAAAAAAAGATGAATTACGTCCACTGTAATTCGATGTTGTAAAACAATAAGACATAAAAACTTCCAGGATGCGGAGTTGAATACTTTTTACAGGCACTGTATATACTGTTCATTTTACAGGGCTGATGTACATCAGTGAGGAACACAGTGCAAATTGCAATTAATATTTGCTTTTCAGTTAATGGTTGTGTGGGTACACAAGTAATAGAAGGGCTTAGTTGCAATTCTAGTGCAAATAAAAGGTTTCGATGGAAACCTTGTAATCATGCAGCTGTTATGTTTTTGCCATTTTTTCTCAATTTAGATAACCTTCTGGGTTTTCCCCAACTCAAACCTCTTCTGAATGCAAGTACCACCTCATGTGTCCTAGAGAGTGCAATCAGTTGCCTAGGTATGTCAGCAGATATGTGCCCAGGCAAAAAAAAAGTCACCATTTTGTTTCAGCTTTCAGGTTCACTTCATTTCCTTCTGTTATGCTCCCAAATAAAATAAATATCGAGAAATATGCTATGTCACTTTGCTGCTTAACTTATCTATCTGACAGTTAAAGGTTAAATGAGAAGTTGCAGTTATTCTACATATAATAGATTTTATACATTTATATTTTCCCTCTTCATGGAATTTACATGGCCTATCTTTGCTAAGATTTTAATACAAACCTTGTAGGCTGATATTTACTTTTAAAAAGTAATTAAGAAGGCCAAATAAATACAATGACTTCTCAGTACTTTTACTTTAATTAATCCAGTAGTCTGTGCCTCAATATCTAGGACGTTTCAATTTTCTGATTTTTTTTCTAATCTTTCCCTTGCCTAATAATATTAAACTGTAAAGCTGGGTGTCACACTTGTGCATTCTCTGCTAATTTTCTCTGAGGTCATTGAAGTAGTCCTAGGAGCATTATAACTGAAATGTGTTATCTCAATTATTGCCATGGGATATTTTTGCCTCTTTGGCCTTAGTTTTCTTTCTATAATCATACCATTGACAGATTTCTGACTGAGAGTAATATTGTCATTTGGGGTTTTTTTATCATTACCTGTTCACTTCTAATCATTCAGAAAATGAAAAATGCTATTTTTTCCATACTGGACAATGTCTTCAAAGGAATTATACCAATTTCATTGTTCTACTGCACTTGGTCAATGAGTATATACTCAATTCTTGCTCAGTTCACTGACTGCTCACAAACTACTGCACTATACACTTCTCAAAATAAATTTTGTTTTATTTTCGGTCTGAAATGTCGACTGTACTTCTTCCTGTAGATGCTGCCTGGCCTGCTGCGTTCCGCCAGCATTTTGTGTGTGTTGCTTTGCTTTCTTAGCCTTTCCTTTGTATTAATCCATCCATTTTTTTTTCAATTTTGTTTGTGTTTTGTTTAATATCGTATTACCAGAACTACTTGATATTTTCAACTGTTGTTCAAATACATCTATATTTTTTGCTCTTTCTGACCTTCTTTTCCATACTTGTATGTCTTCCCATGTTTTTCACATTCTCTTTTCCTGCCCTGTCTTGCTCTGTCCCAATCACACCTCCAGTAGTCTACTGGATCCCTAATGTTTGTCAACAATTCAGAATAGGCGAGTGAATTTTAACTTGTTATTTAAATAAAACAGACCCATGTCATCTGAATTTTTAGATATTTGTTTCTCTGACTTGTTTAAAACATGGCGCTTGTGTTTGGGCTAATGTCCTCAAGATTTCTGATTTCAAAATCATGAATTCTCTGTTGCAATGTATTACTGCAATGAAGCAAAATCAACCTAATTACCTATCTGTCATTTGAACTGGTAAGATTTCCTAAGTTTTCTTCTGAATCCTAATATTTAAATTTTGCACTGAATATATTTGTCTGAATTGATTTGAAATCAATTCTCAGCTGTTCAGCAGATTCAGTTGAAGGGAAACAAATTCAACTATAATGGGATTATACTGAATTCAAGTGTCTAATTTCATTTGTTTTTCATGTTTTACAGTGGTGCCATGGAGAAAGATGCACCTCCATCCAGTGAGAAGCATTCCTCAGCTTCCTGTTACCCTTGCAACTGGATCAATTCTAATTCTATACACAGTGGAACTAAATCCCCACTTAGAAGCCCTGTATTGGATTCGCGTTCAAATCGTTCATCATGGCCAAACCAATATTATGGAGATATTGATGATCAAGATACTGGTAATTTTGGATGTCAACACAGAAGTTATTACAGCTATCCTCGTCATAAAATGTCAAGTACTCCCAAGAGTACAGAACCCATACAGTTTCAGGATGGCAGTATTGACTGTGCTGGGAGAGGTGAGGGGCTTTCACTAAATGCCTTCTCTGAGCCGCAACAATTGAAGGATGATGGACCCCACATTATTCCTACTGAATGTCCAAGCTCCACTATTTATTTCTTAGATGACAATGGAGAAAATTCTTCAGCAGATTACAAAGAACAAAAGCAACCATGCATCTCTTCATCACCTTGTGCACTAAAATTTAGTGATGAGGAATTTGTTGATCTGGAAGTTTTGTTTCTGCCGTCACCTATAGATGGGGCTGAGGATGAACCTCGAGTTTGTTCAACAGATCTACCTGATAATTTTTCTAACAAAAATACCCAGGACATATTTTCTACTGCTCCTTTATTTTCTTCTCCACCGCACTTGCAATTAGTAACACGTTCATGTGGTGATGGGTCACCTTGGCAGCCACCAACTGATCTTTATGGACTTTCTATAGAAGAGGTGTCAAAATGTCTACAGTTCATTGGTCTACCTGAGGAGGTTGTGTCACTATTTATGGTGGAAAAAATAGATGGAAATTTACTTGTACAGCTTACCGAAGAGATCCTATCTGAAGATTTTAAGTTAAGCAAACTTCAAATTAAGAAACTTTTGCAGTTCATCAGTGGCTGGAGGCCGAAGATATAGTGCAATGACTCAAATAACATGGGTGCAAAGTGTCTGACCTCAGCAACTATTATTTTGCACTAAGTAACCACCATTATGTACTGTATGAAATCAGAGTGAATGGTATGCTTACTAACTTTTGTAACCTGATAGAAATGGCACCCTACAAAGATTATCTTGATGAACATATTATTTGTACAATACTTAGCTATACAAACTGCTTGTTTTTTTTAGAACAAAACTGAGTTGTTCTTCATAATGCTGTAATTGTAGCAAAGATGCAGTGATTTGCAGAACAAAACAATTCTGTGCATTATTGATCAAAAGGTCCACTCAATTTGCCTCAGATTGTTGCCATACAGATTTGTAGTTTGACTCTACTGTTCTGGGCCAATGCTGCTGCTTATTCACTCTGTTCACATTATATTCTCTTGGTGATTAATATATAAAGTGATGGTGACAATAGTTTTTACTACTGCACAGAGGTTTCTTTGGGAGATGTACACATTCAGATTATTGAAATATCTCAGCTTTTGTGTGTTGATAATTGAATGAGTAAACTGAACAAATTGACATTACATTAGGTAGAACCAGTTAATATAATAAACCCATTTTGATCATCGTTAATGTTCTAAACTTATGAGATTTGTTGCTTCCATTCAAATTTCTCCATTCTTTGCTCCAGTTTTTTCCTATTTTATATCTAATTTGTGTAGATGAACAGACTTGTTTAAAAAAACAACTTAGACAAAAGTGTAGCTTGAACATTAACTTTATCCGATTTTATTATTTCCTGATTAGATTTGCAGTTTTAAACTGTATCATTGAAGTGGGTTGTGCACAAAATTGATGGGTTTTTGCTTTACAAAGTGTTGGTCAAGACTCAGTAGTCATGCTAATTTTAATGAAGAAATTCCAGCTGCTGCTCTCCCCACTATCCTACTTGATTGCTCTTCCAGGCTATTTTAAAAATAACACAATATAGAAGTGCCTTTCAGTACCTCAGGGCATGGCAGAACACTTTAGTCAGTTAACCAGCATTGAAATACATTGTAATGGAAGAAATGTAACAATTATCTATACAAGCAGGATTCTAGAAACTGGAGTGAAATGTCTTCATGATGTTGGCTGATGGCTAACTATTTGCAATGACACAATTGAAACTCATCTATACTCGGTGCCAGCGGATCCATTATATCTAGCTAGGGTGACAAAGGGGCCATCTCATCTCATCAAAAAAAAAAATGGCACCTCCGAACACACTACACCTTTTTTAGTGTTGTGGTATTTGTGTCCAAGTCTCTGGATCAAGATTAGAATCCATGATCCGATTTAAAAAAATGAAAGTGGTACTAGACTTTGGACGACGTGGGTACTGAAAGAACTGAATTGTATCCATTTGTAACCAATGGCTGACAATGTGTGACAAGGCTCCCTTAGTGGTTCTCTAAGCTAGATCTTTCATTTAGGTCTTACATTCTTCTGTAAACTTAACAGTAACTTTCCTTTAAATTAATTTGTATATTTCTGAGAGATGGAATAAGGCACTATATAAATTAAGGTAGCTATAACTGAGTGAAAGGTTTAGAGAGATCCATCTAATGGTAAATCTCACATCTGTCACTCATTTTCAGTCAATTGCTTCAGTTTGTATATCATGACACTGGTTTTAGGTATTCTGATAAAATACATTAAAAAAAACAATCTGGCTAAAGTTTATAACTTTGCAAAACATTTAACCCGGAATGGATTGAATTTGAATTTTCACTTTTAAATCTGAACTGGAATATAATGTCACTGAACAGCACTATATGGGGTGGGACAGACAGACACCACCATCTTTTGAAAGACATTGAGGTCAGTAAATATACTTGATCAGTGATGCAATTGTCCCTCCGGCAAGAAAAAAAAACTGAGCAGAATCAATAAACCTTTGAAAATTAATCAATGAAGTGAGTTCGCCAACAATAATTAGCTTAAATCCTAGCAATAGTGATGAAAATATTGATTCTAGAAGTAATTAAAAATGTAAATTGTTGTAAACACTTCATTATAAATTATAAGCAGATTAACTTAATAAATAACAAGTTCCAAGAGGATAGCATGTGATTTTCCTTTATTTTGGGAATTGCCATTTCATCACTGATTTAATTTTAGTGTTACTCGATCCGATCGATAAACAAACTTCATATCTCAAATGATTGCAATTAATGTATCTTAATAATGTGTTAGAAAGGTTACTATAGGAATTTATGTCAGAAATATGCCAAAATGAACTTGTAGCTGGATTGGATGATATTTTATTTACTTTTTTCTTTACCACTCGCTTAAGATGTGAGAGGAAATCCATGTAGTTACAGGGCAAATGTGCAAATTTGACACAGACAAAATGAAACCTGATCTCTGGCACTGAGTCAGCAGCTCTGTTAGCTGCATTTCTGTGCCGAATTGTTTGCTTATATGTATTAAAATCTATAAATTCTACTTGGCTTTGTCAACAGCAATTTTTCCCATTGATTTTAATGGGTTTGTTGTACAGACACCATTTAATCTGAAGGACAAGTATCCCAAAATGTACATACCCAATATTGGGTTCCATAAGGCAGCACAGACACTCTGCAATCATGCTCTGCTGAGCAGAAGGCTGGACTTTAGAACTAATCAGTTGTAGGTGTTTCCATTAGCAGATCTGGCGTAACTCTGTGTGGAAAGTCAGTGATGTTATATTAAATCTCTTAAGCCTGCCTTCTTCTGCCATTCCATCCATTCTGAGGAGAAAAGGCCAGTTGCTGCATACTCCACAGGATTAATCAATATAGAACATGAAATCATGCCACAATCTGGCAGATTGTCCAATATTTCCCTATGGCTTGAGTTTGTAGCCTTTGATATTATTTGAGCAATATAATCCATCCTGACTTCCCAAAACGTATAATGCTTTTGGAATTAACTATCTTAAACCCTGGAGTCCTGTTAATCTGAAACATTCACATTTGCTTTTCCCTTACAGATGCTGCTTAACCTGCTGAGTTCTTCCAGTATATTGTTTATTTCTCCCATATGTTGAGTGTTTGACTCATGAAACTTTGCCTTAGCTGCTGTAGTTCATATATTTCGGCTTTGCTGTAGTTTTATCTGGTATCTGCTTAAACAAATTTGCATCAAACTTTAAAGCATTCTGGGGGATTCAGGAAGATTAGTGGAGTTGGAGCTAGCAGGAGGAAAAAGAAAAGTTTGGGAAATTCCAGTGGAATTATCTCTGCTCCAGACTGCCTGCCCTTTGAAGGATATTTTTAACTGAAAGCTCTTCAATAATGCCTTAGTTTCCGTTAACATCGTACAATGTAGGGAAGTTTTTGAATTTATGTCAAACAGGAATGAACTTGTTAAATATCCAGGCATAGAACAGATGTAATAGTTGAAATAAGACCAGAAAATGTGCAGCAGATCAAACAGAATTTGACCAGAATGACTAACGCTTCTGGTCATTGACCTGTCTGAAGTAGAACAGAGTTAAAAATGGGCCATATTGCTTTGACAGAGAGCTGGTATGGACAAGATGAGCAAAAAGACCACCTTCTGTGCTGCAATGATTCTGTGATTTACTCTTGCAGTAAAAAGAATGTCTACAAAATAGTGAAGCTGAGAGCTGGAAAGGAAGACTATGACAAATCTGTTGGTGGTGCCAGCTGGGAGAGGATGAATAAGGCTTGGTACTCAGAATAGATCCATCTGGTCATGATGTATATAGTGGGATATAAATGAAAACACATTTATATCTTTTTGGACAGCTTTAGGTTGAAACTATATTTTGAGAATTTTTAGGGAAATTTAAAGTGTGTGCAAATAACACAAGACATATTAAAGAGAATCCCACTATTTTAAAATGAATGAAATGTTTTTACTTGCAGCTCACCAGCACTCCCTACTGACTGATGACCAAAACTTTACCACAGTTACATAAGTGAAAGATGTCAGAGACGGTATTGGAAGCATTTGTTTTGGATGTGGTTCTGAAGTTAACTGCCAAAAAATTTAGCTTGGTCAAAGTCATGTAACATAGTACTGAAGTATGATTTCAGCAAACATTTCAATGCACTCTTTCACATTTCTGAGTTGAGCTTTCAGACTGCTTTTCCATTTATTTGCAGAAAGTTAATGCGCTCTGTTACTTATGAAAGGAGAGCAGCAATTCCAGCTGATGGATATCTGACACTTTTTAGATGCTGAAATGAATACATACTGTGCGACAGTTTTCTAGTATTTTTTTAAATGTGCATTGACAATGACTTTCTCCATCAATGAGCCTTTGCTTCCCAAGCAGGAGAAATGATTTAATGTACCTAATCTGGTAGTGTACTATTAAATGAAGTTGAAGTGTACTCAATAGGAAGAAAGCACTTCTATATTTCATCTTTGAATAAGAAATGAATTAGCATAATTTAAAATGAATAGACTGGTTTATTGTCCTTGGTTTGTAGCAGAGGAGGCTGATGTGTACATAAATAGATTTAAGTAACTTTTTCCCCATGGCAGAGATCTCCAAGAGGTCATAGACTTAAAGTGAACAGCAAGATGGCTAGAGGATGATCTGAGGAAGAAGAATTCTTCACTCTGAGAGTGGTAGAATCTGGAATGCACTTCCTGGGAAGGTGGAGGCAGATACTCTCACATGTAAGAAAGATCTGGATGGGCACGTAAATTGAAAAGTCATAGCAGGCTACAAAGAAGGTATTGGTAAGTAAAACCATAGGACATAGGAGTAGAATTAGGCCATTTGCCCCATTGAGTCTGCTCTGCCATTTAATCATGGCTGATCCTCTCCCCTCTTCCCACCTGCCCCACTCCCTGGTCTTCTCCCTGTAACATTTGAAGCTGTGTCCAATCAAGAACCTGTCAAACTGCCTTGAATACACTTAACAACCTGGTGTAATATATTCCATAAATTCACCACCCTCTGGCTAAAGAAATTTCTCCACATCTCTGTTTTAAGTGGATGCCCCTCTATGCTGAGGCTGTGCCCTCTTGTCATAGACTCCCCCACCACATCCTTTCCACGTCTGCTCTGTCTAGGCCTTTCAACATTCAAAAGGTTTCAATGAGATTCCCCCCATCCTGAATTCCAGCAAGTACAGACACAGAGCTATCAAAAGTTCCTTTCATTCCTGGAATCATCCTTGTGAATCTCCTCTGAACTCTCTCTGATGCCAGCCCATCTCTTTTAAGGTGAGAAGCCCAAAAACAGTTCATAATAATCAAGGTGAGGCCTCTCCAATGCCTTATAAAGCCTCAGCATTACATCCTTGCTCTTGTACTCTAGACCTCTTGAAATGAATGCTAACATTGCATTTACCATATTAGAATTAATAAAGAATGGGGTGGTTGACATGGACATGGTGCTGTTCCTGTGTTGTATGACCTTATGACACTATGAGTATATTTGACCACAGAATTGGTAGCATGCAGCCTTAAATTAATGTCACTCTTTTTAAAGTTTGGAATGTACAAGGCATCAATAAAGTGGATATAACATGATAAACCTGTTACATCTGTAAAATTACCAGCTTTGATGAAAGGCTATAAACCTAAAGGATTATAAACCTGTTTCTCCCATGGCAAAGATGCTGCCTAACATGCTGAGTATCTCAAAATTTATGTTTTTTGTTTCATTCATAAGAAATAATAAATCTAACTTAATCCAGAGAAACTGAAGTCCAGTAAAGTGCATTTAAAATAATTGGTATCATTCCTTTTCACAATCTCTCTTATTGTAATGTGGTTACAAACATAGGAATATGGAGCAGAAGAAGGCTACTTTGCCCCGCAAATCTGCTCTAGCATTGCATCAGATCATGGCTTATCCGATTGTAACACCACATTCACACCTTAAGTATTTACCTTTCTCTACTTTAAAAAAAATACAGATTTTGCTTCCAATCTTGTTTGAGTAAAACAGTCCTAAAAACTTTAATTTGGTGGGGGGGGGGGGAGACAAATTTTGCTTCATCTTAGCTTGATTCTATTTTTGTATGTTTAAATTAAGTTGTTGGTAAAACCAATAGTGAAAACTTTCAAGTACAACACTTGTTCTTTGAGAATAACTTTGAAATAAACGGGGGGAAGTTCCTCTTTCTTCACTTGAGATGAAAATCTCCATATATATTGAGATCTGGTAAGCTTACAGTTCAAAATAATGAGCTGAGCAAGTAAATTTTTTTTTGCGGTAGATGATTAGTTTTTGTTTTCATGTTGCCACCTGATCAAAACTCTTAAAACAAAATTTGATGATTTGGCTTCTGAATTTGTAATTTGGCCCATATTTGGAAAAATAAATCAGATATACTGAACAACTGAATCAGAGCTTAACCTGAAAAGATCCTACAACTTAGAAAAATAATATGTAAGTTACAATCAAAATATTCTCTGTACACCAAAGAAACCTTGCAACCATAGGAAAATGAGGTAGTTTCTAGACAGCATTTTATTTTGTTTGGGAACTTGTTTCTTTTAAGAACGGGTAGCTGAGACATAGTTTGTAAAATAAATAAAACTTTAAAATCCTAATATTTAATTATTTTTAAGTTCTCAAGATTTAGCACTTTAATTATCTTGTAAAAATGCTCTAATAAAAGGTTCATCAGCGATTGGAAGCATGAGAAGACGTAGCTCACTCTAGTTCACTGGTGTAGTTCACTCTAGTACATAAGGTATCAATTCAGAGCAGTTTAGTTTGAACAGAGGGCAATTGATGTTCAGGCTTGATTGGCAGGAAAAAATAAAAATAAGGTAGGGTCAAGCAGAGCAGCCATTGTTGGAGTGGACGGTGGTAGAGTGGTTATTTGAGGCTTTAGCTCTTGGAAACTTAAGCCCAGAGAGGTTTGAATGAGAGAAGATTTTAAAAAACTGTAGGTAGATTTTCCCCAGTTTATTCATTGGTTCCTCCTTTATACTTGCACAGAGTAGGGATGCCAAGCAGGATAGTTGAATACTCCTCTTGCAGGAAGGCAGGGAGATCTCATGTGTCCCTGATGACATCACCTGAAAGAAGTGCATCCTGCTGCAGCTGCATTAAGGAGCTGGAACTGGATGAACTCTGGGTCATTCAGGAGACTGAAAGAGTGATACTATAGATAGGACATATAGAGAGGCAGTTAACACCCAAGGCGCAGAGCCCAGGAGACTGACTGACAGTTGGGAGGGGAAAGGGACTAAATAGACAGTACAGAGTACCTCTGTGGGCATCCTTCTCAACAACAGGTATATCATTTTGAATAATGTTGAGGGGGTGGGGAAATGACCGAGCAGAAGTAAGTCAGAGCAGTCAGGTCTCTGGCAGTGAGTCTGGCCTGTGACTCAGAAGGGAAAGGAGAAGAGGTGGTGATGGGGATTCATTAGTTAGGGGGACAAAAAGGAGGCACGTGGACAAGAACAAGATTCCCAGATATTAGTTTGCCTCCCAGGTGCCAATCCTCAGCATTCTTAAGTAGGACAGTCATGGCCCATGTGGGTAGAATAGGTAAGGAAGTGTGATGAGGTTCTGCAAAGTGAGTATAAGAAGTTAGGTGTAAGTTAAAGGACAGGACTTCCAGGATTCTGATGTCAGGATTGCTAGCCATGCCACGTTCCAGTGAGGACAGAAATAGGAAGATCATACAGTTTAACACGTGGCTAAGGAGTTGCTGTAGGAGAGAGGGCTTCAGAATTTTGAATCTGCATAATAATGTGGTTAACTGGATCAGTAAATTTGCAGATGCCACCAAGATTGGGGGTGTAATAGACAGCAAAGACCATTGGAGCTTGCAGTGGGATCTGGACCATCTGGAGAAATGGGCCGAAAAATGGCACTTCGGTAGGACCAACCAGGGTCAGTCTTACACGGTGAATGGCAGGGCACTGAAGAGCGTGGTGTAGAACAAAGGGATCTGGTAATACAGGTCTAAAATCCATTAAAAGTGGCACTGCAGGTAGATAGAATAATAAAGAAAACTTTTGGCACATTAGCCTCCATAAATCAAAGTATTTCGTACAGGAGATAGGATGTTATGTTGTAATTGTATAAGATGTGGCTGAGGCCAAATTTGGAGTATTGTGTGCAGTTTTGTTCACATACCTACAGGAAAGATATAAATAAGGTTGAAAGAGAACAGAAAATTTACAAGAATGTTGCCATTTTCTGGAAGACCTAAGTTATTTGGAAAGATTGAATATGTGAGAACTTTATTCCTTGGAAAGTAGAAGATTGAGAGGAGATTTGACGGTTGTTTACACAATTAAGAGGTATGGATAGGTTAAATGCAAGTAGGCATTTTTCCACTGAGGTTGGGTGAGACTACAACTGGACTATAATTGTTAAAATTGTAAATATTGCTAGCAGGAATTTCTCCAACCCTCAACATTGGAACAGACTAGTTTTATTAGTGATCTGACTGACAGGCAGGATTCCCTTATGAAAGTCGCAAGAAAAGCTTGGTCTAGATTTCTCTCACAGCTCTAAATCATTCATGTAAATTGCATCCAGCAATGCCCCAGCAGTGATCCCGTGGAACTCCATTATCCATTATCTTCCAGTGCACATAACTGTCCTTGTATTCTTTCACTCTGCTTTCTGTCCCAAAGCAAGTTAGCAATTCATTCTGCTACTTATCATCCAACAACACATTCTTTGATCTGTGATTATTATAGGGTGTCTTATAGGTCATTTGAAAATCCAGATAATTTTCATCTACTACATTACCATTGTCTACTCTAAATTTTTTTTGACCCATGCATATTATACAGTAATATGTTTCACATCTAAATGTTTTTGTTCTCCCTTTTAATAGTGATCCCATTATTGTTTTCTATTATTAGTTTCAATGCAATAATGACCTAAAATTCCCAAAGTATGTTCTTTCTCCCTTCTTAAAAATTGGGTATTACATTAGCTGTTTGTCAGTTCTCATTGTGCACCTTCTTCCAATGAATCTCTAATTATGATTAACATTGCTTCTGCTATGTTTACCTTAAATTATTTTAAACAGTATGCATGGAAACTATCCAAATTTGATTAGATTATTTAATGTAAGTACATTTATTCCATTACTCCATTTTCTCTTTCTCCCTAATAAATATGAAAGCAAAATAATAATATTCATTATCTTAATGTTCCTATTTCTATTCTGGTCTTTTTCATCTTTTACTATTATGTCTGCAAACTATTTTACTATTTTTATGTTCCGTTTCTAAGTGCTTCTTTACTGTTGTAATATATTGTACTTTACTGATTCCTTTCTATTCTCTATTTTCATACTCTCCTCTATGGTCAAATGATCAGAATCACAATCAGGTTTATTATCACTGACATCTGTTCATAAAATTTGTTTGTTCTGCAGCCATGGTTCAGTGTAAATCATAATTACTATGTTACAAAAATAAAAGTGCAAAAGATGAATAATGAGATGGTGCTCATGGACTGTTCAGAAATAGGATGGCAGAGGGGAAAAAGCTGTTCTTAAAACGTTGAGTGTGGATCTTCAGGCTCCAGTACATGCTCTCCAGTGGTAGTAATTTGAAGAGGCCATGTCCCAGATGGTTCTTGCCCTCATTTGTTCCTTTCCTCATGAGCATTTATTGTGCTCATTTTTTCTAATTTAATATATTTTGTTCTGCATTTTTCTTCCTTTGTGCTCCCTTTGTTTTACATTACTGTTCGTCAATATTGTCGCTTGGTGTATCTTCCCAATTTCAGTCTTTCAAAATCAGATTTTCACAAAATTAATAACCTGGTTGTTATTATTACTTATTTCCTTCTCCATTGTTATCTCTAAGCATGTCATTTGCTGCCAAAGTATTCCACTTATCTCATTTGTTTTATTCACCATTATTAGATGCATTAGAAAATTCTTCCTCTTTTTTTAACATAATGGGTTAAGTAGGAAATCAATATTCATTGGGGAATTTCTAATCCCTTGTTCTATTACCAACTTCAATCTACTCAATATCTGGGTTGTTGAAATCTCATTGTTATTATTCCAGATGTTCTAGTTTCCATATTTTTGGGGATATTTCTTCATTCAGTTCTTCCACTGAGCATATTAATATGATTAAATATTTACTTTCAATCTATATGGATTTTATGTTTGCTGTTATCTAAGTGCTTTTCTCATCTACTGCCATTCTATTTTTGTCAATTAGTACTGCTATACCGCATGCCCATTTTCTTTTTCATCTGTCCTAAATACATTATACTATGCAGTGTTAAATTTTCTGTCTTGATTTTTTACAACTATTTTTCAGTAATCTTTTCTAGATCCGGTTCCTCTCAGTGATTGGATATACTCTGTACACATTGTTACATGAACAGTTCTACTCATTATGAAGGGATTTCCTCTCACTTAATCTTTAACCATTTTATTAAGCTGCCATTACATAACCATTTTCTTCCCATGTATCCTTACTTTATTCTTTTCTTAGCTCTCTTCCTGCTTTGTTTATATTTAGAACAATATTTCTTGTAAATCCTTTGAGTTTAAAGCCTCTGACATCTCATTATTCATCCTTATTGATTTTTTCCACTCAGACACATCCCACCTTGTGTAAAGGAACTCATCCTATCTTCACATCTCCTCCTGTCCTGGAATTGATGCCTATGTCCCACAAAAAGAAATTCCTCTTTTCCATACTTATAGAATTAACTCTTCTGACCTGACTTCTGCACCAATTTGCACGAAGTTTGGGTCATTATCCAAAATGATCACCTTCTAGGTCTTGTATTTTAATGTAGAGTCAAACTGCAGCTTTCTCCATCCTGAATGTCTCAGCATCGATGTGCGGGAGTGTGAATTACAGATATTTAGATAGTTCATGGGGGAATTTTTGGACTGTTTTAAATAGAATGGAGTCTTGCACCCAAGGAAAGCAATGATTCAGGAAGGATGGGTGTGACTGAGGGAGTTGGATGGAGGAATTTTATGAGAGGTTGAGAAAAGGTGCTATATCCTCTCTAACAAGCACAATGTCCCTGCTACTTAAGAGAATAGGGAGATGGACTATGCGGATTAACAGCTGCAACAAAAATCAATAGACTGTGTCTCAAAGGCTGACTAGGGGGGACAAAAGAAAAGTAGAAATGTGGGTGTAATCAGGAATTCTGTAATTAGGAAGTATATAAATTATTTTGCTTTTTTGTCTCCCCTGAGACTCCCTTCTGCAGCTAACAAAGATCCTGAAAGTTGTGTTAGCTACAAGGTACAATGCCTCGATATATCTCATTGGTACATGGAGATCCATTTGGAAATGGAGGAAGTAAATTCAGTATTAGTGGTACATGGTGGAAGAAAGAACATAGCAAGAACAGGAAGTGGCTCTAGTGAAAGAATAACAACAGTTTTTTTCTTTGAATTAAAATGTAGGCCCTGGAAGATAATTGTGTTAGTTAATTGCCCAAAATTTATGCAAATTGATACAGAAGCTTGAGGCCAGAAGAGACTCTCTTCCACTTTGTTTTCAAATAGTTGAAAGCATAATGTGCTACTTTTTCAATTCTCTCTGTTTATTTAATTATAATTCTATAAATATTCATCAGTATTTTGATTTGAATCATTAACACATGTCTGAAATCATGGTGTGGGTTTGGGAGAGGATATCAATAATACAAATAATAATATCAATAATAATACTAATAATAATACAAAGCCATAAAATCTCTTTTCAAAGAGGCAAAGTTTGTGCAGTTGCAGCAAAGACTTCAGAAGGTAAACTGGTATGAGTAATAACATGCAGTGCATGAAATGTTCATACCCAAGGACGGGAGCAGCAATAAAAACAATAGATCAACTGCATGGATGAATAAAGATGTACATAAAAATATTGAAGAAAAGACAGTTATATAAGGAATACAGAAGGGCAAATGAATATATGTGAGCTTTAATTAAGGGAGAAATTCAGATTGCCAAAAGCCAGATTAAGATTAATATTCCTGATAATGCTAAGAATGACCACAAGAATTTTTTTTCAATACTTTGAAGACTGATGAAATCCCTGAGGACTGGTAATGGGTTAATGTTGTCCCAGTATAAAAGAAAGCTGACTGCACTGCCCTGGTAACTATAGGCCAGTAAGCTTAACGTGTATCGCAGGCAAGATAATGGAAATAATAATAAAGAATGAGATGGAAAAGCAGATGATAAGAACGGGCATGCTAGCAGAAAGCCAGCATGGGTTCAGAAAGGTGAAATCATGTTTTGCTAATATGCTGGAGTCCTAATAAGAGCCAACCAAAAATTTATGATAACAATAGACCGGTTGATATCATTTACTTGGACTTTCAGAAGGCTTTAAGGTATCCCACAAGAGGTTAATAATCAAATTACAGGAGTTAGGGTTTCAGGGTAAGGTTACAGGACTGGCTCAAAAACAAAACAAGTTATGGTGAGCGGATCATTTTCACAACTAGAAGTGGGGTTCTGCAGGGATCAGTTTTGCTGTTTTTAACTTGCATTAATGATTTGGATAATCAGATAACAAACAAACTAATAAAAGTTTGCTGATGACACAAAATTAGAGATTGGCATGATAACATTCAGGCAATACAGTTAGATCTAAACAAAATCCAGATGTGGGCAGATCAATGGCAGATGAAAGTTAATGTAAGTAAATGTAAAATACTATATGTAGGAAGTAGAAATATTAGATATAAATATACAGTGGGGAGGGGATCTTGCATTAGAAAATCCTCTGTATGAGAAGAAGTTGGGCATCCAGGTAGACTCATCTATTAGGAAGGCCAAAAAATGCACTCAGTTGAGTTCAAGTCAAGAGGCGTTCTCCTTAAGCTATATAATGCACTTGTGAGGTCATACCTTGAGTATTGTGTATAAGTTTGGTCTCCATAGTGTGTGAGGGATGAGAAGGCACTGGAGAGAGTCCAGAGAAGGGTGACTAGACTCATTCCAGGTCTGCAGCATAAGAGCTATGATGGAAGATTGAAATAATTAAATCTTTTTTAGCCCAAGTAGACATAGAATGAAAAGAGACATGATAAAGTGTTCAAAATCATTAAGGGCATAAGTGGATGCCAGTTGCTACTTAAGAATTAATTCATCATCAAGTACACGGGGCCATAGGTGCAGACTGGTTTAAGGTGAGATTTCAGACTAACACCAGGAAACATTTCTTTACACTGAGCTGGGACACATAGAACAAACTTCCTAGTTCTGTAGTTGAGAGTAGCATCTTAGAGACTTTAAAACGATAGTTATTTCAACAAACTATGTGGACCTGAATTTGGCTGCTTTGTTGGGCCGAATAACCTGTTCTTGTCAAAAACTTTCTAAACGTTTTAATGTTCTGTTAAGCTGTGTTTCTCTTTTTGCACAAAGCTACCTGACCCGTAGAGAGCTTGGAGTATTTTCATTTACTTCAGACTTCTGGCATCTGCAGTTAGTTTGATTTTCGACTCTTTTTTCATTCGTTGTTCTTGAACTCAAGAGTTTCACGTTCACACGCTGTTTTGAGTTAGATATCCAGCACAGTGGAGAGCAAGGGGATTTGCATGATTTTCCGTCACACCAGCTGGAAAGTTACGATTAGCGCAAGATTCCCAGCACAATAACGTGCATTCTGGGTGAATATTGGTTTTATAACGCATGTGTGTCCGGATTGTTGATTAGAACCAAAATACAACTTATCATTGTGGAGCCTTCCTTGCTGTCAACAATACGAGTCTGTCTCCCCCCACCACCACCACCAAGTGTACTCCTAAGAGATATTGTCTCCACTTCAACACCTTTCCTTGAACAGTAATATTTTTTAAAGATGTACGCGAGCGACGATCGGCTGTTGTGATTGGAGGAGCTGGGCAGAAGGCAGGAAGGGGCGGGGAGTGGTTTCCGTGGTTACCGGAGTGTTTGGAGAAGCCGCCATGGTGCGAAGTGAGTAGGTGGGCGTTGGGATGGTGGATGGTTGCTTCACGCTGGTAAAATGAAGGCGCTGAGCTCCCCAACCGTTTGGACTGAGGAGCCGGACGAATCGGCAACCCTTCTGCCACGGACCGAAGGCCGGTAGCGTCGGGCTGCCGACTCGCCCGGCTCCCCAGTCCAAACGGTTGGGAGGCTCAGCGCCTTCATTTTACCAGCGATCCCGCCTTGGGCCAGGTGGCAAGGGGAGTACCCATTAAAGACCCAACATATCACTGGGTCAGATAATGAAAACTTGCATCTAATTTAACTTTCCATCCGTGTGCTAGCCCTTGTCCTAAATAGGGCACGCAAACAACTGTAATGTTCTGTTGGCAAATAAAACATTTAAACTGGATGCAACGACACCACAAAGTTCGCATAAATGTTTGATATCGACTTGAAATGTTAACTTTTTTTTCCATCTTGCTGCCTGCCCTACGAGCTTTATCAGGTTGTTTTTTGCTTTGCATATTTATGACTCAGAATAAGACTCGGGTTTATCCTCACAGTTGTACATCGTGAAGTTTGTTTTGCGGCCACAAGGCAATGCAAGACATAAAATTGCTAAAGGTACAAAAAATTACAGTGCGAGTGTTCATAGACTGTTAGGTAATCTGATGGTGGAGGTGAAGAAGCTATTCTTAAAACGTTGCGTTTGGGGCTTCAGTCTCTTGTCCTTCCTCTCCGACAGTAGAAACATGAAGAGGACATGTTCTGGATGGTGAGGGTCTTTAATGATGGTTGTCACTTTCATGATGCCTGGAAGGGTTGTGCCCATGTTGGAACCGGCTGAGTTTACAATCTTCTGTAGTGGTCCTGTGCATTGGAGCTTCCATACTAGGCTGTGACGCAACCAGTCAGAATGCTATCTACCATTTATCTATAGAGAATTAGAAGTCTTTGGCTGTATACCAAAATGCTAATGAAGTGTTGTATTGCTGTGCCTTTGTGATGTGTTGGGCCCAGAATAGATCCTTTGAGATGTTAATGCAGCTGCTCCACTAGCACTTCCACTACTGACTCCTACAGTCCTCATTGAGGACTGGTGTGTGTTGTCCTGACTGCCTCTTCCTGAAGTCAACAGTCAGATTCTTGGTCTTGCTGATGTTGAGTGGCTGGCTGTTGCTGTGACATCACTCAAGTAACCAATCTATCTGACTCCTGTATGCCTTCTCGTTGCCATCTGAGATTCTGCCAACAACAGTGGTTTCCAAAGCAAATGTCCAAATGTCATTTGAGCTATATCTAACCATGTGGTCATGAGTGAGGTGGGATTATAGCAGTGAACTAAGCAGCATCCTTGAGCTGATCCTGTGATTGATTGACAGCGAGGAGGAGATGTTACTACCAATGAGCACTGACTCTGGTCTCCTGCTTTAAATCAGTAATCTCGTCAGAATCCAGTGGCAGTTGTCTGTCGACTGGAATTTCTTTCATTGTTCATTATGCCATTTAATCTAGATTTAGATTTATCAACTGATATATCAATTCTATGCACTGTTTGCCTCAAAGATATTACCAAAATTTATAGAGTTTTCTTATTTTGCTGTCTTACAGTCACTGAAAGCTTGATAAGGCAACGAGCAGAGCATAATAATTGTGAGATATTTTCTCTGGAAGAAATTTCATTGCACCAACAAGAAATAGAGAAAATTGAACACATTGACAAATGGTGTAGAGATCTGAAAATTCTTTACTTTCAGAATAACTTGATTCCTAAGATCGGTAAGTGTAGTTGAATTTACCGAATTGTGCAATAATGATAGTAAAATTTTCTTATTTTGATTGTTAATTATTTACCGGATGTAAAACTTTCAATTAAGTCGCTGAATCATTTACTGTTAATTTCCTCAAAGAAACATTTTTGGAGCTCAGCAAAGGCGCACTAGAAGTTGATGCAACAGAAGAGAAACAAGAAGTTATCCAGTTTGAAACATTACAGACATTAGAGTCATAAGGTTACACAGTGTGAAAACAGGCTCTTTGGTCAAGATGGTTATGTCAAATAAAATATACCAAAAAGTCTAACCACATTTGCCTGTGTTTGACCGATAATCTAGTCCTTTGCCAGCCATGTACCTGTCCAACTGTCTTTTGAAAATTGTCATTATACCTGTCTCAACAACTTCCTCTGGCAGCTGATACTGTATACATAATTTAAAAGTTGCCCTTCAAGTTCCTCTTAAATCTTTCTGCTCCCTTATTCTCTAGTTCTTAAAACCCCATCTCTGGGGAAAATGGCTGAGAGTATTCACCCTATCTATATCACTCATGATTTTATATGCCTCCACAAGTATATGAAAAAGAAAAGACGAGGGTCAATGATGCTTTCTTACAGATAGAGACTGGACAATTTATTATGGAGAATTAACTAACAACTGTTGACCAGGAACAATTTTGGTATTGATGGAGCTTGAGGAACTCAGTGGATTGAGCAGCATCTGTGGGAGGAAAGAAAATATTGCCAATTCATTTCCTCCCACAAATGCTGCTCAATCTTCTGAATTCCTTCAATAGATTGGATTTAGCTCTAGGTGATTAGGTACAGTAGTCCTGCAGAACTTTGGTCTGATTTTTTGATTACCTTACCTGCCTATTGCATGATCATGTTCCTGTTTAGCATTTATGTTATCCTGTATTGCAATTTCACTAGATTTTCACCTTATTTTTATGTGTGCCTGGATATTTCCAGCATGTTTTTTTTTTGCGTTCATTTGACTTATTTCTGTTGCTATTGATAGACCATAGTGCCTGATCACAGCCCATTCTAAGTTGCCAGAACTAGAATCTATTCCATATAGTACGATTAAAAGCTTAGTCAACACAATGGAAGGGATTGGGTGTGAAGGCAGAACATTGTCTCCACAACAACTGCTAATGCCGTTCCCTCTCTTATTACTGAGCTTGGTAAATTGGCAAGGATGTGGTCAATTATGCTGAAAAACTACTGTAGACCAGATGAGTGCTTGATTATAGTCGGCCCAGTCGAGATTACAGAGGCAAAGCCCCCTGGTGAATAGAATGGATGGCATTTGATTGTTTGGGGTTTGTGGTTGGGAAAACACAAATTTGACAAAACCACCATGTTGGAGCACCAACCCCTTCAATAGTTAAAGTCTGTCCCAAGCCTTATAGGCTCATCAGGCCCGTGCTTATGCTGGTTTCCATGGCGTGAAGCGACTGAGAGTACAAGACTTCTCCTCAGCTAGGACACCAGTCTATCACAAGGTTAAACCCCAGCATTTTGCTGGTACCCATTTTCAGTTGGGTGGTCTGGAGCAATGTGTACTTCAACTACTGCACAGAGTCTTGCCATCTTCAAAAGTTTTCTGATGACTCTGCCATAGTTGGATTCATCAGCAAGGGAGATGAGGCGGAGTACAGGGCTACAGTGAGAAACTTTGTCACATGGTGTGAGCAAAATCATCTGCAGCTTAATGTGAAAAAGACTAAGCAGCTGGTGGTGGACCTGAGGAGAGCTAAGGCACCGGTGACCCCTGTTTCCATCCAAGGGGTCAGTGTGGGCATGATGGAGGATTACAAATACCTGGGGATACGAATTGACCATAAACTGGACTGGCCAAAGAATACTGAGGTGGTCTACAAGAAGGGTCAGAGTCATCTCTACTTCCTGAGGAGACTGAGGTTCTTTAACATCTACCGGATGATGCTGAGGATGTTTCACGAGGCTGTGGTGGCCAGTGCTATCATGTTTGCTGTTGTGTGCTGGGGCAGCAGGCTGAGGGTAGCAGACACCAACAGGATCAACAAACTCATTCGTAAGGCTAGTGATGTTGTGGGGGTGGAACTGGACTCTCTGACGGTGGTGTCTGAAAGGAGGATGCTGTCCAAGTTGCATGCCATCTTGGACAATGTCTCCCATCCACTCCATAATGTACTGGTTATGCACAGGAGTACATTCAGCTAGAGACTCATTCCACCAAGATGTAACACTGAGCGTCATAGGAAGTCATTCCTGCCTGTGGCCATCAAACTTTGCAACTCCTCCCTCGGAGTGTCAGACTCCCTGAGCCAATAGGCTGGTCCTAGACTTATTTCCACTTGGCATAATTTACTTATTATTATTTAATTATTTATGGTTTTATATTGCTATATTTCTACACAATTCTTGGTTGGTGCGACTGTAACGAAACCCAATTTCCCTCGGGATCAATAAAGTATGTCTGTCTGTAAGTGCCTTGTTCAAGGACACAACATGCTGCCTTGGCTGTGGCTCGAACTCAGGACCTTCGGATTGTTAGTCCAACGCCTTAACCACTTGGTCATGTGCCACACAACCACTTCAATGCTTCAACAAATTATGTTCAAAATTGAGAAGTGTTGATTTGATTTCTCTAATGTACTGTAATTTCCCCCTTCCCCTTTAGCTCTTACTCATTTCGTCACCCTGGCTTCCCTGTTACCTCTTCTCTTCTCGTCACCTACCTGTTGCCTCCCCCAGTGCCCCTCCTCCTTCCCATTCTCTTGTGGTCAACTCTCCTTTCCTAGCAGGTTCCTCCTCCTGCCCTATACCTTTTCCACCTCTCACCTTCCAGCTTCTTACTTCATTCCCCATCCCCTACCCACCTGGCTTCCCCTATCGCCTTCTAACTTGTACTTTTGCCCTTTCCCCACCTTATTTTGGCTGCTCCCCCTTCCTTTCCAGGTCTCAAGAAACATCGCAGCCCATAACATCACCTGTTTATTTATTTCCATAGATGCTGCCTGACCTACTGAGTGAGTTCCTCTAGTGTTGGCTCTGGATTTCCAGCATCTGTGGAATCTCTTGTGTTCGTGGTTGAGTGTTGATTCAGCAGCCTAAATAGAAAAATCATTTGTAATCAGATGGAGGATTCCCCCCCCAAAATTGATTTGATACCACGTGACATCATTAGATCTGGAGTAGATGCTGAGGATTCTCAGGGATGCTTCATCTTGCCAAAATAACGCTGTAATTCATCCTGTTGTGGCTCTATACTGCTGGTGTGGATTAGTATGTAACCAGGAGTTGTGGTGGTGAGTTCGATATGCTGTCTGCAGTGTATGATTGTCTCAGGTTGTTGTTTAACCAGCCTTTGCAATGGTTTCCCCAATTCAGTCCCCCATCACATGATGTTAATGAGAGGAAGACTTTGGAAGGCAGACTAGATTAGAAACAACTTTGCCATGAATTAAATTAGTTCCAGGTTAATGCTGGTGGTCTCTTTTTCTCCCTTAACATAGCAGTTATGGTATAACAAAGTGGTATACAAGAGAATGGCTGGCTGGTGGCATCAGCACTGGACTTTGGAGCAAAGACTCCTGAGTTCAAATCCAGCTGGCTCCCTTGCATGCTTTCCATCTGTGCTAGGTCGAGTAAGAACATTAAAAATAAGAAGCCTGATGACTCCATTCAGAGTTAAGGGCATATAAGAGAACATCACTTTTCAATCTGAAATAATAGAAAACAGATTCACCTATTACGCTAAGTATACTCTGGAATACCTCAGACTGAAATCTGATAATTCATTAATAAAGTTTTGCATACCTTTTTTGAACTTTGAAATGCAGAATAATTAATATATGATGTGGAAAAAGTGGTCATTGTAATTAAAATCGGGTTAAATTTCAGCTAACAAACACATTTTAGAGTTCTAAGAAGCTGTTGTGATCATTTAAAGAAAACAATAACAACATGCTAGATAGTTCCTTACAATTTTAGTTGTAAAGTTTCAAATGTTGATTGTGTAAGCTAGCATTGTTAAATTATTATACATCTAATTCTACTGTTGTTAAAATGTTAAACATTACTATTTTTAAAATTAATATTACACGAGGGACTGTTTAAAGTTTGAGGCTACCTGTAAAAATCAGTCACTCAGCTTTGCCAGGAAAGAAAAAAAATAGTTAGTGCATGAACTATTGTTAACTAAAATGTTAAAAGTAGGGAGGAGAATTTTCCTTTGCCTTTATTTCATGCAATAGTAGAGGTAGATAACAGTTGAAAGCTTGAACCGTTTTGAACATCTCCTCAAGCATGTGTTACTGACAAATTTGTCAAAGGTTTTAATAAGTGAACACGAAGGATCAAAAATCCATGTAACCTTTGTTGTATTTAAATTTTGGACTATGAATTCAGTGAAATTGCCCCCATTTTCTGTGAGCTTAGGGACAAAAATGAGACAACGATGTTACTCATCCAAAAGCTGCCTCCATTTTTCTTAACAAAGTCCATTTTGAGATCCACTAGGAGCCCAAGTCAGCACATTTAAGTGAATTTCCATGGCCATAAGAAACCCATTTATTTTAGACCTCTAATCAAATCCATCACAAACAAACATGACTTCCTAATGAGAATCTTTTTATTCTTGTGTTCTGAGAAGGACAGGTAAATTTCAGAACTGGAGTAAATTGGAAGCATCTGGAAGCATACCCGAATAAATAAATTGTATGTTAATGGCTTATTGATCAAGGGACCTGCATTTTGCTGAAGAAAATGAAAGTTGTAGAATTGTTCAGCACAGAAACATACCCTTGACTCACTGTACATGCTGAACTTTAGTAATCCATCTGCTCTATACTTTGCCTATTCAAGTGCCTACCTAACTGCTTCTCAAAATATAGTGATCTTTATCTGTACTTGCCTCTTCCTTTAGCACCTCATTCCAAATTTTAATGCTGTGTGTGGAAAAGCTTTTCCCTCAGATCCCCTTCAAATCTGCTCCCTCTCACCTTGTTTTGATGCCAAATGAGGACAGATGGAGCCAGCTCACTGGGTAACATAGTCGTGATGAGTAAGTTGCGCTGAAAGGTCTTGTTCCATGCTGTATGATTCTATGAGAAGACACTAAAAGTTTGAAAATATCTATATTGATAGCTTATAGAAAACAGTTATCAAAATGAACATGGTTAGGTTTTTTCACCTTTCTTCACTTATAAAAAGATTTCTTTTCTAACCATTTCAGTAGCTGAAAAGCTGTAGTTATCCTTGAACTGAGTGATGTGGGACTTCAGACTAATCCTGTCTGATGGTAGCCTTGAAAAGAAGCATTGCTCAGCTGGTGGGGATCTCTGATGAGTTTGCATTCTTGACACAGGGACTCCTACCAATAGTGGGGATGGATGTGCCTGTGATGTATTGGGCAGAGTTCACGTCTTGCTGGTGCTGCTTATGTCACTGCTGTATAAACAAGATAAACTGCCCTCTGTCTCCTCAATCCAGTCAGATTGGATAGTCCTTGCTAAGACACTTTTTATAGCAGGATGTATAAATTAAAGGTCAATGTCAATTTTTCTATAAGCAGGAAAATAGAAGCAAAATGTACTTCAAAGAATAGGACAGAAGTAATTTTTATAGCATGATTTCTAGTTGGGCAAATACACACAGTTTGTATATTTCAGTGTCTAGTTTGATGCCATCATATAATACAGCAGAATATTTGAAAGGTAAAAGCCAATTTAGGCAACATTTTATTGATTCCTGCATGTGTAATACAGCAGATGTTCATTCAATTGTAAAGCTCGTTAGTCTCTAATTTTAAACAAGAAAAAATCTTCAAATGCTGGAAATCTAAGCACCACACACATAATCCTCGAGGGACTCAGCACTCTCGGCAGCATCTATTGAAAAAAAGTAAGTTGACATTTTGGCTCAAAACGTCAACTGTACTTTTTTCCATAGATGCTGCCTGGCCTGCTAATTTCCTCTAGTATTTTGTGTGTGTAGTCTCTAACTTTTGATGTTTTACTATTACTTGACTTGACCATTTTGTTTTTCAGAAAACGTTGGCAGACTAAAGAAACTGGAATACCTTAATCTGGCTTTAAATAACATTGAATGCATAGAAAATTTAGAGGGTAAGCTGAACTTAAATTTGTCATGGAATAGGTGGTCTACTTAAATTTCAAAAGAATTGGATATTTTCATTTTCCCAGTGAGCCTTGCCTAAATCAAACCAACCCATTTCCCAGCTGTTAAAACATGCTTATGCATGGAACTGAATTCTGTCCCTCTCTTGCTTTTAGTGAACCACAGGCACATTATTTTTAAGCTTCCAGTGTTCATGGTGAGAGTCATGAAATCAAGAGTGGAGCTGAGGATGTACAGTTGGCCCTCCTTATCTGCGGGGGATTGGTTCCGCGACCCCTCGCGGATACCAAAATTCGCGGAAGCTCAAGTCCCTTATGCAACCTGTCCTAGGACCCAGCGGAACCCCAGACCTTATTTAACCTGTCTCAGTGTGGTGGACATTATGACCCGGCGCCAGAGCTCTGAATGCGCAGTGTTTCTGTTCACAAGAATAATCACGATCACGATTGAAAATAAAGTGGAAATAATAAAGTGATCGGAAGGAGGTGAAACAACATTGGAAAAGCGTTAGGCTAGGTCAGTCAACGATCGGAACAATTTTAAAGGATAAAATGAGAAAGACTCTGCCCCGATGAAAGCTGCAATTATTACTAAGCAGTGCAGTCGTTTAATTATTGGGTTTTGGGGTTTTCGGTTTTTGATCCTCACATCAACCCGGCACGGTGGAAAGCGACCTCGGGAGCAATCTGTCCCGAGTCCTGAGAACTTCCGTTCCCAAGCCCGGCGCTGAAACATATGTTCTTAGTGTTTTATATGCATAGAAAGGTAAAATATATACTGTATACTAAGACAAACGTTTGACTAACTGACGCTAAATAATACCGGATGTCCCTGTTCCGACTTAGTTAGTAAGAAAACTTCGGATTTTTTTCGATCCCGATGCACAATAATTCACACACATCCTCCCGCATACTTTAAATCATCTCTAGATTACTTATAGTACCTAATACAATGTAAATGCCATGTAAAATGGTTGTTATACTGCATTGTTTAGGGAGTAATGACAAGAAAGGAAGTCTGTAGACGCTTGAACTACAAGTGCTGGAAGAGCACTTCTGGGTTTTTGCGATCCGCGGTTGGTTGAATTCACACATGCGGAAACCGCTGATAAGGAGGGCCGACTGTACATCTGCCAACCATTGGTATATAAAAGTTGACTCCATGTTTGTGTTGATTATTTATCGAAAAAAGGAATACAATTGATGTGGAGTCCGAGGACCCAGCATTCAAAAGCACCGCATGTGGCCTTGCAAATGTAAGAAAAGTGCTGCTGAAGTTGTATGGGCTACATTACATGGATGCAATCGCCAAGAAAATCTGTTGGCATAATCCACATTTTAGAAGTTTAAGGAGATTTGGCATGCTACTGAATACTCTAACAAACTTTGATCAATGCTCAGTTGAATATATCCTGACTAGTTGTACATGGCCTGGTAAGCCAATTATAATGGAGAGGAAACTGAACATAACCTGGTCTATCATGGGCATAGGCTTCCCTATCTTTGACAGCATCTACAGGAGACGCTGTCTCAAGAAGGCAGTATCATCCCATTTTTTTGTTGATGCTGCCAACAGGAGGTACAGAAACCTGAAAACTGTACAACATAATAATGCAACAATAGAAACCTCTTACACTACCATGGACTTTTTTTTCTGATTGTCTTTTTTGGACTAACATCTTGTTTTTGCACATTCTGATTGTCTTTTTTGGACTAACATCTTGTTTTTGCACAGTTTTATTTTCTCTTCACAGATCTGAGAAAACAATGTTTTCTATTAAAATAATTCTGGTGGAGCTCCTTTCAGTTTAAATAATTGTGTTTAAATAATAGTAGTGGTTAGCGTGATGCTATTACAACTTGGGCATTCCGGAGTTCAGCATTCAATTCAGTTCAGCATAAGGAGTCTCTACGCCTTCCCCATGATTTCCGTGAGGTTTCCCCAGGTCCTCGGATTTCATCCCATTGTCCGAAGACGTACCAAACATCTGTTAATTTGACATTATAGATTGTTTGGTCATTAGGTTAGGGTTAATTGAGGTTATGTGGTTGCTCCAAGGGCCAGAGGAGCCTACTCCACGCAGTATTGCTAAATAAATCAATAAATAAGACCAATGGAAATTTTTTCTTAATCTACCACTGCCAAATAAAATGTGTATGAATAAAACTCCACAATGGGATATAACCATAAGACATTGGAGCAGTATTAGGCCATTTGGCTCATTGAGTCATTCTATCATGGCTGGTTTGTTATCCCTCTCAAGTGCATTCTTCTGCCTTCTCCCCATAACCTTTTATTTCCTTCCTAATCAAGAAACTTTCAACCTCCACTTTATCCTATTCTAAATGAAAATCATTCTAATTTTTTTTCTGTGTTCCCTTCTGATTAAGCTCAGGGCATTCCCAAATGCATTTGCAAACAAAACGAGGCACTGCCATGTGGTAAACCCCAAGTAAACACTTTATTTGGACTGGAGCAAATGCAATAAAGAAAGTAAACATGTCTATAGTAGTAGCAATACAGAAATCAAAGTTATATATAACATCCAGCTGATCTGTGGAATGCCGGCAAATTTTCAGTCTTTTCTCTCCCTGTCTCTAACTTGACATATTCTAACCTTCATGATGACAAATGTGTGCTGAGTTTTTTTGTTTGATCAAGAGATAATACATCCCCAGTTATTGTAACACATACATCTTGTGCCTTTGGACTGAATGCAGATTTACCTCAATGCTGTGAGAGCATATTCTGAGTTGAAACTAGTATCTGAATTCTGCAGATTTCCTATGTTTGTTGAACTTTGAAATTCTACGGATATAAGATGGGCTTTTAAGACATTTTAAGGATGAAGTTTTATCCACTTCGAGATTGAGAGGACAGGTTGGTGCAAAAAGCCAACTCCAAGCAGAAATGAATGCAGTTATTTTGGTTTTGCTCAAGTAGGTGACTGACCTCTGTAGAAATAATTTGAACATATTCATAAGGTAGGAAGCCATAGATTTCAGCAGCCAGTCAAATTTAATGACCAAGGACTAGATTTCTATAGGTTTGTGAAATCTGTACCTAAATTGAAGTCAGGAATATTGGAATGAGTATGTTTGTTTTATCCTCAACTGCTTGTAAGAGAAGAATCATTGCTTCACTAAATTTACAGACCTAACCTAAACTTGCCACGATCTACTTCCTTCTTGCAATCACTTAATATTACAGTCAATATTAGGCCAGTGACTTAAGTAACTTATTTCCCCCAGAGTTGTGTTTTCTTAAGCCCCCTGCAGACTCTTCCTTCATTAACAGCATAATCAGCCCTACACTGCTTCCTTAATCTCCCTTTCTCCAGGGATACATCTTTTTTTATGTTTCAACATTAGCCTCTGGTCTAGACCTATATTCAAATATGGTATTTTTCCTCTTTCCTTGGCAGGCTGTGAATTTTTGAAGAAACTTGATCTAACAGTAAACTTTGTGGGCGAACTGACCAGTGTGGAGTCACTCAAAGCTAATGTGCACTTGGAAGAACTTTTTCTGGTTGGAAACCCTTGTTATGAATTTGGTGGCTACAGAAAGTTTGTGATTGCTGTTCTCCCACAGCTGAAGGTCAGGAGTTTTGACTTCCACAGCATTCCTGTCTTTTAACTGTTAGTGTATTATTTTTTTCATAAACTCTCAGGATCTATTTAAAGGATTAGGTTTGTTATTTGTATATCAGATCAAGATGTTTGGGAGGGACTTGGGGATGTATTGGTTGATGAAGTGTTTTAGTATTACAAAATTAGGCAGCTATTTATAGTTCATTTGGTGAGCATTAGGGAAAATAGCATTGAAGCTGTTATGCTTTACATTTTAACAATTTTATCTCTGGGGATGAGTGATCATCAAAGTACAAATGTTTAGTAGCTTATGATAAACATCTTTTGTGAAATTGTATTTCCATGGAAGGATAAAACTATGACTGAAAATTGTGCTTCAGATTTCCAGTTATTCAGCTTCTTTTGTGTTAGATAATCTAATTTATTGATTTAGTTTGCAAACATGAGGAAATCAGCAGATGCTGGAAATTCAAACAACACACACAAAATGCTGGTGGAACACAGCAGGCCAGGCAGCATCTATAAGGAGAAGCACTGTCGACATTTCGGGCCAAGACCCTTTGTCAGGACGAAGCATTTTGTGTGTGTTTATTGATTTAGTTTGTCAACTTTAAGCAATAGAACATAGTTAAAGCAAAGCACAGAATCATTGGTCTTTCATTGATTCTATTATGGTTATTGTTCTATTACAGATTTTCGTATGCCTACAAGAAAATGAATCTCAGGGTTGTGTATATTGGCATATATGTGCTTTGATTACTAATGTACTTTGAACTTTTGAACTTTGAGCTAGCACAGAAGGATATTATTTATTCTGTTGTGTATACACTGGGACATTGGAAAAAGTGATGTATTTTGTTGATTTTGGCTATTGGCTGCATTTGAAAGGAAATCACTGTGAACAACCTTACTAGCTGATTGTAATTTTATCTGCCATATAAATGCCCATTTCAGACAATGGAATCAATTGTTAATAATGACACCTTTTATGACTTCAGCAAATCAGGCAGAAGGTTGATTAACATTTTGCGTGAAGACCCTGTCTCAGAACTTTTTAATTTCTATGACTGTGGTTTACCATTTTAACTTTTGTTCTGGGCATATTTGGGCTTGTAAGGAGGCAATGTAGTTGAAATCTGCAAAAGCTAATGTATTCAAGTTATAACAATTCTTGTGCTCTATCTCTAATTCCCCAACTGCCTTGAATTAAACTGGACAGTATGTTTTTTTCCCAAAAGTGTTGCTTCCTCAGAATTTTTTGCGGTTATGATAGATGGCTTGAAGCTGAAGGCAAATATAATTTCAGACTACATGTTCCACATAGGAATTTGGAGCAACAAGAAATTAACTTTTATTTAATATAATATTTTTAATTGCATAATGGGGCTGACACTTTGTGATAGTTCAATTAAACTAGAAGTATTTTGTTGATGATTTTCATTTATACTCAGTTGCTTAAGTATCCAACAGTAACCAGCACTGATGGATTCAGGTTGCCCTGATACAGTTTCTCCATAACCGCCAAGTTCATCACTGATAGCGCCAAGTTTTGCAGGAAATAAGTCTAACTGGGAATGCAGAAAATGAATCTTTAGTGAAACGTTCTACTTCATATGCTTGAACTGCATTGCCAACCAGCTGCACATGGTTGCCAAGAAAAAATTCAACAGCATTCTTAAAAGCCTTCCATGTAGTTTTCTCCAGTCCCACTAGAAGTTCTTTGAATTGATTGTCATTGATGACCTGTTTGATTTGTGGACCAATAAAAATGCCTTCCTTAATCTTAGCATCAGTTATTCTGGGAAACACCAGTCTCAAATATTGAAATCCTTCACAGAATTTTTCATAAGCCCCAGTTTTACATGAAGGGGAGGCAAATATATCTTTGTTTGGTCTACAAACTTATGTGCCACACCTTTCTGCCTTGGAACCAACTATGGACAGAGTGGCCAATCCTTCTTAACATAATGAGATTCCTTGGCATTGCTGGCTTTGAGACAATAGTACTTGGTGCATCCCAGTAGCAATGCTATTACTTTCAGATCCACCACCGATGTTCCAGTTGTAGTTGCTATACTGTATGTTTTTCAACAAGACTTTCAAATTTTAGTAGATTTGTTTCATGTGTACTGCATAACTGTTGTTGAAGAGTGGACATTGTCATTGTGTAGCACCACAGCTTTCAGGCTTTACACTGAAGAATCAATAAAAAGATGCCATTATTGTGGCTCATGTTAACAACCCAAAGCTGTCAAAAGCCCATTAATGTCAGTGCTGAAACACAGTTGTACATCTGGTGACAGCAGATTCCATCCTTGTAGTCTTGAACCCAGGACTTCTGATTTTGCTGTTGATAAACCCAAGTCTCTGACCAGGTCAGTTAACTCAAAGAGTAGTGAGATAGGTTCACTTGACATAAATGGATCAAAATCTGTATCAGTGGCATTTTCCATTCCTGGCTCATGCATCATAGCATATTTGTGTGCCTCCTCTAGACTCCATGTCTCTGGTGGCTTTGGTACTGGAAGACTATCGTCAATTGGCACAGGTCTCATGGCTGAAGGGAGATTGGGGTATTCAATGGATTTCTTGTTTTTAGCAGAGAAACCAGACACACTGGTCAGTCAGAAGTAGCTGACTCTTTGGGGCAGCAAATAGTATTGACTTCTGTTAACCTCAAAGCCAAGCTCTAAGATCAACAGTGCATGTTGCATAACAAATGTGAGGAGCCCAGGTTTTGTCTTGGTCGGCAATTTTACACCCAAAGTAGAGCTAATAGGCTTTCTTAATAAAAGGAGGAATGCTCCATCTCTGAGATTTAAGCTTATACTCACCACAAATATAACAAAGTATCCTGGCTGTTGCAACACTGATGAGACATTTTGCTGTCACACGTACTGAAAATGCAATTACATTATTATGAGTACACACAATATGCTATGTGCACAAAGCATACATATCAACATGATTGCAAACCAATATACGTATAAATGCAATGCATGGAATGATGTGTATGTGATGCTCTTATAGCCTTTCTAAGACCTGTCCTGCTATGCAGCATCCACCCTGCCTTAGGATGCTCAAGTATGCCTGGTCAAGATAGATAACTTTTCATCTTACATTGTGGGCAATGTTTTAATTGACCTGAATTATGAATTGAAATAATAAAATAGGTGATTTCATATAAATGGTACATGTTTGGGAAATCTCATGGCAATTTTCATGATCAGCAGCCCAAAATCCATAAGATACACCCAAAGTATTCAGGAAGCAAAATCTTTGTTGTCCAGTGCATCACTCGATGGTTTAATTACATCAGATTAAGATGCTGTATTAACTGCACTGCACTTTAACCCAATCTCAAATAACATTGTATTGGTATATGATTTTTTTTTAAGTTAAATTCCATAAATCCTCCATCCATTGTCTTTTATTATTCATAACTTCATTGGATTGAAACCGTAGGACAGACTCCAACTCAGGTAGAGAGATCAGAGAATCTGTTAGCAAATCCAATACTCGAGGGAGCAACGACTCATCTTCATGCATCAATGTAGTGCTAGTTCTTCTCTCTCTCTTGCCCATTATCTCACTGGCGTTTAGGGCAGCAATGAAGGTCCTCCATCACTGGGTGTTCAGAGTTTCCTTTATCATGTCGGTAGCTTCCTCTTGGTTTTCAGTACTGTTAGTCATGGAAGTCCTGAGAGGAGTCTCAAGAATATGTTGCACTCAGATGTAGAAATTCTGTAATAATTTTGTTTTACTTGTCAGGATTATTAGCCCTGAGCTGAACCCCCCGAACCTGGAGGATCGGTGGACCACAAACGGGCCTCTACCCTTTGACCTGTTTGGCATGGGTAACCCTACCAAGAGCTAAAGCATAAAGCCCTGACTCCAGCCAACATAGCTCTTTGGGTTATTGAGGCACGCAAGCCTCCAAACCCTATGATAAGATTGTGGTTCTCTTGGAGGATTGCTAGTTCTTGGATCAGCACATTCAGTGGCGGCTGTGGTTCCAGCAGTCAAACAGGAATGTACATCTCCTCCTTGTATTAGGGTCATGAAATGACTCTCTCATTGCCTGTGAAGGAATGAAGACAATTTAATTATATGTGATGTGATCTCATTTGCTATATTACTAACTTCGTTCACCCTTTGTTTATCTGCAAACTTGTGTCACTTGACCTTTTTGCTCTGCTTTGCTAAGTCTAAAGAAAATTATGCGCACTTTGGGAAAAGAGTGATTACACATTTGTACAATGTGCAGATCTGTGGAAAAAATAGTGTCTGAAGTGAACACCTCTACCCCTTTCAATGAAAAAATTCTTGTTTCTTGAGAGGTCAAAGAAACCAGGAGAGACTAAATGCAGTGTACAGGACTGCATCTAACACAATTTGGTAGCTGTTAGTATATCTTGAATATCTATAGAATCATTTATTTTGATTGAAATTGCAATTATGTATTACTCATTTTGTGTTCTGCAGTGGCTGGATGGAAAAGAAATCAATCGTTCTGAACAGATCCAGGCACTGCAGGATTTTCCAATGGTGCAAAAATGCATATTCGAGCAACAGGCAGCTTACATCCAGAAGCGAGCCAAGGAAAAGGAATTGAAGAACTTAGAGGAGAAAAAGATCAATGAAAAAGCAGGGGAAAGGAAGCAAAATCCTATGTCTAATGGATTCTGCAGTGATGATGCTGATAATGCCTTGTGGGTGAAGTAGTATTGTATTGTTTTTATTTATAGAGAGTTTGTAATATGTTCAAAATTATACAATCATAGCATAATGCAGCATTGAAGAAGACTAATGGACACTGGAAAGTAAGCAGAGTTAGATGGTAATTGAGTTTGGATTATGAGAGGGCAGAATAGGGCAAAACTGAAAGAACTGAGTCAGGTTAAGGCAACAATCTACTAGAGATTAAGCAGTTCATGAAATGACAGAACTATACAACACGGAAGGAAACATTTTTGACCCGTTGTACTGTAGTTTCTCTGAAATATATGTTTAGTTGCTCACCCTTCCATAGAAAGCTTTATTTTATTCATAGCTTTGAAGATCTCAGTCAGATTCCGCCTTAAATTTGTTTCTCCTCAAAGGGGAGCAACTTCAGCATTTCTGGACATTTCATGGTATTGAAGTATTTCATCCCTGACACTATTTTTGTTAGGTGCTTCTGTATCCTTTCTAAGTCCTTTGCATGCTTCCAAAAATGAGATATTCTAAATTCACTAGAATACTTCATCCAAGGCCTAACCAGTTTTTTATTCATTGTTATTTCTGGTGCTCTCTATCTCTTATAATCTCATAGTAGCATTTTTAATTGTGTGTTTTTTCTTGTTTTTGGTATTTATAATAATTCTGTTTTGTGAATCCCTGGACCTTTTCTTGATTTCCTTCATGATTATACCATTTAATTTGCATTGTTTCTGCAGGCTTAAGGGAAAGGATACTAAATACTGGATGCAGAGTGCAAGACAAGTTAAGTGATGCTGGAGTAATGTGTGCAGTTTTGGTCTTTAAAACTGACGATGAATCTGACTTGGGAGTGTTGCGATGTAGATTTACAGGATTTAATTTTTCATAATTAGGCCCGTAGCATAAGAAATATAATGCAAATTTACTTCAAGGTGGATGAGATCAATGCAGATGCCTCAGCTCCAGGGATTTGAGTTCAATTCTGATCTTTCTGTGTGGTGGTTATACTTTTTGCCTGTGACTGTGCGTGTTTTACTGTCTTCTGGTTTCCTCTTATTCCCAATGATGTGTTAGTTGGTTAATTGAATCTTGTACAAGTTACCTATTAATAATACGAACCTGTCAAAGGGAATGAAAGGAGAGCTGATGTGTATATATGGGAGAATAGGTTGCAGGGTGTAAGGAAGGTAAAGGGGGGAGTGGAACTGATTGGCTAGTTCTACTGGAAGCTGATGTAGATCTGATGAGCTGAGTGAGCCCCTTCAGTGCTTTAATATTCAAGTAAGTTTGTCAGCCAGATATGTGGTGTGCCAGATTGTTTATTTATTAAGAACCAGGTAGCAACCTGCTTATTACATGTTATATAGCTTCCTTTCCCTCTACATACCTGGTATGATGAGTGCTGGAAGACACTAATGGGTTTCTGCAGACCTTCTGTCTTAGGTGAGGATGTAGATGGAATTTTGAATTGTGTTCATTCTTTTCACTGTACATTTCATTTCACCTCTAATCCCAGAGATATTATAGGGACCCTCCTTTGCTAGAACATTTCTGATTCCCCTCTCTGAGAATTCTGAAGATAATAGCTCACTCCACCACCTTTGCTAATATCTGCTCTCATAGCTTTTTTTTTTATCTCCAGCCCTACACACTTCTTTTAGGTGGCACAGTGACTTTGACATTTTAGGTTCAGGTATAACAATATAAAAAGCAATTTGCATTTGATTTTCACTTTATTAAAAGTCCTCCTGCATATGCAATCCTCAACGTCTTGTTACTCATCCATTACTCATCAATAGGCAGCGATTTAAACAGAGAGGAGAAATGGGCTAAAAATTCTATATCTGAATGCACTGTGTCAGAAATAAGGCGGATGAGCTTGAAGCTCAGGTGCGAATGGGTAACTATGATGCTGTTGGGATAATGGAGACATGGGTGCAGGGAGATCAGACCTGGGATATGAATGTACAAGGGTATACGTGCTATCGTAGAGACAGAAATGTGGGTAGAGGGGTGGGGTGGCCCTGTTGGTGAGGAATGAGATTCAGTCCTTTGCAAGGGGGTACATAGGATCAGGAGAAGTAGAGTCTGTGTGGATAGGAATGAGGAACAGTAAGGGCAAAAAGACCCTAATGGGTGTTGTCTACAGGCCCCCCAAACAGTAGTATGGATATTGGGTGCAAGTTGAATAGGGAGTTAACATTGGCATGTGGCAAAGGTAATGTCGCAGTAGTTATGGGGGATTTCAACATGCAGGTGAACTGGGAGAATCAAGTTGGTGCTGAACCCCAGGATAGGGAGTTTGTAGAGTGCCAACGGGATGCATTCTTGGAACAGCTTGTACGAGAGCCGACCAGGGATAAGGCTATTCTGGATTTAGTGTTGTGTAATGAACAGGATTTGATAAGCGATCTTGAAGTAAAGGAGCCATTAGGAGGTAGTGACCATAATATGATAAGTTTTTATCTGCAATTTGAGAAGGATAAGGGCAGATCGGAGGTGTCAGTGTTGCAGTTGAACAAAGGAGACTATGGAGCCATGAGGGAGGAACTGGCCAAAGTTAAATGGATGGATATCCTAGCAGAAAAGACAGTGGAACAGCAATGGCAGGTATTCTTGGGAATCATGCACAAGGTGCAAAATCAGTTCATCCCCCGGAGAAGGAAGGATTCAAAGGGGGGAAGGGGCCACAGTGGTTGACAAAGGAAGTCAGAGATTGCATAGCATTAAAAAAAAAGAAGTATGACAGAGCTAAGGTGAGTGGGAAGACAGATGATTGGGAAATTTTTAAGGAACAACAGAACTTAACTAAAAAAGCAATACGGGAAGAAAAAATGAGGTACGAACGCAAGCTAGCCAGGAATATAAAGGAGGATAACAAAAGCTTTTTTAGGTATGTGAAGAGAAAGAAGATAGTTAAGAACAATGCTGGGCCCTTGAAGAATGAATTGGGTGAAATTGTTATGGGAAACAGAGAAATGGCAGAAGAATTTAATAAGTACTTTAGATCTGTCTTCACTAGGGAAGACACAAGCAATCTCCCAGATGTATGGATCAGCCAAGGACATAGGGTAGCAGAGGAAATGAAACAGATTGATATTAGGAAGGAAACAGTGATGAGTAGACTGATGGAACTGAAGGCTAATAAATCCCCAGGTCCAGATGATCTGCATCCTAGGGTACTAAAGGAGATGGCTCTGGAAATTGCAGATGCATTGGTAATCATTTTCCAATGTTTCTTAGATTCAGGATGAGTTCCTGAGGATTGGAGAATGGTTAATGTTATCCCACTTTTTAAGAAAGGAGGGAGGGAGGGTGAAAACAGAGAACTATCGTCCTGTCAGCCTAACATCAGTAGTGGGGAAGATGCTCAAGTCCATTATTAAAGATGAAATAGTGGCATATCTAGATAGCAGTGATAGGATTGGGCCGAGCCAGCATGGATTTACCAAGGGCAAATCATGCTTGACTAATCTATTGGAGTTTTTCGAGGATGTAACCAGGAAGTTCGACAAGGGAGATCCAGTGGATGTAGTGTACCTTGATTTTCAGAAGGCATTTGATAAGGTCCCAGATAGGAGATTGGTGGGTAAAATCAGAGCTCATGGCATTGGGGGGAAGATATTGACATGGATAGAAAACTGGTTGGCAGATAGAAAGCAAAGGGTAACAGTAAATGGGTGTTTCTCGGAATGGCAGGTGGTGACTAGTGGGGTGCCACAGGGCTCGGTATTGGGACCACAGCTGTTTACGATTTACATCAACGGTTTAGATGAAGGCATTGAGAATAACATCAGCAAGTTTGCTGATGATACTAAACTGGGTGGCAGTGTGACATGTGATGAGGATGTTATGAGAATTCAGGGTGACTTGGATAGGCTGGGTGAGTGGGCAGATACTTGGCAGATGACGTTTAATGTGAATAAGTGTGAGGTTATCCACTTTGGGAGTAAGAACAGGAAGGCAGATTATTATCTGAACGATGTAGAGTTAGGTAAGGGAGAAATACAAAGAGATCCAGGAGTCCTTGTTCATCAGTCACTGAAGGTGAATGAGCAAGTGCAGCAGGCAGTGAAGAAGGCTAATGGAATGTTGGCCTTTATTACAAACGGAATTGAGTACAAGAGCAAGAAAATCCTTTTGCATTTGTACAGGGCCCTTGTGAGACCACACCTGGAGTATTGTGTACAGTTTTGGTCTCCAGGGCTAAGGAAGGACATCCTGGCTGTAGAGGAAGTGCAGCGTAGATTCACGAGGTTAATTCCTGGGATGTCCGGACTGTCTTACGCAGAAAGGTTAGAGAGACTGGGTTTGTACACGCTGGAATTAAGGAGATTGAGAGGGGATCTGATTGCAACATATAAGTTTATTAAGGGATTAGACAAGATAGAGGCAGGAAATATGTTCCAGATGCTGGGAGAGTCCAGTACCAGAGGGCATGGTTTGAGAATAAGGGGTAGGTCATTTAGGACAAAGTTAAGGAAAAACTGCTTCTCCCAGAGAGTTGTGGGGGTCTGGAATGCACTGCCTCAGAAGGCAGTGGAGGCCAATTCTCTGGATGCTTTCAAGAAGGAGCTAGATAGGTATCTTAAGGATAAGGGAATCAAGGGATATGGGGACAAGGCAAGAACTGGGTATTGATAGTAGATGATCAGCCATGATCTCAGAATGGCGGTGCAGGCTCAAAGGGCTGAATGGTCTACTTCTGCACCTATTGTCTATTTATTTTCCTGTCTCACTTGCCTAGTCCCGCTGACCTGCAGCCCCAATATAGCCCACCATACCCTCCTATCAATGTTCCAGTTCAAATTTCTCTTAAGTGTTGGCATTGAACCCGCATCTACCACTCCTACTGGCAGCTTGATCTACATTCTCACTACCCTCTGCATGAATAACATCCCCCTCATGTCCGCTTAAACATTTCACCTTTTGATCTTAAACTATGAATTCAGGTTCTGCGTCAACCTCAGTGGGAAAAAACCCCTAAGTCCATTTATCCTATCTATATCGCTCAAAATTTTGTATACCTCTATCAGATCTCCCCTCATTCTCCTTGGCTCCTGGGAATAAGTTCCTAACCTATTCAATCTTTCCAATAATTCAGGTCCTCAAGTCTTGGCAATATCCTTGTAAATTTTCTCTGTACTCTTCACATCTTGCATCTTTCTTGTATGTAGGCGACCAAAACTGCACATAATACTCTAAATTAGGCCTCACCAACATATTAAGTTTCAAGATAACATCTGAACTCTTGTAAATAGTACTTTGATTTATGAAGGCCAATGAGCCAAAAGCTTTCTTTACGACTCTATACACCTGTGACATCACTTTCAAGGAATTATGGATCTGTATTCCCAGATCCCTCTGTTCTATCACTCTACTCAGTGCCATACCTCTTACTGTGTAAGTCCTACCCTGGTTTGTCCTCCAAAAGTGTAACACCTCCTGCTTATCTGCAAGAGATTTCATTTGCCAAGTAACTGAACTTTCTTGACCAGTCTCCCATGCAGGACCCTCTCAAAGGCCTTGTAGACAGCATCCACTGCTTTGTCTTCATCAGCTTTCCTGGTAACCTACTTGAAAACCTCTGTAAGATTTGTCAGAAATGTCCTACCACACACACAGAGCTGACTATTCCTGATAATTCCCTGATAATTGATAATTCAAATACTTATATATCTGGTCCTTTATAATATTATCCAATAACTTGCCCACTACTGACAGGCTCACAGGCCTATAATTTCCTAGTTTATTCTCAGGGTCTTTCTTAAACAACAGGACATTAGGTATCCTCCAATCCTCCAGTTCCTCTCCAATGTCTGAGGACATTTTAACCATCTCTGCTAGAGCCCCTGCAATTTCTGCAGTAGCCTCCCACAGGCTCCAAGAGAACACCTTGTCAGGCCTTGGAGTTTTATCCACCCTAATTTTCCAGAAGACAGCAAACACCTCCTCTGTAATCCGTATATGGTTCATTACCTCACTGCTGCTTTGCTTTACTTGTATAAACTTTGTGTCTGTCTCCTGAGTGAAAACAGATGCAAAAAATTCATTTAAGATCTCCCCCATCTCTTGACTCTTTGCTTCATCAAATTCTCTCTTTGTTTTAACTTTAGCAAAGGTTTAGCAATGCTCAATGCAAACCCCAGAAACAGAATATTTTTATTTAGTATTATTCAGCTGTCTGACATTAACAACTTGGATTTAACTATATTTTTTTCAATTTCAATACCAGGCACTGATAATGCGGTATGAGTGCTCTGGTATTTCTTAGGTTGAGTAGTCATAGAATTGTACTCGAGGATGAGGTATTTTTTAATAATATGCCACTGTATAGGAGTAATTTTCATGCTGTAGTGTCCCTGGCTTTTTTATCCACACTAGATTTCCCAACTTTATTGAATACAATTTTGTTTCATTACTTTCCTTCACATTCTCTTGTCATTTAGTTAAATTATCTGTATTCTACTAATCAAAGATAATTCTGAAAATTTTCTCCTGGCTGTTTTCTCTAATTCAGTCTTGCCTGCTCTGTTAAGGTACAAGCGATCTGAAATATTAACTCCAGTTTCTTTCCGTTGGTATCTTTGATCTGTGTTTGGGGGATAATATTGGCTAATTCAACAGGAAAGATCTCCGAATAATGTCAGGAGACACCTCTGGAATTAGTGTTCCTTCAGTACAGCATGTAAGACTAAAATGTCAGTCTGTCTAAGTTAGTCAAATATGACTTGCTCTTTGCAAATTCACTATATATCGTCCCTTAGTGGTCCTTGTCTTCTCCAGAAAAGAAATTTATGCTTGTTCACTTGTGTTATACATGCACGTATGCACTCAGTGGCCACTTAACTACACCGTTCACCTGCTTGTTAATGCCAGTATTTAATCAGCAAACCATATTGCAGCAACTCAGTGCATAAAAGCATGCAGACATGGTTTTCTCTAAAATGGTGAACTCGACACCGCATTCTGCTGGCAGCTCATTCCACACTCTCACCACCTTCTGAATGAAGTTGTTGCCCCTCATGGCTCCTTAAATATTTCATCTTTCACCTTTAACCCATGAGCTCCAGTTGTAGTCTCACCCAGCCTCATTGGGGACAAAACCTAATAGATTTACCTCCTCATAATTTTGCATACATCTATCAATCTCCTAGGCTCTAAGGAATAAGTTTCAAGCCTATTCAACCTTTTCCTATAATTCAGATCCTCAATACATGATAGTACACCTGTAAATTTTCTCTGCACTCGTTCAATCTTATTTGCATCTTTCCTGCACGTAGGTGACCAAAACTATACACAACACTCCAAATTAAGCCTTATCAACGTCTAATATTTCAACGTATCTGAACTCCAGCACTCAATACATTGAATTATGAAGGCCAATGAGCCAAGCTTTCTTTATGACCCTATCTACCTGTGATGCCACTTTCAAGGAATTATGGATCTGTATTGCCAGTTCCCTCTGTTCTACAGCAATCCTCAGTGCCGAAACTCTCAATATGTAAGTCCTACCCTGGTTTGTCCTCCCGTAGTACAGCACCTCACATTGTCTGCATTAAATTCCATTTGCCAAGTCACTGTACTTTCTTGACCAGCCTCCCATGCAGGGTCTTGTCAGAAGACTTGCGGTGTAGACAACATTCACTGCTTTGGCTTTATCAACATTGCTGGTAACCATGAAAATCTCTATAATATTAGTTAGTAACTGCCTACCACGCACAAAGCTGATTATGCTTAATCATTTCCTGTCTATCCAAATACTTGTATATCTGGTCCATTAGAATACATCCAATAGCTTTCCCTCTACCGATGTTTGGTTCACCAGCCTAATTCCTGGCTTATTCTCAAGCCTTTTTTAAATAATGGAACAAAATTAGCTATCCTCTAATCCTCCAGTGGCTCACCTGTGGCTAAATATTTCTGCTAGGGGCCCCTGTAATTCCTGACTAGCTTCCCACAGTGTCTGAGGGACCACATTGTCAAGCCCTGGAGAATTATCGACCCTAATTTGCCTCAAGGCAGCAAGCATCACTTCCTCTGTAATCTCTATAGGGTCCATGGCCTCACTAGTGTATTGCTACACATCCATGGGCTCTGTGTCCATCTCCAGAGTAAATACAGATGCAAAATATTCATTCAAAATCTCATGCATCTTTTTTTTTTAATCTCTGCGTAGATTATCCCTCTAATCTTCCAGTGAACCAGGTTTGTCCCTTGCTGTCCTTTTGCTCTTAATATGTATGTGGGTAAAAACCCTTAGGATTCTCCTTCACCTTGTCTGCTAGAAGCAACCTCATGTTTTCTTTTATCCCTTCTGATATCTCCTTAAACATTCTCTTGCATTTCTTATACTCCTCAAGTATATAGCCCTGACTCCAGCCAACATACAGTTCAAGAAAATGTTTGTGAACCCTTTGCAATTACGTGGTTTTCTGCATTAATTACTCATAAAATGTGCTCTGATCTTCATCTAAGACACAATAATAGACAAACACAATCTGTCTAAACTAGTAACACACACACTTGTACTTCTCATCAACACTGAGTACATCATTCAAACAATCACAGTTTAGTTTGGGTCTCTGGGGTAATGCTTTCTACAAAAGCTATTTGGAGTCAGGTTTTCCAATCAATGGATTCTGACAGCGGTGAGAAAGAACCAGGGTTACAGCAAAAGACCTGAAGAAACCTCTTGAACTTGCTGAAGTCACTGTACTGTGTCCACTGTAAGAAAAACTCTGAACGAGAATGGTGTTCATGGAAGGACACCCCAAAGGAAACCACTTCTCTCCAAAACAAAAATCGCTATGTCTCAAGTTTGCAGAAGACCACCTGGTTGTTCCACAATGCTTCTGAAACAATGTTCTGTGGACAGATAAGACCATAAGACATGGGAGCAGAATTAGGTCATCTGGCCCATCGATTCTGCTTCGCCATTCAATCCTGACTGATCCTTTCTTTTTAATCTCCTCCTCAACCCCAGTTCCCGGCCTTCTCCTCTTAACCTATGATGCCATGTCCAATCAAGAGCCTGTCAACCTCTGCCTTAAATACACCCAATGACCTGGCCTCCACAGCTGCATGTGGCAACAAATTCACCACCCTTTAGCTGAAGAAATTCATCTGCATCTCTGTTTTGAAAGGGTGCCCCTCTATCCTGAGGCTGGGCCCTCTTGTCCTAGACTCTCCCATCATGGAAAACATGCTTTCCAAATCTACTCTGTCTGGGCCTTTCAACATTCGAAAGGTTTTAACGAGATCCCCCCTCCTTCTGAATTCCAGCGAGTACAGACCCAGAGCCATCAAACGTTTCTCCTATGATAACCCTTTTATTCCTGGAATCATCCTTGTGAACTTCCTCTGGATCCTCTCCATTGCCAGAACATCTTTTCTGAAATGAAGGGCCCAAAACTGTTCACAATACTAAAGGTGAGGCCTCACCAGTGCCTTATAAAGCCTCAGCACCACGTCCTTGCTCTTGTATTATAGACCTCTTGAAATGAATACTAACGTGGCATTTGCCTTCCTCACCAGTGACTCAACCTACAAGTTAACCTTCACGGTGTTCTGCAGAAAGACTCCCAAGTTCCCCTGCATCTCAGATTCCTGGATTTTCTCCCTGTTGAGGAAAAAGGTCCGCACTTTTATTTCTACTACCAAAGTGCACGGCCATGCATTTTCTAACACTGTATCTGATTTAATCTGCTTAAGTCCTTCTGCATCCTACCTGTTTCCTAAACATTATCTGCCCCTTCACCAATCTTCATCTCAGATAAGACAGAAGTTGGACTTATTGGCAGAAATGCTGCTAGTTTGGAGGAAAAGGGGCACTGCACACTAACACCAGAACCTCATCCCAACTGTGAAGCATGGTGGAAGGAGCATCATGGTTTGGAGCTGCTTTGCTGCCTTAAATCCTGGACAGCTTGTAATTGTTGAGGGAACAGTGAATTCAAAATTGTATCAAGACATTTTACAGGAGAATGTTGGGGTAGCGGTCCGTCACCTGAAGCTTATTAGAAATTGAATGATGCAGCAAGACAATGAATAGAAACACAAGAGTAGATCAACAACGGAATGTTTATTTAAAAAGAAAAAAAATCTGTGTATTGGAATGGTGAAGTCAAAGTCCAGACCTTAAACTATTTGAGATGCTGTGGCATGACCTGAAGAGGGCTGTTCATGCAAGGTATTCCAGAAATATTGATGAACTGAAACAGTTTTGTATGAAGGAATGGTCTAAAATTCCTTCTCGCCATTGTGCAAGTCTGATAAGCAGTTACAGGAAATGTTTGGTGGAGGTTATTGCTGCTAAAGGAGGTTCTACCAGTTACTAAATACAAGGGTTTACATACTTTTTCCAGCCTGGACTGTAAAGGATTAAACAATGTTTTCAATAAACTCATGAAAAATACAATTGAAGAGACAGATAGTGACTTACAGTTGTTGAACGTCAGACCACATTTTATGAGTAATTTATGCAGAACAACAGGTAATTGCAAAGGGTTCACAAACTTTTCTTGTAACTGTACCTCATTTGTTTCTGCCTACCTATACCTGCTATGCACTTCCTTTTCTTAACCAGGTCCTCAATATCTCTTGAAAGCCAGGGTTTCATAAACTTACATTATTATCCTTGCCTTTTATTCTGACAGGGACAAATAACTCTGTATTCTCTAAATTTCACTTTTGAAGGCCTCCCACTTACCAAGTACACATTTGCTAGAAAACAATTTGTTCCAATCCAAACATTCCAGATCTTTTAATACCATCAAAAGTGACTTTTCTCCCATTTAGACTCTCAGCACGAGAATCAGACCTATACTTCTTTATAATTACCTTGAAATTGATGGCATTATGATCACTACCTGCAAAGTGTTCCCTACACAAACTTCTGGTTTGGTAAATGTGAGATCATCCACTTTGGAAGGAATAATAGAAGAGCAGATTATTATTTAAATGGAGAAAGATTGCAGCATGCTGTTGTGCAGAGGGACTTGGGAATGCTTGTGCATGAATTGCAAAAAGTTGGCTTGCAGGTGCAACAGGTTTTTAAGAAGGCAAACAAAATGTTGGCCTTCATTGTGAGAGGGATTGAATTCAAGAGCAGGAAGGTCATGCTGCAACTATACAGGGTACTAGTGAGGCTGCACCTGGAGTACTGTGTGCAGTTCTGGTCTCCATACTTGAGGAAGGATATACTTGCTTTGGAGGCTGTGCAGAGGAAGGTCACCAGGTTGATTCCAGAGATTAAAGGGTTATCCTTTGAGGAGAGATTGAGTCACCTGGGACTATACTCTCTTGAATTCAGAAGAATGAGAGGTGATCTTATAGAAACTTATAAAAATTTTGAAAGGGATAGGTAAGATAGAAGTAGAAAAGTTGTTTCCATTCATAGGTGAAACTAGAACCAGGGGACATTGCTGCAATATTCAGGGGAGATGAGGAGAAACTGTTTTTCCCAGAGAGTGGTGAATCTCTGGAAATCTCTCCCAGGAAAGCAGTTGAGGCTTCTTCACTAAATATATTTAAGATACAGTCTGATAGATTTTTACATAGTAGGGGAATTAAGGGTTATGGGGAAAAGGCAGATAGATGGAGCTGAGTTTATGGACAGATCAGCCATGATCTTATTGAATGGCGGGGCAGGCCGATGAGTCAGATGGTCTACTCCTGCTCCTATTTCTTATGTTCTGTCACTTGCCCTGTCTCAATCCATAATATGAGCTCTAGTATTGCACTTTTTCTAGTTGTGACTTCTGTTTTCTGATTAAGGAAACTTTCTTGTACATATTTGACAAGTTCTTTCTCATCCAGCCCTTTTATAGTACGTAAGTCCCAGTTAAAATCATCTACTATAAAAAGTTTGTTAATTGCAATAGTCTGCAATCTCTGTACAAATTTGCTCCTCTAAATCCCACAGACTGTTGCATGGTCCCATTAAAGTGGTCGTACCTGTCTTATTTCACACTTCTACCCATAAAGCCTTACTGGACACCAAAGCAATATACCTGTTGTTGAGGGGAATCCTATCCCCTTGCCCCGTCCTGATGGTCACCCAGTTACTTGTGTCCTGTATCGTGGGTGTAACTACCTTCCTCTACGTCCTAATTAATTCCTCAGCCTCCTGAATGTTCCTGAGTTCATGCTTTTCCATCTCCAACTCCTTAACATGGTCTGTTCAGAGCTGCAGCTGGATACGCTTCTTGCAGATGCAGTAGTCAGAGACACTGGGGATCATCCTGCTGTCCCACATCCCACAAGAGGAGCATTACAGTATCCAGTCTTGTATTCCCACTGCTCTAAATTTGCAAAAAGAATGAGAGAATAGATAATAGAGAAAAAAAAATCTACCTCCCGCATATGCCTGAACTCCCCACTCTAACAATGGCCTACTCCATCAATGGCCACTCCCAAAATGGCCATTTCACTTAAAACTATCTTCTTTTTATTGGTCCTTGCCACATGCCTGATTATGTGCAACCTGTGTCACCTCAGGACTGTGGTGTGCAAAATGTTTCGATCGTTCCTGCTTGCTTCTTTTAAAATTTCTCTCCCACAATGCAATCTGGTATCTGCTCGGGGCTGTGGCACTCAAAATGTGGATGCTGACCTTTTTATACATCCACACTAATCCCATTTGCCCACATTTAAATTGTATCCTTCAAAGTCTTGCTTATTTAATTATTTGTCTAACTGCTTTTTAACCATATTTGTATTTGATTCTACCACTGCTTTGGCAGCACCATCCAGATTCAACCACTCTGAATATATAAAAGAATATTTTATTATTTCCTTATTTCCTTTAAAGCTTATTTTTCTCACATTAAATCTCAGCCTTTTGTTTTTGATATTTTTACCATGGAAAAAAAACTATCACCTATCCTATTTATGCCTTTCATAATCTTATGTATTTTTATCAGGCCATCCCTTTGGATTTTTTACTATTAATATATCAGCACACTTCTAATTCATATTTTAGCATATTGCATACAGCTATAATAAAATTCCAGTGAATCAAGTGAACTTAAAAAGAATACAGGAAATAGGGCCTTTCTGAACTTAAAAAGAACATTGGGACAGGGGTCCATTGTGTTTTAAAGAAGCATGAAAATGGGGGCCTTGATGAATTTAAAAGAACCATGGAAGCCAGGTGACTGCCGCCAAATCACGATATTTTAGAGTTTTGCTATAATAATTTGAAAAGGAAAAATGTATCAGATCCCATGTGTCCCTCACCTATACTTTGGTTAGTAACAATTTTGGAACATCTGTAAGTTCAGCTGTATTGTGTTTTCCTGTTATTGAAGAACAATTTTGGAATTGTTTCCCATTTTCTCTTCTGATAAGACTTGTTCAAGATCAGAACACAAGAAGTGAGCAAAGCAACATTGATGCAAAAGAGGGTAAAGCTCTCAGAAAAACAGATGAAGATGAGATGAACAAAAAATTCTGGGAGGAGCCTTCATATTACACACCTGAATCAAGACTGGAAACCCACAGATACATTGAGAAGATGAGGAAATCTAAAGAGCAGGACAAGTAACATTATTAGTAGTAAATATATTAATATAGTAAATGAAATGCAAATTAGTAATTATTTTAAGGTAAAACATTATAAATGGAAATGTTTATAAATTGGTGATGTCTACTTTGAGAAACTCTCCATATTTTTCTTATTTTTCCATGTTTCTATATTGCATTTTACTGTTAACTTATGCCTTGACTCCTGACACTTTTTAAGTTCTCCACTTTCATTTGCTTTCCTAAACTTCATTTTAAGAGTTACTCTGTATGACTGAATATAGGTAATGATAAAGTATTTTATGACAAAAGAATGGTAGCTGAATCTGACATTATCTGAACTCATTATTTGTACATACACATCCAGCAGGAGATATTGGCTCATGACCTTGAGTGGAGATTCTGGCCAACTTTTGATTTTTACGACTTTTGTCATAAAGACCTCAATTAACGCTTTCTGCATTTTTGAGTAGGTTTTTAATACTGTCCTTATTTACAGTTCAATTTCTGAAAAGGTTTTTAATTTACTTGGATTTCCTGATTTATGTAAAATTTGAAGAAAATTTAGAAATACATTTTTAGCATGGACATTTTAATCTAGTATACTACTCTTGTTTATACTAGAGGGATACTTTCAATACATTTTCCTCTAAGGTTATTGGCCAGAAACATTGCCTGAGTTTCTGCCTCCATGGATGCTGCCTGACCAGCTTTTCTATCTGGGATTTCCATTTGCCAGTTTTACTTTGTTCACTTTCATTTCAGATGAAATGTCATCAAATTGCAACTTTAACATTGTTTTTCTGTACAGATGTTGCCTGAGGTGCTCAGCATGCATATACAACCAATCCTATATTTATTTCAGTCATTAGACAAACAGTATTGTGGTATTTTGCAAATCAGTATTCTACTGATATCTACTCAAACAGTAGTTTAATATTTAAAGTGCTGGCTTTGCTTTATGATAGTTATAAGCATCTGGGAACTGAACAGTAATAAAGCATATTCCATAATTAATTTGCATATTATCCATAATTAATATTGTATATTAAGTTACACCAATCCTTTCTGAATATTGAAGTCATCAGAAATGCATGCTTAGAAATCCTGTGATGTCTCAATAAGCAATTAAACCACATGACAGCATGGTGAGTGTTTCTGGTCTGATTTATCCCATGCTGTGAAGTCTGTTGTTTTTGCCTTCTGCTAATGGCCACACTACTTTTAGCTTTAGTAATTCTTGATGGGGTTGTTACTTTTAATGGCTGTTCTGTCAACTTCTAACTTAAAGTACACATGTATAGACATTGTGTATTGATAGAATTGATTAACTAGTTTCCATTGTATGATGTATCTGCTCTCCAAAGAGAACCAACTTGATTAATCGGGACTTGATTAAGATACAGTACTTACGCTTTAGCACTCATAAGTCATCAACAGCTGAGGAATAGAGAGGACAAAAGTTAATGTTCTAAGATTTTAGTTTTGTGAGCTGCCTGTTTCATAGAAAGCAAATACCATTTCCTTTGCAGAAATCATAGAAAACAGAAACCACAACGAAAGCTGAGAACGTCTGAAGGAAGAATCCTTAATGTTAATGAACCTAAGTATGTGACTTACTTATTGGCAGGCTACCTCATATATGTGTGATATGATTGAAAATTTCAACACTGTTTATATACTAACATTACATCGAGTAACTGTTTATATATTAATTCAATTCACTGATAAAATAGTTTAATGCTTAATGTGGTTCACATTTTAAAAAGTAAGATATACAATGTATCTTTAGAATTGAAACAAATGTTTGATAAACCTTTAGCAGTCCCTCTTAATACAGTTTCCTGGAGAGACAACATCTCCCATTGACTAAGACTACTGTGTTGCTCCAAAGAGCATCAATTGAGATCATTCTTACCCTCTGCCATCAGGCTCTATAGTGAGTCAATCTATAGCTGGGGGTGTGATCTTGTAAACTTTGAAATAAATCTTGTGCATCTTATTTTTAAGGTAGCTTATTTTTATTCTTTCTTACTTCCCTTCTAATATTTGTATATCTGAACACTTGTAATGCTACTGTGACACAGTAATTTCCTTTAGGATCAATAAATTATCTATCTGTCTAAAATATGAGGAAATGATGCCTTGATTTATATTATAAACAAAAGAAAATCTTCAGATGTTGAAAATGCACGTAACACACACAAAATGCTGGAAGAACTCAGTACCTGCTGAAGGATCTCTGCCAGAAATGTCGACGTGCTCTTTTCTATAGATGCTGCCCGGCCTGTTGTGTCCCTCCAGCATTTTGTGTGTGTTTCTTGATTTATATCCTATGATAACCTATATTATATCTAGTTATTAACCCTTTTAAAATAAGCTACTATCAACTAGGACTCAACATCAATCTAATCATATGTTCAAACTAAATTTGCCCACTAATCTAGCTTTAGTGTTGTTAAAAGTTGTTGCGAAGGTACTCAGCTTCACTTCACATGCTCCTTCATTGAAATGTTCTCACAATCTTGGACTCACTTTCAAGGATTATTCTTCTCATAATTTTGATATATATTTATTTATTTGTTTGTTTGTTTATTATTTTTGTATTTGCACAATTTATTGATTTTTGCACACTAGTTGAGTGCCTAAGTTGGTGTGGTATTTTATTTTTCTGTTATGGATTTATTGAGTATGCCCACAAGAAAATAAATCTCAAGGTTGTATATGGTGACATATATGTACTTCGATAACAAACTTACTTTGAACTTTGGGAATACTTGTGAAATAGAACATGACTCAGATTGAGAGAGAAGATACAGATAAGCTGTGTAAATGCAGCAAAAGTTTGGCCTCTAATACAGCAGGTAGACCAGAATTGAGAACTATCTGGACAAGACAACTGCAGTAAAATATCAATATTGTCAATAAGATCAGTTATGATCTTATTGAATTGTGGAGCACACTCAACAGGCCAGATGGCTGCCTTCTGCTCCTATTTCTTATGTTTTTATGCCTCTTGAAATTTTTAGTTAACTGCTGAAAGTTATAGTAGGAGCCAACGAATTGCGGAGGGAGATGGAACCTGTATTACACCAGAGATTGTGTTAAACTAGAAAATGAGATTTGTATTTGCAATGCCACTTGCATTCCAGTAAGTTTGTAAAGTTCCTTTCACAAGCATGAAAGAGTAATTTTAAATTTGGACAGATGTTCTAAAAGCTAGTCAAACAACAGCTTGATGAAGTTATGCCCACAGAATTGTAAGTTTCAGCCAATACCCTGGTCACCTCTGTCAGGGTGTGTCTTGTAGCAGGAGATCCACCAAAGGCGTTATAGACTGCATAATCCAATAAATAGCCCTCCAATAACTTCTGTCTGTGTTTGACCTGAATCTATTTGGATAGAATTAAACAAATCAAATCTCGTAGAACGGTGCAACTCAAAGCACTTTGTAAAATGTTATTGAAATTAAGTAGCACTGTTGTTAATATGATGTAAATTGTAATAAATTATATATGAACCTAGGTAAAATATGAAATAGGATTATATAATAGGAAATGCTCCTGCTAATATAAAATACCATATGCTTCTACAGCTTTGGAGCTATAATAATTTTACAGAGCAAGTTCAACTCCTGTGTAAGTAGCTCTAACTCCGTTTATAGGCGCCTCTCACCCTATTGTTAGTCTGCAGATTAATCTGGCATAGTAAACAGACTGAATGATCATTTGGACAGTGGCCAATACATGTAACACAAGCCTTATCCATATCTTTTTTTCAGCTATAGTTTCTCAATTCCCTAGGTGCTGCCACATCTGATTAATTCTGACGTTGTTTTTCTTATGTTTGATCCATATTATTTTGTTTTTTAGTTCCTACATTATCTGCTTTGTGCATATAAGTCTTTTTGTAGTTGGGATACTTTAGTAAGGGCCTTAAGATTTCAACAAGCCAATATATCCAATTTGATGATATATATGTATATAGGTGTGTGTGTGTGTGTATATGTCTTGTGTGTACAGTTGAAGTCAGAAGTTTACATACATCTTAGCCAAAGACATTTAAACTCAGTTTTTCACAATTTCTGACATTTAATCCTAGAAAACATTCCCTGTCTTAGGTCAGTTTGGATCACTACTTTATTTTAAGAATGTGAAATGGCAGAATAATACTAGAGAGAATGATTTATTTCAGCTTTTATTTCTTTCATCACTTTCCCAGTAGGTCAGAAGTTTACATACACTTTGTTAGTATTTGGTAGCATTGCCTTTAAATCGTTTAACTTGGGTCAAATGTTTTGGGTAGCCTTCCACAAGCTTATCACAGTAAGTTGCTGCAATTTTGTTCCATTCCTCCAGACAGAACTGGTGTAACTGAGTCAGGTTTGTAGGCCTCCTTGCTTGCACACGCTTTTTCAGTTATGCCCACAAATTTTCTATCGGACTGAGTTCAGAGCTTTGTGATGGCCACTCCAATACCTTGACTTTATTGTCCTTAAGCAATTTTGTCACAACTTTGGAGGTATGCTTGGGGTCATTGTCCATTTGGAAGACCCATTTGCGACCGAGCTTTAACTTCCTGGCTGATATCTTGAGCTGTTGCTTCAATATATCCACATAAATTTCCTTCCTCATGATGCCATCTATTTTGTGAAGTGCACCAGTCCCTCCTGCAGCAAAGTATCCCCACAACATGATGCTGCCACCCCTATGCTTCACGGTTGGGATGATGTTCTTCGGCTTGCAAGCCCCACCATTTTTCCTCCAAGCATAACGATGGTCATTTTGGCCAAACTGTTCAATTTTTGGTTCATCAGACCAGAGGACATTTCTCCAAAAAGTAAGGTCTTTGTCCCCATGTGCACTTGCAAACTGTAGTCTGGCTTTTCTATGGCAGTTTTGGAGCAGTGGCTTCTTCCTTGTTGAGCAGCCTTTCAGGTTATGTCAATATAGGATTTGTTTTACTGCTGATGTAGATATTTGTCTACCTGTTTCCTCCAGCATCTTCACAAGGTACTTTGCTGTTGTTTAGGGATTGATTTGCACTTTTCGCACCAAGAGTATGTTCATCTCTAGGAGACAGAATGCGACTCCTTCCTGAGTGGTAATGATGGCTATGTGGTCCCATGGTGTTTATACTTGCGTACTATTGTTTGTACAGATGAATGTGGTACCTTCAGGCGTTTGAGAATTGCTCCCAAGGATGAACCAGATTTACATAATTTTCTGACCTCAATCCGATAGAAATTTTGTGGGCAGAACTGAAAAAGAGTGTGCAAGCAAGGAGGCCTACAAACCTGACTCAGTTACACCAGTTCTGTCTGGAGGAATGGAACAAAATTCCAGCATCTTACTGTGAGAAGCTTGTGGAAGGCAACCCAAAACGTTTGACAAGGCAATGCTACCAAATACTAACAAAGAAAAGTGCTGAAAGAAATAAATGTTGAAATAAATCATTCTCTCTACTATTATTCTGACATTTCACATTCTTAAAATAAAGTAGTGATCCAAACTGACCTAAGACACGGAACGTTTTCTAGAATTAGATGTCAGGAATTGTGTAAAACTGAGTTTGAATGTCTTTGGCTAAGGTGTATGTAAACTTCTGACTTTTTGTGTGTGTGTGTGTGTGTGTGTGTGTGTGCACAAACACATACACGACTAGCAACTGTACTCGCTTCACCAATCAATTTAAAGAATTTTCACTTTGTCATACAGATTTTGAGTCAGTAATTGCAAATTAAGTAGTTGTTCAATATCAAATCATGCATAATTAAGAGGAAAATATTGATATGATTAAGAGAGACATGAGAAGTAAATATGATATTTTTAAAATTAGCAAATCTAACAAAACTAGTGTCTGTGTTTATAAATGTTTATTTTAAATTCAAGAGAGTCCATTTAAATTGTTGCCAATATTTTATCAAAGATATTAAAAGTATAACAGTTGATTATGGACTGCTTTAAAATCCACCTTCCTGCTACATTGGACTCTTTCTAGTTTGCTTATCATTCAAATCGGTTCACTGATGATGTCATAGCCTTTGCCCTCCATTCCGTTCTGTCCCACCTAGAAAATGTTGCTTCATATGCCATGATGCTGTTAATTGATTTCAGCTTGGCATTTAATACATTCATCCCTCAGATCCTTTTGGATACATTGTTGTCATTGGGTCTCAACCCCTCTTGCTGTATCTGGATCCTGGACTTCTTGACAGAAAGACCACAGCCAGTCTGTGTTGACAAATACATCTCTTGCTACACTTCACTGAACACTGGTGCTCCCCAGTGCTAAATGCTTAGTCTGTTGCTATTATGCTGCTGATGCATGACTGCACTGGTAGATCCAGTTCAAACTGAATCATCAAATTGACTGATGATACAACATTGGTTAAATTCATTAACTACGAAGATGAGACAGCATACAGAGAGAAGGTAGAGTGGCTTGTAGAATGGTGTAAGCACAACAACTTGAGTCTCAACAGGGACAAGATCCAGGAGATGATTCTGGACTTTAGGAAAGTGCATGCTCTTCACAGCATATATATGACTCTGCTGTGAAGAGAGTTAGGAGCACCAAGTTTCTGGGAGTGCACATGATGGACAATCTCACTTGGTGTCTGAACACCACGTATTTGGTCAAGAACGCACATCAGCATCTCCACCTCTTGAGGCAAATGAAGCTCTATTCCTACCCTCCCCCCAATTTTAACCATTTTTTTAAATGGGAGCACCATGGAGAATATCCTGACCAGCTGCATCACATCACCATCTGGTACAGGTATTACAAGGCATCTGACCCCAGGTCCCTATAAAGGATGTATGGACTGCTGAGAGGCTCATCAGGGGCTCTCTTCCACCCACTAGAGATATTACCAGATGTGTAAGCAGCGCCCTTAACATTCCCTGCGATCCAGGAATCTCTTTGATCAATCAGGCAGGAGGTATCATAGCATTAGGACAAGGACTGTTAGAATGGCAAACAGCTTCTTACCCCAGGCTGTGAGACTATTGAATTCCCTGCTACCACACAAGTCTCTTCATATCATTCGCATTATACTGTTTACTTTTTAACTTGTATATGCACCTCATTGTTAATTTATTCATGTTAATATTACTTTGTGTTATGTGTAGGAGTTGTATGAAATGCGTTGTGCAGTTTGGTTCAGAGAAATGTTGTTTCATTTGGCCGTAGACATGTGATAGGTTGAATGACAAACTGAATTTTAATTTGATTTAGCAGTATTGCTGTGATTTTTGCCAAAATCCAGCCCTTTTGCATCAGTCATGTGTTAACATGAGTAAATCATTCAGCGTCATTTAATAAAGTCTTACTGTATAACTTTTTTAAAATGGAGTATGTTTAGAGATTAATGTTTCTTTTATTTTTCTCCGTAGGATTGATTTCTCATTGATCGATGATGAGGAAAATAATCAATTACTATTAGATCTTGCTATTTACAGGTTGGCTTTGCTTAGTAATTTAATAATTAACTACAGAATGCCTATCAAAATTTAACCATCTGTAGATAAAATGTATTATTTTTAGGAGGATATTTTAATAACTGGTGTATACTTTTGAGACTAGCTGAGTTTCCGATATTAGTTGTGCAGTAATGGGTTCCATTATTTTTGGACATGCACCTGTTCCATATGTGAGTTCTTTTGTGGTGATTTTAGAGTCTGTGCTGTAGAAATAATAACACAAGCTCATGTACTGACTTCTCCATCATGTTGCACTGAAACACAACATAGTCAAACCCTCAGTCAGGGCAAGGAAAATTTCCAGGTGATTATAAGTAAATTGGAAACTACCCTTTATTAGTCAAGGCATAAAACATATGAGTAGGGCAATCATGGTGCTCATGTCCAAAACATTAATTAGGTCACAGATATCTACTGTGTAGATTTCTGTGTACCATATTATATCAAAGATATTGCACTGAAGTGGATGCAGAATGTCCAGTTATAGATATTTAATGATGAGGGAAGATTGATTAGCCTGGGTGTTGTTTTCTCTTTAACAATAAAAGTTGATGGATGATTAAAGTGAGGTGTTAATAATTGAGAGGTCTAGAGGAGGGAGTAGGAAGGACTTGCTCTCTGGCATGACGAGATCAAAGATTAAAGGCAATCTGGGAGAAAAATAACCAGAGTTGTGATGGTTTGGAATCCATTGCCTGAAAGGGTGATTGTGGTAAGACCTTCATCATTTTTTAAAATATACCTTGATTAGCGATTGATGGGCCATAATCTGCAAGGCTGCACACTGAGAATTAGACAGCTGTTTTTTAGGTGATGTAAGTACAGAGGTCAAAATGCCATAGATCTGTACAATAAATTTCTATGACATAGTGAAATCTGAGTTTGGATAATTCAGCGCAAATTCTAACCTTTTTCTTATAATTAATTCCACAGGTATCTGGATACATCTTTACTTGACATTGATGTTCAACCAACACATGTTTGTGTGATGGTTAAAGGAAAGGTCAGTAACTGATACACGTAAAATTAATGTTACACTTACACCATCAAAGCTATTTGAAACTCAAAAAAGTAAAACCTGCCTGTTGATTCAAAGTGATCACCTTCTCTTTTCCCAATCGTTTTACCTTGTGCTGCATTTCTCGTCAACCTATAAATCCAATTTTGTCATAAATTTACATGGATCAGATGTCAATACCTAGATTTAAACTGAAAACAGTAATAACTTTGCTTGTACAACATGGCTTCAAAAACTGACATGCTGCACACTCCCCTAGATGCCTTAATTATTAACACCTACTACCATGTACTACAGGGTCAGATGTAACAGTGCTTAAATGTTACATGCACTCTCAATGAGATTTGCTATGTCACCAATGACACTCACAAATCTCTACAGCTGTACTGTGGAGAGTACATGCGAGTTGCATCACTGGAATGGAGGAGCCACTGCACAGGATCGGAAATAGCTCAGAAAGTTGTAAACTCAGCCAGCACATCATGGCCAGTAGCCTCCCCAGCATCAAGGACACCTTTGAAATGTGATACCTCAAAGAATCAGCATCAAACATTAAGATGCCCCCATTATCCAAGACATGCCTTCTCTAGCATGCGGGGGGTGTGGGGGGGGGGGTGTTGCAAGAGCCTGAAGACACATACTCAACGTTTCAGGAACAGCTTCTTCTCCTCCACCATCAGATTTCTGAATGGATGCTGAAACCATAAACACTACCTCAATTACTCCCCCCTTTTTTTTTGCACTACTAATGTATTTTAATTTTATTTCTTACACAGTATATATACTTAGTTTTTTTTGATTATGAGTTGCAAAGTACTGCTAGCACAAAACTAATTTCATGACATGCGCCACTGATATTGAATCTGATTTTGATTGATTCTTTCATATCTGAAAATAAGAATAAGTCACGCAAAACGGGGAGAACTCATTGGGCTGCATCTGTGGAAAGAGAAGCAGTCTGAGCTCTTTTATCTGACCTGAAATATTTTTCCACAAATGCCACCTGAGCTTTTTTCTGTTTTGTTTTGGAATTAGGGGAAGATGTATTATGGTTGCAGTGGATGAAGAATGTGACTATAGTACTTAATCTTGTGGAAAATGAAGTCCGACAATATATCACTGAAGAGGAGTGGGTTCTATTGTTTTGGGATGTACGCAGGAGGCCTAAGTCAGGGAAAAGTGATCTGCTTGTAGCGGACTGAAAACGGCAGTGGAATGAGGTAGCTTTGGCTTTCGATAGCAAGGTTTGATGGAAAGATAGTCAGGTTTGAGGAAGTGGATCTAGAAGCACAATATCATGTTAATAAAATAGGACAGTAAATGCATTTTTAGATTTGAGTGCATCACCTCCTTTAAAGTGATAGTCCTTGACATAGTTGAAGTAATTATTTCTGAGACATTGGTAAGCCAGAAGTTCAATGCTCAGTTACGCACTGTTTCATCTGTTAAGAATCAACTCCATCAGTAAATTGCTGGTGACATACAATGGTGTTTATCTGTGGTCTGAATGTGAAATCAGATCGTAAAAAGTACTTATGGAGGTCATTCCTGACATTCTGTAAATGGATATATGTAGATTGATAAGGACAAAATCAATTGTGCTTTCTCTACCCCCTTATATTGACTCTTTCATCACTTGCAATAAACCTTACTTGGCAATTTTTCTCCTCAGACAATCAGTGATAGAAATGGTTTTTCTATGCTGATCAATTTGATCAGCCAGAGGACCAGCAATGCCTGTTTAATACAAGACTATTTACCTGCAGGAGAGTTGTATAAAAGATTTCATTCCAGCCATTTTGGTAGTTATGTATCATTATTATGTAAATTATGTTTGGCCATACCCCAACATTGAATCAATAGGTTCAATTTAATGTCAGAGAAATGTATAGAATATACATCCTGAAATTCTTTTTCTTCGCAAAAACAGAAAAGTGCCCCAAAGGATGAATAACAGTTAAATGTTCGAACCCTGAAGCAACTCCCAGCTCCCCCCCTCCACACATAAGTAGCAGCAAAGTGACGATTCCCTCCTCACCAGCAAAATCGCATCGACACCCCCCCTACATGCACTCAAGTGCAGCGAAGCATCAACAAAAACACAAGATTTGCAGTACCCCGATGACTACTCATTCACCTGATATTCAACATACCACAGGCTGTCTCTTCTCCCTAACAAGAGAAAAAGAGGTGTCCCCACTTCACAGCGAAAGGGCCATAACAAAACAACTCGCCGATTTATGGTGTAAAAAGTATGTTGCATCGCTTTTTCTGAGCTCTGTGCCCAAAGATCTTGGGTCTCTGGGCACACAGCCTGCAGCCAGCTGACTGCTTTTGATCTTCTATGTACTCCCACGACACACCAGTTTTCTGCAGTGGCACCAACTTTGAATCCGCCCACCTGCAGAGCCAGGAAAATCCGACACCCTGAAGGCGTGCTAGTCTTCTGGACCATGTCCTTGGCATATTGAGAAATGACCAGCCAGTCGATCATCAGGACATCCTAGGCAGAGGAATTGAAGTTGAATGCCAGCCAACAGGATGGCTCCACTGCAGGCTCTGTGGTTTGAAGATAGACTTTTGCACATAGAGGAGCCGTGCAAAAACCATGAAAATACTTAATGAAATTAAGCAATTTATTTTATAGTTTAAATGTACAAAATTAGCAGCAAAAAATCAGTTTGTAAGTGCTGTGCTACTTTTATTTATGAATACATTTTATTTTTTCAATTTTTCTGTATTTTTAGGTATTTCAGCTAGTACTTCAAGAAGAAGTGAAACCTGATAGTAGTTCTGCCAAAAGGTCCCAGACGACTGGACATTTGCTTATTACAATGCCAAAGGTATAGATTCATTGAAAATTCAGTTCTTTTTACTAGTTGCCTTACCATCTTTTTAGTTCAGCTGAAGTGTCCCAGTTGTGATGAGTTGGTAATTTAGACTGGTGAATGACAATAACCTACCTACAGCCATTCCAGATTAGTAAAGAACACGTTATTTATGTTGATTTGATGAGAGGCAACATCCTTTTCTCATGTACATGGCAATAGTTATATTAATATCATATTCTATTCTTCCTAAAATACAGTGAAAATGGGCTCATTTTTTTGCTATAACTATTTGGAAAATCCTGCTTTAATCAGTTATATAAAGCAGTAAGAAAGAACTATAGAAACTTATTCCTCTAGCAACACAAAGTACACTGCAGATGCTGTGGTCAAATCAACACGTACAAACAAGCTGGAGGAACTCAGCAGGTCAGGCAGCATCCGTTGAAAGGAGCAGTCAACGTTTTGGGCCGAGACTCTTTGTCAGGACTGAAGAAGGTGGGGAGAGGGGGGATGGTGCCAGGTGAAAAATAAATCAGAGGAAAGATCAAGGGGTGGGGGAGGGGATAGGCAGGTGAGGTGAAGAAGGAATGTAAAGGGAATGCAGTATGGGTAGTAGAAGAAGGCAGAATTATGAGTGAGGTGATAGGCAGCTGGAAGAGGAGGCAGTGTGAAAGTGGGATGGGGCAAGGGAGAGTGAGGGAGTTACCAGAAGTTGGAGAATTCAATGTTCATACCAAGGGGCTGGAGACTACCCAGACGGTTTATGAGGTGTTGCTCCTCCAACCTGAGTTTGGCTTCATCATGGCAGTAGAGAAGGCCATGTATGGACGTATCCGAATGGGAATGTGAAGTGGGTGGCACTTCGGCCCTCACCCCATCCTCCCGTCACCACAACAGGGGCCGTGTTCCCCTTGTCCTTATCTACCACCCCACCAGCCTCCGGATCCAGCATATCATCCTCCGCAACTTCTGCCACCTTCAACAGGACCCCACCACTAAGCACATTTTTCCCTCTCTACCCCTCTCCGCTTTTCACAGGGATTATTCCCTCCACGAATGCCTGGTCCACAGTCCCTCCCCACAGATCTCCCACCTGGTACTTATCCCTGCAGGCGTAAGTGCTACATCTGTCCCTACACCTCCTCTCTTACCACCATTCAGGGCCCCAAGCAGTCATTCCACGTGAGGCAACATTTCACTTGTGAGTCTGTTGGGGTCATCTATTGCATCCGGTGCTCCTGGTGCGGCCTCCGCTACATCGGCGAAACCCGACGCAGATTGGGGGACAACTTCGTCGAGCACCTCCGCTCCGTCCACCACAACAGACAGGATCTCCCAGTTGCCACTCCAATTCGGATATGTCCATACACGGCCTCCTCTACTGCCATGATGAGGCCAAACTCAGGTTGGAGGAGCAACACCTCATATACTGATTGGGTAGTCTTCTAGCCCCTTGGTATGAACATCGAATTCTCCAACTTCCAGTAATTCCCTCCCTCTTCCTTCCCCCATCCCACTTTCACTCTGCCTCCTCCTCCAGCTGCCTATCACCTCTCTCATGATTCTGCTGCCTTCTACTTCTACTTCTGCTTTCCCCTTACATTCCTTCTTCACCTTTACTGCCTATCCCCTCCCCCAGCCCTTGATCTTTCCTCTGATTGGTTTTCCACCCTCCCCCCACCTTCTTTATAGGGTCTCTGCCCCCTCCTCCTTCAGTCCTGACGAAGGGTCTCGGCCCGAAACATTGACTGCTCGTTTCCACGGATGCTGCCTGACCTGCTGAGTTCCTCCAGCTTGTTTGTATGTGTTGATTCCTCTAGCAACAGTTTGACCAGCTTAGAATCGACAATAAGTGTAGCCAGGATGTACAATAGGGTTTAACACCAATGCTAGCCCTTCGGGGTTTACCTTTGAGAAAACAGTAGTGAGCAAGCCATGAGTAAGTAGACTGACATACATGGAATACAAGAGATGGTCAGAAAAGCCATGCAACTGAAAAAGAAATTATCACTATATGATCCTTCCTGCCAGTCTTCATGGCAGTTTTCCCACTTAAAGCCTAGATGTTACATTACCATGCAAGTAGTCAGGATTCATAGCAGAATCCTAGCACTTGGGCCACGAGCATAGCAGTGGGATGACTAGGAGTTCACATCAGCTTCATGCTGCAGTGATGAGACCAGGGGTTTGCAATAAGTTCCTGGCACAGGGATAAGATCATAAGACCATAAAACGTATGAACTGAATTAGGCCATTCAGCCTAATTCTGCTCTGCCATTCCATCATGGCTGATTGCAGGTCCCACTCAACCCCATACACCTGCCTTCTCGCCATCTCCTTTGATGCCTTGACCAATCAGGAAACTATTAATTTCCACTTTCAATAGACCCACGGACCCAGCCTCCACTACAGTCTATGGCAGAGCATTCCATAGATTCACTACTTTCTGGCTAAAAATAATTCCTTCTTACCTCTGTTCTAAAAGGTCACCCGTACCCCACCATTGGAAACATCCTCTCCACATCTACCTTAGAGTCCTTTCAACATTTGGCAGGTTTCAATGAGATCCCCCCACATTCTTCTAAATTCCAGTGAGTACAGGCCCAAAGCTGCCAAATGTTTCTCATATGTTATTCCCTTCAATCCTGGAATCATCCCCGTGAACCTCCTCTGGACTCTCTCCAAAGACAACACGTCCTTTCTAAGATACGGGGCACAAAACTGTTGACATTACTCCCAAGTGCAGCCTGACTAATGTCTTAGAAAGCCTCAGCATTATCTCTTTGCTTTTATATTCTATTCCGCGTGAAATAAATGCCAACATTGCATTTGCCTTTGTTACTACAGACTCAGCCTGTAAATTAACCTTTGTGGGAATCTTGCATGCAGACTCCTAAATCCCTCTGCATCTCTGATGTTTGAACCTTCTCCGCATTTAGATAATAGACCACACTATTGATCCTTTTACCAAAATGCATTGTTGTACATTTCCCAACTCTGTATTCCATCTGCAACATTTTTGCCCATTCTTACAATTTGTCGAAGTTCTGCTGCAATCACATTGCTTCCTCAGCACTACCTACCCTTCTACCTATCTTCATATCATCTGCAAACTTTGGCACAAAGCCATCAATTCCATTATCCAAATCATTGATAAACAACGTGAAAAGCAGTGATCCCATACTCTCCCCTGAGGAACACCACTAGTCACTGGTAGCCAACCAGAAAAGGCCCCCTTTATTCCTACTTGTTGCCTCCTGGCTGTCAGCCGTTCGTCTATCTATAAGGAGAGCTATGAAGCCAAATAGAGGGATGAGACATTAGCTTCCATTACATCGAACAGGTAGTGATGTGGGACAGCATAGGATCCTGACACCTGTCAACATGCAGAGCAGATGCTCCCAATCTCCAGCAAAAAACTACACTTATTATGTCAACATCCTTGAGTCCTGTCAGCAATGAATGGACATACAACTGCCCAGCATACACACCCACTTCCCTTCCACACAGAGCTATGGGTGATTCATTGCTGGATTCTTACCTGATTCCCAGAAAAGCACTGTGTTGAGCTTTGACCAGGTCATAGCAGCACACAGCATCAGGGAGAGATTCCTGACATGTGTTGTCAGTAAACATGTTATATTGCCACTTGTAGCACTGATTACAACAGCATACTCATTCCAGGAAATGAGTCCTGAGCTGAGCCAATAGTGCATATTGCCAATGTATTGTATTTTAAACACTGTAATTTGGTGTTGACTGATGCAGTACCTATGTTTTGTGTTCACCCAGTGTACAAACTTGCCCCCTATGAAACTTAATTCCTGAGTAGTAGATTCACAAACTTATATTCCAAACATTATCTTAATTTCCTTTTCATAATATTAATTAGTAGGTTGCTTTTGGTTGCATATCATTTTATTCTTTTCTCTATGAATAACAAATATTTTTAATCAGGATCTCTAATCTGAGATAATTCTTTCAGGTGCATGAAATTATTAGGCCAAAGCCCAAGAGTAAAACTACAGCTAGACCTTTAACCAGCACCAATCCAGACCCAGATGTTTCAAGGTAATTATTATGCAATATCAAGCTAAATATTCCCTATGTATCAATACAGTTCCTTGCATTGATGTTGTGTCTTGCATCAGATCAGAATCAGGTTTCTTATCACCAGCATGCGTTGTGAAATTTGTTAATTTAGCAGTAGCAGTTCAATGCAATACACAATGTAAAAGAGGAAAAATTTAAAATAATAATAGTAAATATGTAAATCAATTGCAGTATACATATATTAAATAGATTAAAAATCATACAAAAAACAGAAATAATATATTTAAAAAGTGAGGTAGTGTTCACGGGTTCAATGTCCATTTAGGAATCGGATGGCAGAGGGGAAGAAGCTGTTCCTGAATCAATGAGTGTTTGCCTTCAGGCTTCTGTACCTCCTACCTGATAGTAACAGTGAGAATAGGGCATGTCTGGGTGCTGGAAGTCAATAATGGGAACTGCCTTTCTTAGACACCACTCCTTGAAGATGACCTTGGTGCTTTGTAGCTAAAACCCAAGATAAAGCCGACTAGATTTGCAACTCTCTGCAGTTTCTTTCAGTCCTGTACAATAGCACCCCCCCCCCCCACTGCCCCCATACCAGACAGTGATGCAGCCTGTCAGAATAGTCAGTGATGATCGGAGTAAGATGGGGTGGGGTGCACAGGACAGTACTAATCACGCGTAGAAATCCACTTTTGTCTTGCCTCCACCAACTAATATAAATTACCGTTACCCAAAAATTGATCTATACAATCAGTACCAGGTGAAAATTATGTACAATATGGCATTGCCAAAGTTAGAGATTTCTAGAATCGCTAGCAGCATTTGTTAGTAGTGTATGTACTTCTGTTGGGAAATGTTTATAATTCTTTGCACTATTTTATTAGCATCTTGTGAACCTAATAATGTCAATAATGCCCAAAATTAATTTCTCTTGAGATTTTCTATTACATTGATTGTGACTGGCCCTGTCCATTTTTTTTCTCATATCTAATTTCTCATATCTCTCCACCATATCCAAGCCTTTCAATATTTGGTAGATTTCAATAAGATCCCCCTCTTCCTTATAAGTTCCTGTGGGTGGAGGCCCAGAGCTATCAAACACTTCTCATACATTAACGCTTTCATCCCCGAGATCATTCTTATCAATACCCTCCGAACCCACTTCAGTATTAGCACATCCATCCTTAGATATGGCACCCAAACTGCTCGCAAAACTCATATGTGGTATGACCAATGCTTTATAAAGCTTCAGCATTACATCCTTGTTTTTATATTGTAGCTGTCTTGAAATGAATACTACCATTGCACTTGCCATCCTTACTGCATGTAAACCTTTAGGGAATCTGCATGAGTGCTCTCAAGTTCCTTTTTACTTCCAATTCTGAACTTTTTCTCCATTTAGAAAAAAGTCTATGCTTCCCTTTAGCAAAGTTTTCTCAAGAGTCACCTTCATTCTCCAGAACTTGTCTTAAGAACCTAGTAGGTTTCTCCTCTTACATGATACAGCTTATCAAAAATCAAGAAAAGCTCTTCAGGCATACAGAATTTTGATTTTGTGTTTTGTTTTCATTCTGGAAGGAATGTAGGGTGTTCTCCAGCATTGTTAAGCTCCCAAAAGTAGAAGCATTGATAGAGAGCGCTCATGGCCTTTCAGTTGCTTCCTTCAGAGCTTCCAGACATAAGTGCTGCTTCACAAGAAAACTTTCTCCTAAGTGTACCTAATTTTTGGGTTCACTCATGTTCTGTTTACCCTTGATGGGATTTGGCATTCTCCCACGCATCCACCCCCGGCTCTTATCCCGATGATTGTAGCATGCACTCCAGCCTTATCAACAATTTCTTTATGAAGCTTTTTTTTAAAAACAACTCGAGGAACGTTGCCAATGTAATTTTAATGCCAGATAAATTATGCAGATGAATATATAGACCTATGTTTGTGATTATTGTCATTAATCTACTCATCCTTGTTGACAGAAGATATTCCGATACATTTCAGTGTTTAGATGAATGCCCTGACTTATCTCATGGGTTAGATGAATGAGGGATGATCTTATCAAAACATAAACAACTTAAACTGCTATGGACTAAGTGTAAAACATCCTTAAAATTACAGGAAGGATTTACTGAAAATCAAAGGCAAATTAGAGAAGATATACAGTATATTTCAAAAGAATTTGTCAGTATAACAAATAAATGTTGATATTAATTAAAAGTAAGGCCTTTGCCCACCAATCCTGTTGATATTTTTCAAAAAATATTACTAGATCGGAAGAACTGGGTATTGGTTTAAAGTCATGAAAATTTAAATTTTGGGCTGTCGAGGTGTGTTTTCTGATAAGAGTTTCAGGTACATTATTACTATTCATATCTTATTCTGCCATACCTGTAAAAATGACAAGATCTTTATAAATAGATAAAGAACATTTTTTTTTCTTTCGCTGGAGGATCTAAAACACACTTCAGCACTCCTCGCTCCTCTTCAACTTTTCAAACTCAGAGCACACTGCCCTCCATTCTCTCTGCGCCTATCCCAACAATCAAGCCTGCAGACAAAGGGATTGCTTTTGTAGTCTGGCAAACTGACCTCTACCTTACTGAGGCCAGGTGGCAGCTACCTCCTTATACGTACCTGTCGAGAAGAACACCTCTCCACACAATCAGACAACTGTCCCCAACACCATCAGTGATCTCATCCATTCTGGCAAACTCCCATGCACTGCCACCAAACTCATAGTTCCCCTACCTTGCACTGCTCGCTGCTACCACCTGTCCAAGATCCTCAAACCAGACTGTCTGGGTTGGCTTATTGACTCTACCTGCTCCACTGAACTCATGCCTTCGTATCTTAATTCCAGTCCTTTTCCACCTACATCTGTGGCACTTCTCATACCCTCAATCTCCTCAGTAAGTTTCAGTACCCTGGCCCTGACTGCCTCACCTTCATCATGGATGTTCAATCCCTTACACTTCTATCACCCATCAAGAAGGTTTCAATGCTCTCCACTTCCTTCTTGACAAAAGTACCAACCAATCCCCCTCCTCCATCTGGCAGAACTGATCCTCATGCTGAACAGTTTCTGCTTCTGTGTGCTCCCACTTTAATCAAACTTGAGGGGCAACCATCAGAAATTGCATGGGCCCCAACTATGCCTGGTTGTTTGTTGGCTATGTAGAAGTGCCCATGTTGAAGCCTTCCCCAGTTATTCTCCTCAATTCTTCCTCCACTCCATTGATGACTGCATCTGTTTCCATAAATAGTAGAGGGTTTCTCTCCTTCCGGTAACAAAATATCCACTCCCCCACTGCTTCTAGTCCCCACTCAGACCTTTTACTACTTCTCTCCCATCTATTACTCTCCCTGGTCCCTTCCTCCTTTTGCCTATGTTGCACTTTCCTCTTGTATCAGAATTTTCTTTCTTCATCCCTTCACCTATCACTTTCCACTTAGCCTCTTCTGCCTACTCCCACCTTTTGATTCCGGCATATTTTCCTGTCTCAGTCCTGAAGAAGCATCTTGGCCCAAAATATCAGCTGTCTGACTGCTCCTGCTGAGTTCTCCCAGCATGTTGAGTGTGTTGCTTTGGATTTTCAGCATCTGCAGACTTCCTTGTGTTTATCTAAAACACAGACTTCATTTGTAATGAAGGGAAATGCTATTTTGTAATTCTTTTCTTGGATATTGGAAAGCCATTTTACTAATAGAGCAGAGGAAACCTGGGACACTTTACAAAATGTCATGAGTCAGATGGTCTACTCCTGCTCATATTTCTTGTTTCTTTTTCTTCTGGATCAATTGAACTGCAAAATAAGATGAACAGATTTTTATTGAGATAAATGTGGTGAAGGAAGATTATGGGTTTGGGGATATGGAGCCAAAGTGGTTAAAAGTTGTTGGTGTACACATAATTAAACAGCAAAAAAAGGGGTTGAGACCTAGAGTGGCCTATTCCTTATATGGAGCCTTTGTTCTGCCCTCATCATCCAATGTAAAGGTCTTGAAGAGAAAATACTTTTAAAATGAATCACTATGGTATGTTACGTAGGACCAGATATTAATATCCCTTATTTACACTCTTGATATATGCTGCCTAGACTCTGCGGGGTAGCCAAGTAAGTGGTGGCATCTTCTGGGTTATCAAGTGGGTGCCCTCTTTCCCTAGTGTTTCGCTGATGGGCCCATGACACCTCCAGCGGGTTCAGCAGTGAATCCCGGCATCCCGGACTCACCCCCCTAGATGCCATTCACTCAGTTGGGGTACAGATGGAATCTTTTTCTCTTCATCCAGAGCCACTGACTACCCTTTTCAGCAGCTCTGGAAAGGTCTTTGACTGCTTGTCGGTGTGTCCTACCTCACACTCCCAACTCCCGCAGTAGCCTTGATGTTGATGTAGCTACAAATCCTCTGCAGCCTACTTCGACCAGTTGCACCCTTGCTTTCCAGCCACGTTGCCACACGTCAGCTGCAAGCTCAGCATACCTCAGCTTCTTGGGCTCGTAGGCTTCCTACACTGCATCCTCCCACAGGGCACTGTAAGCTTGATGATGTAAACGAGATGGAGTGAGGCCAACCATAGCAGAAGGTCTGGTCTGAGGTTGGTTTCCGTGATTTCAGTTGGGAAGTAGAGCCTCTGGCCCAAGTCTGCCACCATCATCCAATCGCGTGCCGCTCGGTGTCTGGTCTCAGTCTCAGAGACACAGGCGATACAGTACGTCAGCAGGGGGAGGCGGCAAGGTGCGCAAAAGCTGTCACTTTTGAGGAGGGAGAGTGTTAGGGTTGGGGGGAGGGGGGATGGAGATTATATATAATGTAGAGATGGGTATATACAGGTTTCCCCTGCTATTCGAAGGTAGAGCATTCCTTTGAAATGGTTCGTAAGCTGGAATGTCGTAAAATGAAGAAGCAATTACCATTTATTAATATGGGAAAAATTTGTGAGCATTCGCAGACCCAAAAAATAACCTACCAAATCATGCCAAATAACACATAAAACCTAAAATAGCAGTAACATATAGTAAAAGCAGGAATGATCTGATAAATCCACACCCTATATAATAACCATATAACAATTTCGGTACGGAAACAGGCCATCTCGGCCCTTCTAATCTGTGCTGAACACTTACTCTCACCAAATCCCACTGACCTGCACTCAGCCCATAACCCTCCATTCCTTTCCTGTCCATATACCTATACAATTTTGCTTTAAATGACAATACTGAACCTGCCTCTACCACTTCTACTGGAAGCTCATTCCACACAGCTACCACTCTGAGTAAAGAAATTCCCCCTCATGTCACCCTTTAACTTCTCAACTCATGTCCTCTTGTTTGAATCTCCCCTACTCTCAATGGAAAAAGCCTATCCATGTCAACTCTATCTATCCTCCTCATAATTTTAAGCACCTCTATCAAGTACCCCCTCAACCTTCTATGCTCCAAAGAATAAAGACCTAACTTGTTCAATCTTTCCTTGTAACTTAGGTGCTGAAACCCAGGTAACATTCTAGTAAACTTCTCTGTACTCACTATTTTGTTGGTATCTTTCCTGTTATGGTGTGTTAGGCTGAGTTGTTGGAGGTTGGGGTGGTGGGAGGTAGAGGAGACTGGGGAGTCATCTCAACGTCATCTGTTTCCATCAGGGCAGGCAGGTCACCTTCTTCTATGTCTGCCTGCCTCGACGTCGAAGGTCGAGTTTCGTCGTCTGCTGTGGCTGATGTGGAAGGCTTGAAATACGACAGTATGCTTGACTGCTTAGCCTTGCGCATTTTTCTATCATACACCACTTCTTTGTAAGCACTCAAACCATCCTGCAAATATGCCCTAAACCTACATACCCTTTCAAAATTAAAGTCATACTTTTCTGCAATTGTTGCAGCGTTGTCAATCGCAGCAAAAATCTCACATAATTGCTTCCGGTTCAGTTCCTGGACGTCTTCACTTTTGGGCTGTTCGGCTTTAATTGTTATCCTTTCCTCTTCATCATCTCTTCATCGCTCAGTTCTTGGTCACGGGATGCCAAAACTTCTTCAATATCATCTTCGTCAACTTCCATAAACCTTTAGCCAAACTCACTATGTCCTTACTTTGTTCACCACGATTGAAACGCTTAATTATATCTAGTTTTACGCTAAGTGTAGCGTGCTCTTACACACTCTTTTAGGCTTTTCCGATACCTTAGAACTCATCTTGCTAACGGATGCAAAAAAATAAATCGACATAAAGCACAGATGCTCACAGGCACGTGTTTAAGCAATGCCGGCTAGAATGCAGTTCCGGGAGAGGAAATTGGCTGCTTGGCGCACGCTGCCTTTTCTCGTAACAGTGAAAGCACGTTCTGTTAGCGAAAACAGGTAACTAGTGTAGGTCTTTCGTAACAGCGAGTTGATGTAAAGCGAATTTCATAAAACGGGGGACACATGTATCCACACACACACACAGGTCTAGGTGAGTGGTTGTTGTGCAGACTCAGCAGCTCCATTGACAGGCTGTTTTCCAGGCTGAAAAAGCTGTTTTAAAAAAAGCAAAGCGATAAACACAGTTCATAACTGACACCTTAACACCTCGCATTAAACATGGGTTAATTTCTGGGAACTACAGAAAATTCAGAAAGAATGAAGATCTGATTGTTTTAGGCCATTGGCTTCTTCCCCTATCCACTGCTAAAAATGTGTTCAGAAATATCTGGGGAGGAATCAATGCATAATGGTTTCTAATCCTTTCATAGTTCAGATATCTTGACTCTAAGTAATATCTTTGCTTTTGGCATGTGGATAATGTACAATTGATATAATGCAAGTTGAACTGGAACATATGGAGCAAATGACATTTGCTTAAGCTGCAGCCTGTCTTTGATGACCTTGAAAGTTTTACTAAATCACAAGATCACAAGACAAAGGAGCAGAAGCAGGCCATTTGGCCCATCGAGTCTGCACCACCACTCCATGAGCTAAACTATTCTCCCATATAGTTCCAATTTTGTGTAAAATTTTTGAAGTGAATATTAAATCAATTTGAAGCTATAATATGCCCTATGAAAGCCATACTAATGATAGAGCTTGGTAGAATCCACCAATAGATGTACAATCTTCATGGATAGAAAAATGTATGCAGTACCCTAATTTGATCATGTTGTCCCACAGAACAACTCAATGTATTGAGAAGTTAGAAGTGGATTCAAGCAAGCGTGTTGACTTGACCAATATTGTGACAGCAAAGAAATCAGTTGCTCAAGGTCCTCTCAGATTTCACCAAAGTAGAGTATCAGAAAGGAACAACGGTGACTTCCAAGATAATCCTGAGGTTCCACCATTGGTCAATTAAAAATGGATATGAATCAGCACTCATTCTTCTGGACATCTGATGAAGTGAATTTCTTTGCCCTGGATATGAGTTGGTAAATTTAATTGGGTAGTTTCACTAATTTTAATTTAAGCAGTGTTAAAAATAAAATTTAACAGTACTAGAATTCTTGGGTCTTATGTTGCTTATTAGTGACTGAGGTCACCAGACATCAATCACAAAGAACCAACTTGTTATAGCTATGCTTGTTAGTTAAAATGATAGACTTTGAGCACAGTTTTAAGGAACCTGCTAAATCACTATTGCTATTAAGTTTTTAAAAGCTTTTATAAATCAGACCTACCTAAACTTTAAATGAAGAAACCAAAATCATATAATTCATTTTTTACTCGTGTATTTTATTGATTGCCACCTACTGGCAGTGCAGAAGAATAAGTTTAGAGAAGTTAGATTTTTATTTAACTGGAAATTAGTTTGTTCTAAAAACAAAGCAAGCTGCTGAAAACATAAAAAATTATTCCATTACTGTTGGCTTATTTATATTTAGTAGTGATCATCTGCCAACATAGTATATTTTATGTGCTCAAACAAGTGGTTTCTCAGGAATATATTAAATAAATCTTTTACAGTTTATGGATTCAACAGATCATTTGAAACACTAAAGACATCTTTGCGGTACCTGATCTTCACGTTTCAAAAGAATACAGTTTCATTGCCTATTGCTCAAATCAAAATGAACAATGTGATTGGTTCTTGTGTTAGAGACAAACAGATTTCTATAATGAAATCAAAAAACAGATCTAGTACAAGCCTCTAGCTATTCAGCAACAATGGGCACATCATTCCAAATACATTATACAATACTAATGCACTATCCTTCTCTTGAAGAGCAATGTAGCAAAACACTTGCATGATATGATCATGTGAATGTTGAAGTTGATCATTTTTCATATTTTAATAATTGTAATAATATTAGTTTTAATCATGCAAGGGATATTAATATGTATTCTTTGTTTTAAGCAGAAGGAAGAGTTTTAAGTCTTTCACCTGCCAGACATTCAAGGGGTAGAATGTATTACATTAAATTTTGTAAAGCTTTGGATGAATGTCTGAACAGTTCAAAAAGACAATTGGATTCTTTCTGAACACTGAATAGTGAGTAAGCTTTCAAAGTGTCTGTACAAGGTAAACAGTGTTAATGATTGTAGAATGTTTGCTGATAGCAGCTGGATTCTTTAGTCTCAGGCACCTTTAAAATGCTCAAGGTCCTCTCAGATTTCACCAAAGTAGAGTACCAGAAATCTAGTCAAGAAATAAGTCAGGTTGGCTTGATGGATTCTTTTTTGGATTTGGGTTTATTGCTTATATGTAATATTAATTTTCTTTTGCAAGTCCAAGGAATGTTGTGCCAAAACATTAGTGGACCAATGGATGAAGAGCAATCATTAAATTATCTAATAGATTTACACTGAACACTGTGCTAATGGACACATGTTTCATGAATGAAAGAAACTATGCTGAGTTAATGGCATGAGAACAAAAGAACAGTTTGTCTGTTTCTGGGTTTCTCTGCCTTGTGAAGCTTGTATATTGAGCTGCCTTTCCTGGTTTCACAAGACTTCAACTGAGGGCCTGAAATCGTGATCAGTGTCCAGGACCCAGGGTGGTTTCATTAGTCAGTCGGAGTTTGGAATTCCTCCGACAATGGTGACAATCAAGTGATAACTAAGAATCCTGAGCCCTGAAATCTATGTGACACTACAAGTATTTTGTGTGGTTTGTGTTTTTCCGTAATGATAATAAATTAGGCTTAAGTTACTTTGCTGTGCTTTTATGCTTATTACCGCATCACCTGGACACTCAAATAGTTTGGGTCTGATCAACTTAGCCCATTACACATGCCCATGGAGAATGAATTGATGCCTTAGTAGGCATAGGCAAGACAAGACCATGGCCAGCAGTAGAAAGTGACTGATTCCTCAATACCTAATACTCCTTATTTCCACTCCATCACTACCCCACAAACAAACCCCAATTCCCTGTTGATATACTGATTTCAGATGGTGTAAGCATTATTTTCTTGCTTTTGTTTTGATAGTTAACCTTGCTTCAATGCATACTCTGTAGCTTTCTCCAATTTGCAGAAGACTGACAGATGAACACAAGCAAACATTTGGAGCATTGGTAGCAATGCCACAAAGTTGCATGTGATGTCAATAACGTACAAAAGTCTTTTTATAGTCCCTTTTGTCTAGGGGTTCCCAACCTTGGGATGATAGACCTCTTGCTGAATGGTATTTCATGGCATAAGTAAGGTTAGGAGTCCCAGCTCCGTAGTAGAAGTGATGGATGATGCCATTAGCACATGTGTAAATCTAGTCAGTATGTAAATGATTTTTCAACTTCAGTGCATCACAAGCAGAAAACACCTTATTTCTAACGATTCAGTCAAATCATTATTCCCATCCAAGCTTAGCCTTCAGGTGTTGTGGCTGAGAATGCAGTGTTCAAAGTGGCTTGCAGAGTTTGTGTTGATCGAACAGATTATTCTCTGAAACAGATTACCTGCATTGTTAAGATGTAGTCGGAGATGAATGGTGAAAACTCCATTAAGCACAAGTATCAGAATGGCAGTATTCATGGCCCCATCTGCGTTTGTATCCGTGTCCTTGATGTTGCCTTTCAAAAAGCTGGCTAATCTTGCTGTCATCCATGTCAAACAACAGCAGCCCAAACTGTATTTTAGGTCTAGAGATGGTCAAGGTCATACTCCAAGAAGCAATGTGTAAATATGAAGGAACAGTTCACGGCTTTTAGATATGGAGAAACTCAGAGCAACCAAATAAAACCTAGGTGGTCACAGAGACAAGTCAAATCAGCATAGGAAGGACCTGAGATTGAAGGGAATGAGTAAAGGGTAGGATGCTGAGATGGAATGGAGAGAATAAAACAGAGAGAGTGAAGGAACTCTGAGGGAACTTGGGAGGGGGGTGCAAGTGGAAAATAGAAATGAAGGTGTGATGGAGAAAATGAGGAGAACTTAAAGTGAAGAGATGTAAATGGAAGTATTTGAGAAGGGAGAAGAGTGAATTTACATATCCTAAGGAAGGCTGTTGGGGAGGAGGTAATGAGGGAGGGAAGGTAGTAAAATGGGAGGCGTGAGGAATTTTTTCTTTACATGAAAAAGTGGATAAATATGCATATGTGTATGCATGCAAATGGATGCTTGTAGGCATACACTACATGAGCACATTTGTCTGCCACATGTGCATACACACACACACACTTTTATATGCCTGCGTACTTGTGTCTCTGTTGAGTATATCCAGCCAATGCTGTCTCCAGCTGTTTATATTCTCTTTCCATTGGAGCACAACCTTGCTCTGTCAAAGTCTTTGTGGTAGCTGGGGTTGTAGTTACATGTAGTCAGAACAGAAATGGAAGTAAATCATCCTCAAATACCTCAGTAAAACAGGATGATGAAAAATACTCTACAAAGTACCTCAGTGGATACAGCTTTCTGTTGAAAAGTTGGTGATGAAACATTAACTTCTGCCTGAGAAGCAAATTGAATGCACTCCATTTGCCTACCTTCATAACAGGTCAACAGCAGATACCATTTCATTGGCTCTTCACTCATTCCTCAATCTCAATCTCAGATGGAAATACAGCATATACAAGAGCGAGATATACCAGCTAATTGAGCGGTGATGCAGCAACAACCTGGCACTCAATGTCAGTAAGACAAAAGAGCTGACTGTGGACTTCAGGAAGAGCAAGATGAAGGAACACATACCAATCCTCATGGAGGGATCAGAAGTGGAAAGGGTGAGCAATTTCAAGTTCTTGGGTGCCCAGATCTCTGAGGATATAACCTGGTCCCAACATATCAATACAGCTTTAAAGGAGGCAAGACAGCGGATATATTTCATTAGAAGCTTGAAGAGATTTGTTTTCTCACCTAAAACAGTCAAACTTCTATAGATGTACTATGGAGAGGAATCTGACATCTTTAAGGAGCAGTGCCTCAGAAAGGCAACGTCCATTATTAAAGAACCGTATCACCGAGTACATACCCCATTCTCATTGTTACCATCAGGAATAAGGTACAGAAGCCTGAAGGCACACACTCCGCGATTCCAGAACAACTTCTTTCCCTCTGCCATCTGATTCCTAAATGTGCATGAATTCTACCTCACCTTTTTTGATATTTCTGTTTTGCACTATTTTAATGTAACTATTCAACAGAATGTAATTAATTCACTTATTTCATTGTTTTTTCTTCTTTCATGTATTGTATTGTACTGCTGCTGCTAAGTTAACAAATTTCGCAACATGTGCCAGTGATAATAAACCTGATTCTGAATCCTGAAACATCTGAACATTGAAGAATCATACAGCAGGATACTCTGTAAAGACTAGAGCTCATTGAGGGGATAATAGCATTCAATGCTATTATCCCCTCAATTCTAATTAATAAGCTTCAAGTCCTAGGTCTCAGTACTTCCTTGTGCAACTGGATCCCCAATTTCCTCACTTGCAGACACCAGTCTGTTCCAATTGGCAACATCTCCTCCACAATTTCCCTCAGCACAGGTGCACTACAAGGCTGTTTGCTGAGCCCCTCGCTCTACTCACTTTATACTTAAGACTGTGAGACTAAGCACAACTCCAATGCTATATTTAAGCTTGCTGATACCACTCTTTTTGACTGGGCCAAAGGAGGTGATGAATCAGCATATAGGAGGGAAAATCTGGCTGAGTGGTGCCACAACAATTATTGATTTCAGAAAGAGGAAACTGGAGGTTCATTAGCCAGTCCTTATTGAGGGATTAGAAGTGGAGAGGGCCAACAATTTTAAATTTCTCAAGATTATCATTTTAGAGGATCTGTCGTGAGTCCAGTAGTGAAGTGTCATAATGAAGAAAGCATGGCAGTGTCTTAGCTTTGTTAGGACTGTGCGAAGATTTGGCATGTCATCTAAAACTTTGACAAACTTCTGTATGTGTGTGGTAGAGTGTATAGCGACTGGTTACAGCATAGCCTGGTATGGAAACACCAATGCCCTTGTAAGGAAAAGCCTATAAAAGGTACTGGATATGGCCCAGTGCCCTCCCCACCATGGAGCACACCTAAATGGAGTATTGTCGTAGGAATGGAGCATCCATCATCAAGGACCCCGCCGTCCAGGCCACAGTCTTTTCCCACTGTTGCTGTCAAGGTGGTGGTACAGGACTCTCAAGACCCTCACCAACAGTTTGAGAACAATAATTAGCTCTCAACCATCAGGATAACTTCATTCAACCTCACTTGCTTCATTAATGAACTGTTCCCACAAACTATGGGCTCACTTTCAAGGACTCTTCATTTTACATTCTTGATATTTATTGCAAATTTATTTATTATTATTTCTCCTTCTCTTTGTATTGCAGTTTCTTGTATTTTTGCATATTGGCTGTTGTCTGTCCTGTAAGATGTGGTCTTTATTGATTATACTGAGTTTCTTGTACTTACTGTGATTGCCTATAAGAAAGTAAATCTCAGGGTTGTGTATGTACTTTGATGATAAACTTTGAACTTTGAGGGGCCTCCTTTCTTCCTCCTCTTCTTCCCTCAAACCACCCTCCAATCTTCCACTCACCTACTTCACTCCCTTCTCATCCATCCACAAGAATTGTATAAATAATAGAGGAAACAGACTGCCCCACAAACTACCCAACAGTGGGCTTGAAGTCAATGTGGACACCATTCCCCTGCAGATGATAAATAACTCTACAGCATTAAATGTTTGTCGATTTGAAATAATGCTCAGAAGAAATCAATCAGCAACTAATAAGCATCTGAATGCTTGATCCACTGCACATTATTAACCATTGTGTTAGCTATGTAATTGAAATCCATTTGAACAACATTGCCAGAGTTTGCTTGCTCTGCATATTTCCTGCAATTAAAAATGCTGCATGCACCCGAGTCCTTCCCAATAGAGATACTTTGATCCCAAAGGAAATTACAATGTTGCAGTAGCATTACATATGCACAGATATAAAGATATTAGAAGAAAGAATGAATAAAAGTAAGTTAGCTCAAACAGTTTAACAGGCGAGGGTCATCTCTTTCACGGCTATAGATTGACTCATTACAGAGCCCAATGGTTGAGGGTAGGAATGACCTCATGTAGCGCTCTTTGGTGCCATGCAGTTGTCTTAGTCTATCACTGAAAGTGCTCCTCTGTTCAGTCAAGGTGGCAGGCAGACAGTGAGAAACACTATCTAGAATTGTCAGGATTTTCCACAGGGTCTTTTGTTTCCACCACAGCCTCCTGTGTATCCAGTTTAACTCCTATAACAGAGCTAGTCTGTCAAATCAGTTTATTAAGCCTGTTGCCATCACCTGTGTTGATGCCATTGCCACTGCCCACCACTGCATCAACGATTGTACTGGCAGCAACAGGCTGGTAGAACATGTGAAGGAGAGGCCTACATACTTAGGAAGTAGGGGAGATTCTGGTCCTCCTTATACACAGCCTCTGTGTTGGTGCTCCACTCGAGTCTGTCATCCAGGTGCACCTCCAGGTACTTGGAGGTCCTCACCACATCCACATCCACATCCTCACCATCAATAGTAACAGGGAGCAGTGTAGGCTTAGTCTTCCTAAAGTCTATCACCATTTCCTTTGTTTTACTGATGTTGAGCTGCAGATGATTCAACTTGCACCATTTGACAAAGTTTTCCACCAGGGCCCTGTATTCATCCTCCATCCTTCCTTTATGCACACAACTGTTGGTGTGTCATCGGAGACTTTCTGCAGATGACATGACTCAGTGTTGTATCTAAAGTCCAAGATATACAGGGTAAACCAGAGGGAGCTAATACAGTCCCCCGCAGGGCCCCAGTGTTGCTTAGAGCCATGTCTGACACACAGCTCTGAAGCCCCACAAACTGTGGTCTGCCAGTCAGGTAGTCCATTATCCAGGATACAATGGTAGTGCCAACCTGCATTGAATGGAGTTTCTACCCCAGCAGTGAGGGCTGCATAGTATAGAAGGCAATATGACTCAAGCTGCACATGCTCAAAGGTATCAGACACCAAATTGGAAATAAACTGACAATTGTACTAATCAAACAACAGGGACTGCAGTCTGCATTGTTATGAGTGATGAACAGACCTGATGGTCAATGGGATGCAGAGTTAACCATTCCCAACCCCCCTCCTGAGAACTACGAACTATTGCTGTTGCTATGCTGCTCATGAGAGAGAGATAAAGCCCAGGCAAGAACATTTGCTACAGATAAGAGGGGGAGAGAGACTGGATTTACTGTATTATGACTCTTCCTGGATTATTTATCTTCCACTACAAGGACTTTACTTTGCACGTTAACATTCCTCAGGAGATAGCAGGGGTGGCCTGATTTGATGGACACGGTCATTCAGAGTTGATGGATAGCCGAGACCCCATGAGTGGGGATAAAAGGCAGGTCTGGAGAGACACCCTTCAGACACACCAGTGGACACTGAGTGTTGGGAACTCACAGAAAGGTGGGGGCTTCGGAGACCGAACTAGAAGATCGGGCAGTAAAGCTCAGTGTTACAGCAGGGCTGGAGGGTACTTGAGTGGACACACACACACACACATGCCCAAGTGACGAGTCCACCACAGAAGAACAGTCTAGCTGAAGAACAGAGGGGTCATAACTGAATGGCCACAACAATACGACGGATTAAGAAAGCAATGGAAGGTTTGGCTGCTGTAGCTGTTATATCTTGCTCTCCAACGATTTCAATACAACAACCATAACCACCTCAGCATTTATGAACTGAACTCTATACTTTCCTATGACATTTCATTTACCCCTAGACATCGATAGAGCTTGTTTATTATTGATTATTATTATTCCTACACTTTTAGGTTTATTACTGCTAACTTGTTTTATATGTATATTTGCATTTTTGATATTGTATTGTGTAGTTTTCTAATAAACACCTTTAGTTTGGTACCACCAGACTCCAACGGATTCTTCTTTCTCTGCTGGTCAGACACCCAGTTATGGGGTACGTAACAGCATAAATTTAGAAATTTTGGCAACTTTAGATTGCCAACCGTTTTGCTTTTAAGTAGTCCAGGGGCTTTACTATTCTTTCTTAAATCCAAAGGACATTCTGCAAATCATGAAAATCGGCATAGTGACATTGGAATTAGAAACTTGCAAATTTTGTACACACCGCTGATGTAATATCTGTCACGTTCTGATATGGAATCATAGAGTCTGCAGAATAGAAACAGGTCCTTTTGGCTCACTGAGCTTGTGCTGACAATCAAGCACTGACACTAGGAATACTCACTGTTAGTAACTATTAATAGTAATATCATACAAACTATGAAATAGTTTAAAGAGAACTTTAGTCTATAGGTTCAGGCTGTGATATCCAGAAAATTTGAATTTCTTTAATACTTTTTAAAATTTTACTTCTGTATCACCTGTCTCTCTTACTTTTCATGCTTAAAACGGCTGAGGTGACAGTTAGGCAGAGTGAATGTAGGGGATTAGGTAAGAAATTAGGAAGCAGCGGAGGATAGTGATCTCTGGATTACTCCCGGTGCCGTGTATTTATGAGTGCAGGAATAAAAGAATAGGCCACATGAATGAATGGCTAAACAGCTGGTGCATGGGGCAGGAATACAGGATCTTGGAAAATTGGGATCTCTTCTGGGGCAAAGGTAACCTACAGAAGAAAGACAGGTTGCACCTATACTGGAGAGGCACCAATATCCTGGCAGAGAGATTTGTTAGTATTACTCTGAAGCCTTTAGACAGGATTGGCAGGAATCGATTCACTGGCCAGTAGAGAGGCCAATGAGAACTTGAAGGAAAATATTGCAGCCAGTGAAAACAAGCATACTAATCAGAATAGCCACTAGCATAGAAAAGGAAAAGGAAAGACATAAGAAATAGGAGGAGTTGGCCATCTGGCCCATTAAGCTTGCCCCACCATTCAATAAGATCATGGCTGATCTGTCTGTAAACTCAGCTCCATCTACCTGCCTTTTCCCCATAACCCTTAATTCCTTTACTATGTAAAAACCTATCTAACTGTTTCTGAAATATATATAGTGAGGAAGCCTCAACTGCTTCCTTGGGCAGAGAATTCCACAGATTCACCACTCTCTGGGAAAAACAGTGTCTCATCTCTGTCCTAAATCTTCTTCCCTGAATCTTGAGGCAATGTCCCCTAATTCTAGTCTCACCTACCAATGGAAACAACTTTCCTACTACTATCTTACCTATCTCTTTCAAAATTTTGCATGTTTCTATAAGATCCCTTCTCATTCTTCTGAACTCCAGAGAGTATAATCCCAGGTGACTCAGTCTCTCCTCATAAGTTAACCCCTTCATCCCTGGAATCAACTTGGTGAACCTGCTCTGCACTGCCTCCAAAGCCAGACTGCATTGATTTCAATGGAAGAGGCTTAACAGGGAGGCAGATGAATTCAGGGTGTAGATTGGCTCTGGTAACTGGAATATCATTTCTATAATAGAGAGAAGGACTGGCAGCTCAGTGTTCTAAGATAAAAATGCTACAGGCATGACTGAGGTGCAGGTGAGACACCTAGGAGTATATGATAATAGTTTTTAGAAAAGATACTTCTGGGGATCATCCAGTCAGGTCATTTGGGTAGAACTTAGAAACAGGAAGGGAGTATTCACTTTGATGTAATTACAGATGCAGATATGTGGAGAGATTGGAGATTGTTGCAAGAGTAATTGGGTAGTATTAATAGGAGATTTTGATTTTCCCAGTATTGATTGGCCCACTTGTTGTGGCAGGGGTTTCGAAGTGGTGGTATTTATTAAATGTGCGCAAAAAAAGTTCCTTAATATAGAGGAGCCCTACTAGTTAAGGGACAACACTAGACCTCCTGTTTGGGAATAAAGTATGGCAAGTGTCAGTCAGAGCATGTTCAGTCCAATGACCATAAATCTATTTGTTTTTAAATAATGGCAGAAAAAGATAGAACTGGTCCATAGAAAAGGGTCCTTGATTAGGGCAGGACCAAGTTGGGAAGCATTAAGCAGGATTTTGTGGAGGTCGAGTAGATGAGACTGTTTGCTGGTGAAAAGCAATTGGCAAGTAGAAAGCTTTTAAGAGTGAGATATGAAGAGTCCATAGGCAGCATGGTTAGTTGACCAGAGATATTGAAGTTCTGGTCAGGAAAATGACAGATTTCATTTAGGTTTGGACATCCAAAGTAAATTTATTTTCAAAGTATGTGTATCACGATATACTACCTTGAGATTAATTTTTCTTGCAGAGATTCACAGGAGAATAAGGAAATACGATAGAACAGATGAAATACTATGCACAAGGACGGACAAACAACGTCAACTTGTACAAATACAAAAAAGATTTTAGAATTAATAAATAAATAATACTGAGTATTCCATTTGTAGGGTCCTGAAAAGCAAATCCACTGGTTGAGGAACCAGTTCAGATTTATGATGGTTGAAGGGTAATAACTGTTCCTGAACCTGCTGATGTGGGACCTTGGCTCCATCATTAGACACTCAGGAACTTGCAAGTCCATCTGACTATGGTTGTAGAGTACATAAGAGGGAAATCAGGAAGGTGGAAAGATGGTATGAGATATATCTGACAGGCAGGGTTCCGGAGGCTCTCAAGAGATTATAGAGGTATACTAAAAGTACATGCAAGGGAGGGAATCAATCCTCTTAATGATTAACATAGCCTTCTGTTTGTGTGGAGATCCAGGAAATGGGTAAGGTTTTTTGATGAATATTTTTCATCTGTATTTACTGTAGAGAAAAAGATGGATAGAAAAAAAAATGAGGAAATGAGTGGTGATACCTTGGACCACACGTGAATTACCAGGAATGAAGTTTTAGCACATTAAGATGGTTAGATTCCCAAGCCTGACCAGGTGCATCCTTATGTTTTTTAAAGGATGTAGAGAAGAAATTATGGAGGGCCCTGTAGAAATATTTGCTTCATCTTTAGCTGCAAATGAGGTTCTGTAAGACTGATGAGTTGCTAATGATTATCATTATTTAAGAAGGGTAGCATAGGTAAACCAGAGGACTATAGATTGGTGAGCCTGACAGCAAGTTACTGAAGGGGTTCCTGCAGGACATGATCTATCCCTTGGGAACCCCTTAAGTGGCTGATTGACAGGAAACAAAGGGTGAGAATAAAGGTAACCTTTTCTGGCTGGCTGCCAGTGACTAGTAGTGTTCCACAGAAATCGGTGTTGGGGCCAATTCTGTTTGGATTATATGTCAAGGATTTGGATGATGGAAATAATAGCTTTGTTGAAATATTTTGCAGATGAAATGAAGATAGGTGGGGGAGTGGTAGTTTGAGGAAGTAGAGAGGCTTCAGAAAGACTTTGATCAATTAGCAGAATGGGCAAAGAAATGGCAGATGGAATACAATGTCAGGAAGTGTACAGTCATAGACTTCGGTAGAAGAAATGAAAGGGTTGACTATTTTCTAAATGGAGAGATAACACAAAAAACTGAGGTTCAAAGGGGCTTAGGAGTCCTTGAGCAGGATTCCCTGAAGGCTACTTTGCAGGTTGAGTTTGTGGTGAGGAAGGCAAATGCAATATTAGCATTCATTTCAAGAGGACTAGAATATAAAAGCAAGGATGTAATGTTAAAACTTAATAAATCACTGGTGAGGCCTCACTTGGAGTATTCTGATCAAGTTTTGTCTTAGAAAAGATGTGCTGAAACAGGAGAAGGTTCAAATGAGATTCATGAAAATGATTCCAGGATTGAATGGCTTGTCATATGAAGAGCATTTGATGGTTCTGGGCCTGTATTCACTAACATTCAGAAGACTGAAGGGGGACCTCATTGAAACCTATCAAATTGTGATCAGCTTTGATAGAATGGCTTTAGAGAGAATGCTTCCTATGGTGGGAGAGTCTAAGACCAGAAGACACAGCCTCGGAATAGAGGGGCATTCTTTTAGAACAGAGATGAGGAGGATTTTTTTTTAGCCAGAGAGTGGTGAATCTTTGTAATTCTTTGCCACAGCAGCTGTGGATGCCAAGTCTTTATGAATATTTAAGGCAGTGGTTGATACATTCCTGATTGGTCAGGGCTTGAAGGATATGGGGAGAAGGCAGGAGACTGTGGCTCAGAGGAAAATTGGATTAGCCATGATGAAATGGTGAAGCAGACTCAATGGGCCAAATGGCCTAATTCTGTTCCTATATCTTATGATCTGGTTGGTCTTATCATCATTGGAAAGATAAGGTCTACTTAGGGATAGTCATACTTTCTACTAGGAAAGTCATGTCTGACGAATCTCTCGGTTTTCAAACAGGTAACCAAGAGGATAGGTGAGGGTAGGGTGGAGGTTGTTGTTATGAATTTTAGTAAAGCATTTTACAGAGTCCAACATGGCAAGCAGGTCTGAGGTGTTAGAATGTATATGATCTAAAGGGATATAGTTAATTGGATTCATAATTGCTGGGATGTTGTTTCAGAACCAGGAACCAAGAAACCAAGATTACCCTAACTTCAGTAGATGAGTTGTGGTGTAGAGACACCACTTTGTATTTGCTCTCACTGGGAGGCCAAGATCCAAGTTGTCATTGATTCATTCTCTCAAGCACACTAGAGGATGATACCTGCAATATGTCCCAGCTGGTGGAGTCTAAGATGTCAGTGGGGGGTTGGAAAAAGTCTATAAGTAATTGGTGTCATTTCTTGGAGTTGTAAACCTTATGTTAAAAGCTGGCACTGAGTAACTTCCAATTACCAATAAGGTCAGGATGTGTTTTGTAGGGGCACATGTGGACAGAGGTGGAAACCACAGACCGAACACAGCTCCGCTGTCATAACTTGAACTCTGATGCTTTAACATTGATATTCTTGCCTTGAATAGGATGTGGTGGGGAAGAGATGGTTAAATGAAAGAACAACACAGTGCCTTTTTGATTGGAAGCAGAATGCAATCTTCATGGACTAAGCTTTCTCATCAAGAATGAGCTGGTGATGTTTTCATGTCTCTCCTTGTAGAATCACTGATATTTCATGTGCTTTAGATCACTCCAATGCACAATCTATATGCTAGGATCATCAATGCATACTTCCTGTCCCTGGAAACTCTGAATGAGGCCAAGGATGACTGCCACTCCAGCACTAAAAATTTCCTGATTCACGTTACAAATGGAGACAAATAGATTGTCCTGGGTGACTTCAACAGCATGGTAGAACAAGACATAATCTTATAGAAACTTGCAAACAATAATGAAATGGTAGGGAAGTCAAACTCCCAGTGACGTTTATCTCCTGATGAATTGCTTGAAGCTTGACCTTGTTGTAAATAGGACTCAACTTTGTCGGAGCAGCCAAGACTTAACAATATCCAAGTCCAGGCACTGGCACCTTCTTATATCACAGAGCAATAGTCAGCAAGGGTGTCAAAATCACCTGTACATTGCTAGGAACTAATGACTGTTGAACTGCCTATTGTTTAAGTGATTTTGTTTGCTCCAATAGCCCAGCTCCAAACCACCAGTATCAGCATAAAGAATGCTGCAAGGAAATAAAAAGACCCTGCAAGGTAGTCCCCTTAGACAATGCACCACAAACAAGATGTTGATCCCCAGCCAACTGGGGCCACAGAGAGTCCACAGTATATGGACGACCCTGCGAATAGCCTTTTAGCTTTCAATCTAGGAGAAAAAGCTCTTAAATAAAAATGGGAAACATCTAGTAGAAAAAGTGTGAATATGAAAGAAGCACTAACTATTTTGCTTTCTAGCAATCAGATGGGTATTTCCAGAATTTTCTGTTTTTGTTTCAGATCAGCAATTGAAGTATTTTAATTTTTATGAAACAGGACTGATTTGATAAAAATTTACGATAAGTTAACCATGGGAAGAGGGACAACATTAAATATAGTTGTGTTCTTTCCATTTAGACTTTCAAATGCTCTCTAGTCCTCACAGGCATTTTTGATATATTATAAATTGTTCTGATTATGCAAAATTTTAATTTTTATTATCCAGGTTTATTAACTATTTCAGGGTTATTAAATATCATTGTTGGCTGGTGTTTTCAATTATCCTCAAGAGCATAAAAGTTTTGAGGTGTAAGCCACTTTTTAGCTTTAATGGATTTAATTTACTTTTTATTACCGGCAGATCTCCCATGACAACGCTGATGATAAATTAATGGCTCTGTTATTGCAATGGATGGGATGTGGGGGAGGGAATAAATTGCTGTTCTGTAAAACAACAGTCCCAAAATCTAATCTGGTTTACATTGAATGAACAGAGGCGTTCTTCCAAATGAAGCACTAGTCTATCCAATAAAAAAACCAATACACTAACAGCTAAGGGAAAGGAAGATGTTTGTAGTTAAAGGATTTCAATTAATTATTGATCTATTTTTTGCTTAATGCGGAGAATGTTGGGAAGAGACATGGAAAGCTGATGAGTGAAGGGAAAGTGTCAAAAGGTGTTAGCTCTTATAGAGTGTAATTGTTTTCTTGGGAGAAAATACATAAAATGGGCCAGGTAATCACTTCCATTAATCCATGCGGCTGTAAGGACTAGCTCCTGGAATCATTAGCCATTTTTCAAGAAATGGCTGTCTTATGAATTCTGTGATGATTCAGGCGTGGCAAGTTCAGCAGAATCTCACAGAATGAAGCCGGTTGATTACTGCCGGGCTGTATGGTATTAGCTTGCCCGATTTATGCATTTGCAGTGGATGTTTAAGTGTGTCACATACATTGTGGGTTCTTGTTAACATTATGGAATGTTAGCATTTAGCAAATGCTAATATCTGTAGTCAAATTCCATAAATTATGACAATATCCACAATTTGGCATTATCCCCACATTATTAATAAATATTAACCATTCATCCTATGATAAATGTGGCTTAACATAAGAATTCTATACAACATTTACTGGTGCAGTAGGAAGCCTTTGAAACAGTGGCTTGTTAAGAATGGGAGCAGTGTGGTTAGTACAACTGTACGATCGGGGTTTGAGTTCTGCCACTGTCTGTAAGGAGTTGTACATTCTCCCCTTTGGCAGTGTGGCTTTCCTCTAGATACTCCAATTTTCTCCCACATTCCAAAGACATGTTATGAGTTATGGGCATGCTATGTCAACAATGCAGGCTACCCAGCACAATCTTTGCTAATTTGATTTGATACAAATGACAAATTGCTTTGTATGTTTTGATGTACATATGACAAATAATCTCTTTTTAAAGTCTCCTCTTTTGTCTGCAAGTGGCTTCCATGTGCTCCTATGAAAGAAACTTGAGTCTTTCTAGATGCTCCTCCATCTTGTAGTTTTAGACTATAAGACTATTAGGCATAGGAGCAGAATTAGTCCATACAGCCTATTCAGTCTGCTCAACCATTTCATCGTGACTGACCCCAGATCCCACTCAACCCCATGGCATTTTTGCCATATCCTTTGATACCCTGACCAATCAGGAAACTATCAACTTCTGTTTTAAATATACCCATGGACATGGCCTCCAATGCAGCCTGTGGCAGAGCATTCCACAAATTCACTCCTCTCTGGCTAAAGAAAATCCTCCTTACATCAGTTCTAAAAGGTCACCCCTCAATTTTCAGGCTGTGTCCTCGAGTTCTGAATACACTCACTATAGGAAAATCCTCTCAACATCCACCTCATCTAGTCTTTTCAACATTTGGTAGGTTTCAATGAAATCCTCTGCATTCTTCTAAATTCCAATGAGTGCAGGCCCAAAGCTGCCAAATGCTCCTCATATGTTAACCCCTTCATTCTTGCAATTGTCCTTGTGAACCTACTCTGGGCTCTCTCCAATGACAACACATCCTTTCTGAGATATGGGGCCCAAAGCTGTTGACAATACTCCAAGTGTGGCCTGACTAGTGTCTTGTAAAGGCTCAGCATTATCTCCTTGTTTTTATATTTTATTCCCCTTGGAATAAATGCCAACACTAAATTTGCCTTCTTTAGCACAGACTCAATCTCTAAATTAACCTTCTGGGAGCCTTGCAGGAGGGCTCCTACGTCTCTCTGCATCTCTGATGTTTGAATTTTCTCCCCATTTAGATAATAGTCTGCACTATTGTTCCTTTTAATAAAATGCATTACCATTCATTTCCCAACACTGTTCCACCTGCCACTTTTTTTGTTCATCCACCAATTTGTCCAAGTCCTGCTACACTCACATTGCTTCCTCAGCACCACCTATCTTTATATTATCTGCAAACTTTGCCACAAAGCCTTCAATTCCATTATCCAAATCATTGACAAACAATGTGAAAAGCAGTGGTCCCAATAATACCCCCTGACAAACACCACTAGTTGTCACTGGCAGCCAACCAGAAAATGCCCCTTTTATTCCCACTCACTGCCTCCTGCCTGTCAGCCATTCCTCTATCCATGCCAGTATCTTTCTTGTCATGCCACAGGATCTTCAAGTCAAGTCACTTTTTATTGTCATTTCGACCATAACTGCTGGTGCAGTACACAGTAAAAATGAGACATTTTTCAGGACCATGGTGTTACATGACACAGTACAAAAACTTCACTGAACTACATAAAAGCAACACAAAATACTACACTAGACTACAGACCTACCCAGGACTGCATAAAGTGCACAAAACAGTGCAGGAATTACAATAAATAATCAACAGTAAACAAGACAGTAGGCATGGTAGAGGGCAGTAAGTTGGTCAGTCCAGGCTCTGGGTATTGAGTCTTGTGGCTTGGGGGAAGAAACTGGTACATCGTCTGGTCGTGAAAGCCTGAATGTTTCAGTGCCTTTTCCCAGATGGCCGGAGGGAGAAGAGTTTGTATGAGGGGTGCATGGCGTCCTTCATAATGCTGTTTGCTTTGCGGATGCAGCGTGTAGTGTAACTGTCTGTAATGGTGGGAAGAGAGACCCTGATGATATTCTCAGCTGACCTCACTATCCGCTGCAGGGTCTTGTGATCCGAGATGGTGCAATTTCCGAACCAGGCAGTGATGCAGCTCCTCAGGATGCTCTCAATACAACCCCTGTAGAATGTGATGGTAATGGGGGAGGGGGGGAGATGGACTTTCCCCAGCCTTCGCAGAAAGTAGAGATGCTGCTGGGCTTTCTTTGCTATGGATCTTGTTAAGCAGCCTCGTGTGGCATCTTATCAAATGCCTTCAGAAAATCCAAGTAAATGACATCCACTGCCTCTCCTTTCTTCACAATGCTTGTTACTTCCTCGAAAAAACTGTAACAGATTTGTCAGCCAAGATTTCCTTTCAGAGAAGCTATGCTGACTTTGACTTACTTTATCATTAGTCTCCAAGTATCCCAAAACCTCATCCTTAATAATAGACTCCAACACTTTCCCAGCCACTGAAGTTAGCCTAATGGGATAATGATTTCCTTTCGTTTGCCTTCCTCCCTTCTTATAGAATGATATCTGCAATCTTCCAGGCCCATGCCAGAATCAAGTGATTCTTGAAAAATTATGACAATGCATCTGCTATCTCTTTAGCAACCTATCTGAACTCTGATGTAGTCCCATCTGGTCCAGGTGACTTATCCACCTCAAGACCTTTGAGTCTGCCTAACATTTCTACCTTTAGATTAAGCATGGCACTCACTCCTGCTCTCTGATACTCATAGACCTCTGGCACACTGCTAATGTCTTCCACAGTGAAGGCTGATGCAAAGTACTCCTGAAGTTCATCTACCGTTTCTTTGTTCCCCCCCCCCCCATTACTACCCCACCAGCATCATTTTCCAGTGATCTAATAACAACTCTCAACTTCCTTTTATTTTTTTATATTATTGAACAAACTTTTATTATCCTGTTTTATATTATTGGCTAGTTTGCCCTCATATTTCATGTTTAGTTGCCTTTTGTTGTACTTTAAAATCTTCCCAATCATCCATCTTCCCACCTATTTTTGCTACCTTATGTGTCCTTTCCTTGGCTTTTATGCAGTCCTTAACTTCCCTCGTCAGCCACAGTTGCTACATCTGATCTCATGCCTCTAATTCCCTTTATTCCATTACAATACTGATATATGTGGCTTGTGCTTCTCCCTCTCAAATTGCAGTATGAATTCAATCATATTATGATCACTGCCTGCAAAGGGTTCATTTACATTTGTTATGCCCGTGGCACCCTCCTTTTTGAGAATCGCAAGATCACTATTAAGTCAGGTCAGGAGACCCAGGAAATGAGAGAAAGACATGCAGAATCCACAAAGAGTTTGGAATGTGTCCTGGCCTCCGAAAGGCGGAACCATTGATAACGGCTATTGTCTCTTGAAGACAGAATTGTGTATTGAATACTGTACGATTCATCGAAGCCCCCAGGCAATGAACCGAGGGGGGTTGGTGGAGGGATTGCATCATCCCAATCTGATTGACATCTGAGACCCTGTGAGTCAGGATAAAGGAGGGTCTGGGGAACAGCCCCTTCAGACGCACCAGAAGAAATGCTAGAACTCCTGTAACAGCGTAATAGCGAAAGCCGGTGGAAAAGCCCACGTGCGTCCTTTTCCATTTGCCTCGGAATTGGTGGGCCTTTACCATGGAAGCACGGCTTTAGCTAACAACAAATGGGAAATCAGCCCCCAACGACTCTCGAAGGATTGACATCATAAAAGGAATGGGCAAGTTAAACATCCCGTCTTTCTCTCCAACCAAAAAGCTACAGCTTGAATGAACTTGAGTGTCTTTTATATTTCCATCGGACAATACATTATCCCCTAGACAACGATAGAGCTATTTCTTATTGATTATTATTATACCCGCGCTTTTAGATTTAGTATTGACGACGTATGTTATCTGTATGTTTGCATTGATATTATTTTTGTGTATTTTTATCAATAAATACTGTTAAAAATAGTACCATCAGACTTCAATGGACCTCTCTATCTTTGCTGGTAAGTGACCTAGTTACGGGGTATGTAACACATTAAGCTCCCTGATAAGATCTGGGTATTACACAACACCCAATCTAAGAAAGCCTTTCTCCAAGTAGGCTCAGGCACAAGCTGTCTAAAACAGTATCTCGTAGACATTCAACAAATTCCTCGAGTTTTTCAAGTTTCGGTTTGGCCTTATTCCAAATGCTACGTACATTTAAATACAGCACCTTCAGTCCGGCATTCTTTGCCCTTCTGTAGTACAATTGCCTGAGGTACAACTTAACTCTTTGCTCCATCTGCATTTTTACTCCATCATTGGCTTTTCCGTCCTGACATTCATGTTACATCCATCATCTACTTGTAAGCTTGCTGGGTCATCCTGAACTCTACTGTTCTGGTTCCAATTCCCCTGCCATATTAGTTTAAACCAGGGATTTGGTTTGGGGCCAGTAATCCCTATGAGTTTGTGAAGAGACTCTCAATAAACTGAGACTGAGATGTGATCTTGTAGAAATCTATAAAATCTTGAGTACATCTGGTTAATGGCCACTATCTAGTTCCAAGGATAGGAAGTCTAAAACTAGAAGCCATAGGTTTAAGGTGGGAGAGGAAGATTTATAGGGGAACTGAGAGACAAGTTGTTCCACACAGAGGTTGGTAGGTATATAGAACACATTGCCAGTAGAAGAATTTATATCCAAGCCTGGCACAATTACAACATTTGTAAAGCAGATGGTTAGAGTTCAGAAGGATATGGGTCAAATGCAGACAAACAGGTCTAGTTCAGGAGATGTTTCCACTTTCATTCTCCCTTGTGTAGCTGGATGTTGGACTTCCTGTCAGATTGCCATCAGGTGGTAAAAGTGGGCTCCCTCACCTCTGCCCCTCAACACAGGAGCCCCTCAGGGCTGTGTTCTAAGCCCCCTCCTTTATTCTCCGTCCACAGTAACAATCTAATTAAATTTGCTGACAACACTACACTGATTGGCCTAATCTCAAATAATAATGAGGCAGCCTACAGAGAAGAAGTCATTACCCAGACACAGTGGTGTCAAGAAAACAACCTTTACCTCAACATCACAAAAACAAAGGAGCTGGTTGTGGACTACAGGAGGAATGGAGGCAGGCTGACCCCTTTAGACATCAATAAATCTGGGGTTGAGAGGTTGAACAGCTTTAAGTTCTTTGGCAGTTTGGTGAAAAAGGCACAACAGCACCTCTTTCACCTTAGACGGTTGAAGAATTTGGTATGACCTCCCAAATTCTAAGAAACCTCTATAAGGGCATGATTGAGAGCATCCTGACTGGCTGCATCTCTGCCTGGTATGAGAACTGTACTTCCCTCAATCGCAGGAGTCTGCAGAGAGTGGTGCAGACAGCCCAGCGCATCTATAGATGCGAACTTCCCACTATTCAGGACATTTACAGAGAGAGGTGATTAAAAAAGTGCCAAAAGGTTCATTGGGGACCCAAGTCACCCCAACCACAAACTGTTCCAGCTGCTACCATCTGGGAAATGGTACCACAGCATAAAAGCCAGAACCAACAGGCTCCAGGACAGCTTCTTCCATCAGGCCATCAGACTGCTTAATTCATGCTGACACAACTGTGATTCTGTTATACTGACTATCCTGTTGTACATAATATTTATTATAAATTACTATAATTGCACATTTAGATGGAGACATAATGTAAAGATTTTTACTCATGTATATGAAGGATGAAATAAAGTCAATTCAATTCCTCCCATGTGACTGCAGCTCCATCTGCCTTGATTTCCTTGTCCACTTCCACTATCACTCTTCCCTTTGTCTTCCAAGTCAATATCTCTGCCCAAACCTAGCTCCATCTGCCCATCACCCTTTATCCCTCATTGGTCCACCTATCACCTCCTGACCCCTGACCTATTCTTCCTCCTCACTTCATTACTTTGGTTATTTTTTCTCCATTTTAGTTCCAATGCAGTGTTTTGACCTGAAACATTGAATATTTCTTTCCCTCGTTGGTTGCTGCTCAGCATATTTAGTTCCTCCAGCAGTTTGTCTTTTGTTCCAGATTCCAGCCTCTGCAGTTCCTTGTCTCTCCTTGGAAGAGGATATATGTTTTGGGGATTTGATGTTTGATACGTGGCTTGTTGAACATGATCGGTATTTTCCTGCTTGCAGTGTTAACCTTGGGGAGTTAATTGAAAGTTGACCTATCCTTCCATTCAATTTGGTGGATTTTGTATAGAGACGGTACTGGACGATAACTCTCAAGTACTTTTAAGGTGTCTGCTACAGGGTGTCCATAATTTCAAAGTGTTCAAAAGGATGGAGGGTCACAAACCCAGAAACATGACTCTAGTTTGAGGTTTTGGTATTTCAACATGCTTTAACTCGGTCAAAATCTGTTGTAATTTACTACAATTTTGTGGTGAATTTCATTAACAAAGTTTGACCATAAGACATAGGAGCAGTATTAGGCCATTAGGCCCATCGAGTCTGCTGTGCCATTCAATCATACCTGATCCATTTTTCTACTCCTTACCCCCACTCCAGAGCTTTTGTTGAAAGGCCTAGTTCTGTGTCTAGGCCTTTCAACATTTGAAAAATTTCAATGAGATCCCCTCTCATTCTTCTAAATTCTGGTGAGTACAGACCCAGAGTTATCAAACTTTCCTCGTATGATAACCCTTTCATTCGCTGAATCATCTTTGTGAATGTCCTCTGAACTCTTTCCAATACCAGCACACTTTCTTAGATGAAGAGCCGAAAATGTTCACAATACTCAAGCAGAGTCCTCACCAGTACCTTATAAAGCCACAGCACCACATCCCTGTTCTCGTATTCTAGACCTTTTGAAATGAATGCTAACATTGCATTTGCCTTCCTCACCACTGACTCTACCTGCAAGTTAATCTTTAGGTTGTTCTACACAAGGACTCCCAAGTCCCTTTGCAACTCAGATTTTTGGATTTTCTCCCCATTTAGAAAAAAGTCAGCACATTTATTTCTACTACCAAAGTACATGACTGTGCATTTTTCAACATTGTATTTCATTCTCCTGCCCATTCTCCTAATCTGTCTAAGTCCTTCTGAAGCCTACCAGTTTCCTCAATATTACCTGCTCCTGCACCAATCTTCATATCATCTGAAAACTGGCAACAAAGGCATCTACTTGATCATCTAAATCATTTATATACAGCACAAAAAGAAGTGGTCCCAACACCGACCCCTCCAGAACACCACTAGTCACTGGCAACTAACTAGAAAAAAAATCCTTTTATTCCCTCCCACTGCCTCCTACCAGTCCCCCAATGCTCTAACCATGCCATAACTTTCCTGTATAGGCTCTTAACTTGGAAAACAGCCTCACGTGTGGCACCTTGTCAAAGGCCTTTTGAAAATCCAAATATACAATATCCTCTCCATCCCATTTATCTATCCTACTCGTAATCTACGCTAAGAATTCCAATGGGTTCATCAGGCAAGATATTCCCTTAAGGAAATTGTGTTGACTTTGTACTATCTTGTCCTGTGTCTCCAAGTACTCCATTACCTCATCCTTAGCAATTGACTACAACATCTCCCAACCACTGAGGTCAAGCTAACTGGTCTATAATTTCCTTTCTGTTACCTTCCTTCTTTCTTAAAGGGTGGAATGACATTTGCAATTTTCTAGTCCTCTGACACCACACCAGAGTTCAATTAATGCCTCCACGATCTCTACCGCTACTTCTTTCAGAACCCTAGGGTGCAGTTCATCTAGTCCAGGTGGCTCATGTATCCTTAGGTCTTTCAGCTTTTTGAGTACCTTATCCCTTGTGATAGCAACTGCACTCACTTATCTTCCCCTGCACCATTCAACATCTTGCACACTGCTTGTGTCTTCCACAGTGAAGACAAATGCAAAATACTCATTTAGTTCATCTGCCATCTCCTTGGCCCGTTATATTTCTTCACACTCATTTTCTAGCTGTCTCATATCCACTCTCATCTTTTATTTATTTATTTTTTACATACTTGAAAAAGCTTTTACTATACACTGATATTGATCACTAGTTTGCTCACATATTTCAATTTTTTCCTCCTAATGATTCTTCTGGTTGCTCTCTGCAGGGTTTTAAAACCTTCCCAATCCTCTGTCTTCCCACTAATTTTTGCTTTGTCGTTTGCCCTCTCTTTTGTTTTTACATTAGCTTTACTTCCCTTGTCAGCCACGGTTGTACTACTTTGCCATCACTGAATTACTATTTTGACTTCACTGAAACATGCCTTCTGAGATATGAAACGACTCACATTTTCAGGGTCTTAACTGGTGGGAGATGGTGCTCTGATATCTAGGTACATTGATAGAAGACCTTTTTCCTTAGGGTGCTCCTTACAATCATCATGCAATCATATGGATCAACAGTGAGTTGAGTGTACATATATACAACTGTTATCAACATACTGTAATTTCATGCCTGAAGCTGAGTTAATTTTGGCTCCCATATGGAGGTTATAAACATTTAAAAATATCTTGCTCATCTTGTAGATTAGCACTAACTCAGTTTGTCAGAGTGGTGATGCAGCTTTGCAGTGAAGAAACTCTACCTCCCGACAATACTGACCACTTTGACCAATTTGCACTACAATGGACTTTACTTTTCTCTTCTTCTAATTGTGTTCTTTCTTGTATAATTTATGTTGTTGATGTTTTTTTTCTTGTAGACTTTGGGTTTCTGATGCTATGTGTTTGTAATGCTGCTGCAAATAATTTTTCATTGCACCAATACATAGATGTATTTATGCATTAGACATTCGACTTGATTTGGAAGATTGAGAAGGATGTTCAAAAAATGAGCAAACTTTATTGAATCTCATTCTGCACCATTTAGGGTCTCTGGAGGACCCATTAGTTAATATTGTGGTTTCCAGTACATGCATGCTTCCAACAGACTATTTTACAAATATGACTGTCAGAATATTTTAATTGTGGAATCTATAATTAATGGGAGGTACCAGGATCATGCAAGGGTCTCTTTATTAATAAACAATGAAGGAATGAAGTATAATATAGTCAAATTTATTTAGTATTTCATAAAAGTACAATGATAGATGGAAAGCATGTTCCGAACAGAAGACTGATTCTGATAATGTCTATAGAGTAAAACTTAATCTGGAACATTTGGGCCTAAGGTATTGGACTGGTAAAGATTCCTTTTTTAGATGATAGACATGAAATAATAACTTTTCCATTAAACCCAATAAGTTTGAAGAGAGTGTGGTGAGTTTCCAGGGTAGGTAGGAACTTGAGCACTGATTAATTTCAAAGGACTGTTGAAACTAGGACCCCCGTGAGTGAAAGGGCATGAGGATACAGCAATCAGCACCCAGACTAGAATTTCCATACAGTTTGATACTGGGTTATTGGAGTTTTACTGCAGCCAGGTTAAACATGTGGGATGAAATTAGAGCTTGGGGGATTAAGTGGAGAATGGTAATGTTATCCTCTTTGGTGGAAAGATTAGAAAAGCAAAATATTGTTTAATAGGGAGATTGCAGAATGCTGCAGTACAGAGGGATCTGGGTATCATTGTGCATGAAACACTATGTTAATATGCAGGTACAGCAAGTAATACAGGTAGTAAATTGAATATAGATCTTGTTCCGATTGGGGATGGAGTATAAGTGTAGGGAATTCTTATTACAAGTATATAGGGCATTGGTGACACCTTTTCAAGAGTAAAATGTCATTTCTGTGTCCTTATCCAAGATATTGTTGCTTTGGAGGTGATTCAGAGGAAGTTGATTGTTTCCAAGGACAAAAGTATTACATTACAAGAGGAGGACAGGCAGTTTGGGCTGTTTTGTTTTAAGAAAGTGAAAGGTAAATCTGCAAATTCTAAGATTCTTGGCTTCTTCCTGTCCACCAGAAGAGCAGTCCATGAACCCATGAACATTACCTCATATTCAGCTTTTGTGTTATTTATTTAGCTTTGTCAGTTTATAGTAATTTTTATGTTTTGCACTTGGAAAGTATTTGAAACAACAAATTTCACAATATACGTCAGTGATAAAAAACATGATTCTCATTCCGATTCTGGGCCTGTTATAGTAAACTAGAGGAGTTCTCCTCCAAGGGATATCTAAACCCAGGGCATTAGGTAAGAATAAAGAATCAGCCTCTTAAGACAGAGCAATAGAAAAAATTCTTGTCCAAATGGTAGTGAATCTTTGGAATTCCCAACGGCAGAATTGTTTAATTTATTCCATGCTGAGAAAGAAAGATATTTAATTTCTCTGGAAATCATGTGTTATGGGGAATAAGCAAGAACTAGATGTGAGATTAAGGCCAGATTACCTTTTGAATTTGTTGCAGTGAGGAATAGTGGAATGACTGTCATTGAATTAGAGATCTTCTAATAGAGAGGTAAAGGGAGACACTACAGAACTGGTATCAGACAGAGTCTGGGACCAGTTCAAGTTGACCTGAATCCCAAATTGTAACTATAGTTCACTGAGTTGCCTGGTTATCTGTCTAACAGCAAACCTATAAACTCCAGGACGAGATTGCTACTGTACATTAAAGGTAAATACTGAACTGCAAATGGCTTATGAAGCACACTAGGTACACGAGCTTGACATCTCATATAGTACATAAGCACTAAAGCCTGATACTGCAAAAGCTTACCTCACTTTAAGTATACTCAGTGCATGCAGGGTAGAGATGGTGGGGAATAAATTAAGTAAGAAACTGCATAAGAATAATGAAAACCTTGGATTGGGGAGTGTTCTTTCCAGGCCAAGTGACTCCTTTGGCATCAGTTTGTAATAAGAGGAAGTTTTTTCTGCAGATACATATTGGACTCTGTGTGAATTCATTCTTTATTTGGACATAATTGATCTATTGGATTCAATTGAATTAAACATGCATAAAAACGTACATTAAGAGTAAAGTAAGGTAAAGGTGAATTTGGAAATTCTTTCGTTTAAACACTGGAAAGGCCAAAAACATTATTTTTGAAGTGTCTTCCCCAATTCGATTCCATTTCTTGGCCACTAACAAATTGATGATGCACCATCAATAACTCTCTGAGGTGTGAGGTGAGATATAGGCTTTTATTGGCTGGAAGAAAGAACAAGCAGCAATTGACCACCACACTACATCCTGGAGACTGAGGCTGGGGCAGTGTCTCCAATCGCCTTTATACCGGGGTCTGTGGGAGGAGCCACGGTCAGTGGGAGGAGCTACAGGAGCAGTCAGCGGGGGTGGGGGGCGTGTCCAGACAGGTATATGTAGTTCACCACATTCAACCCCCCCCTTTTTGTTTAATATAAAAGAGTGTCCCCATGGGCGAAGGTTCTTACAAGTATATTTACAGGTTAAGTCTATCAGGTGGTCGAATCTGTCGCTGCGATCTACGTAGCACCGGCTGTGATTGCACAGGTGCCGGTGGTGATTGTACCAGAGACAGTGGTTGTGCTGGTTCCGGCCTGACTGGAGGTGTCAGCCCACTAGGCGTCAGTGATCCCTCATGCGTGTGCGAGGCGCCTGGTATATGTGCGTGCGAGACGCCCGGTATAGGAGTGTCATGAGGAGTCTGTGTCGGGCTCGGTGTGCGTGGTGTCACCTCGGGTACAGGGTTCATAGTTACCGTGAAGTGTTCGGGGTAGTGGTCTGCTGCTCCTGCAGGCGCCAGGTCGCAGACGGAGACCGTGTCCTCCTGCCCATCAGGTAAGACCACGTAAGCATACTGGGGGGTTCGCATTTAGAAGGTGAACCCTCTCGACCAGCAGGGAGCTCCTCACATGTTTCCGGAGCAGCACTGGCCCTGGGGATGTCAGCCAAGCCGGTAGGGTGGTCCCAGTGGCAGACTTCCTGGGAAAAGAAAATAGGCGCTCGTGAGGGGTGGCATTGGTGGACGTACATAACAGGGAGCGGATAGAGTGGAGTGCCTCGGGGAGGACCTCCTGCCATCGAGAGACCGGCAACCCTTTTGACTTAAGGGCTAAAAGTGTGGCCTTCCACACTGTGGCATTCTCCCTCTCCACCTGTCCATTTCCCCAGGGATTATAGCTCATGGTCCTACTAGTAGCAATGCCCCTAGCCAGCAAGTACTGGCACAGCTCGTCACTCATAAAGGAGGACCCTCTATCACTGTGGATATAGCAGGGATATCCGAACAGAGTGAAGAGCTAGTGCAGGGCTTTTATGACGGATGTGGCAGTGGTGTCAGGGCAGGGGATGGCAAAGGAGAACCGCGTGTACACGTCGATAATGTTGAGAAAGTAGACATTGCGGTCAGTGGAGGGAAGGGGGCCTTTAAAGTCAACACTCAGTCGCTCAAAGGGGTGGATGGCCTTGACTTGATAAGTTGTGCCTTTTCAGGACGATAGAAGTGCGGTTTGCACTCAGCGCAGACTTGGCAGTCCCTGGTCATCGTCCTGATGTCCTCAAGGGAGTACGGCAGGTTCCGGGCTTTCACGAAATGGTAAAATCGGGTGACCCCCGGATGGCAAAGATGTGCATGGAGGACGTATAGCTGGTCAAGCTGTGCGCTGGCACACGCTCCCCGGGATAGGGCATCGGGGGCTCATTGAGCCTTCCAGGCCTGTACAGGATATCATCGTTGTAGGTGGAGAGTTCGATTCTCCACCGCAAAATTTTATCATTTTTGATTTTGCCCCGCTTTTGGTTGCTGAACATGAACGCAACTGAGCGCTGGTCGGTCAGCAAGGTGAACCTTTTGCCGGCGAGATAGTGCCTCCAGTGCCTAATAGCTTCCACTATGGCCTGGGCTTCTTTCTCCACCGTGGAGTGCTGAATTTCAGGGCCTTGAAGGGTACGAGAAAAGAATGCTACTGGCCTGCCTGCCTGATTGAGGGTAGCAGCCAGTGCGAAATTGGAGGCGTCACTCTCTACTTGGAAGGGAATGGTCTCGTCCACCGCATGCAACGTTGCTTTGGCAATGTCCCCTTTAATGCGGCTGAAGGCCACGCGGGCCTCGGCAGAGAGGGGAAATGTGGTGGACTTGACCAGGGGGCGGGCCTTGTCTGTGTAATGGGGGACCCATTGGGCGTAATAGGAAAAGAAGCCCAGGCACCGTCTGAGGGCTCTGAGGGTGGTGGGAAGAGGGAGTTCTAATAGCCAATGACCCCGTTCTCCACGACATACCCAAGGATAGTGAGTCAGGTGGTTCTGAACACCCACTTGTCCCTGTTATAAGCAAGGTTCAGGGCCTTGGCCACTTGGGAAAATTGTTGGAGGTTGGCGTTGTGATCCGACCAGTCGTGACCACAGATGGTGATATTATCCAGATAGGGAAATGTGGCCTTCAGTTGGCACTTGTCTACCATCCGGTCCATTTCCCTCTGGAAGACAGAGACACCATTTGTGACACCAAAGGAGATGCACAGGAAGTGATAGAGCCTGCCGCCCGCCTCGAAGGCGGTGTAGGGGCGGTCCTCTGGGCAGATGGGGAGCTGGTGATAAGAGGATGTTAGATCTATTGTCAAGTACACCTTGTACTGAGCTATCTGGTTGACCATATCTGCGATCCGGGGTAGGGGGTACGTGTCAAGCTGTGTGAACCTATTGATGGTCTGGCTATAGTCCACGACCATCCTATTTTTCTGCCCGGTCCGAACAACAACCATCTGGGCCCTCCAAGGACTTGTGCTTGGCTCAATGATCCCCTCCGTGAGCAGCCGCTGCACCTCCAACTGAATGAAGGCCCTGTCCCCCGCACTGCACCTCCTGCTTTTAGTTGCCACAGGTTTACAGTCGGGGGTCAGGTTGGCGAACAGCGGTGGGGGAGGGATCTTGAGGGTGGAGAGACTGCAAGTCAGTAGCGCAGCTGTCGGCATGGTGCTGTGTGGGATGTGTGGGTCGGTGTGTGTGTGTGTGTGTGGTCAGTAGCGGGGTATATGGTGAAGTCCCACCAAACTGAGGATTCCTGACAGTGAGTGGTGGGAGGGGCCCGTCATATGCCATAGTCACACTTTCGAGGTGGCTCTGGAAGTCCAGCCCCAATAGCACAGGCGTGTACAGTTGAGGCATGACCAGTAGCGCAAAGTTCTGATATTCTGTGCCCTGCACCACTAATGTCGCTACACAACCCCCCCGGATGTCTGTGGAATGTGACCCAGAAGCCAAGGTGACCCTCTGGCTTACTGGCTGTGTCACGAGTCCACAGCGTTGCACTGTGTCCGGGTGAATAAAACTCTCAGTGCTGCCCGTGTCAAACAGGCAGCTCGTCCTGTGCCCCTCCACCAGGATGTCCATCATTGACCTGGCAAGCTGGGGTGGGGCGCTTTTGTTGAGGGTTACAGAGGACAGAGTTGAATCGCCGTCTTGGTGCCTGGTAAGCACTGGTGGGTCGGGGGCGGGGCGAGGTGGCACTGACAGAGATGGCGGCCCCCATGCCTCGCATGAGGCGGGCAGGCAAGATGGCGGCGACCAAGATGGTGGCCCCCATGCCTCGCATGAGGCGGGCAGGCAAGATGGCGGCGACCAAGATGGTGGCCCCCATTCCTCACACGCAGCGCTGCCCGACCCCGCTCATGGTTCAGACTTACAGACCTTGGTGAAATGGCCCTTCTTCCCGCAGCTGGAGCAGGTCGCTTCTCGGGCCGGGCAGCGTTTTCGGGGGTGCTTTGAGTCTGCAGAAGTAACACTGCGCGGACTTTCGACTGGCAGCAGCTGTGGTCAGTTTCGGGGAGTTCGTGGACTCGCGACTGGCAGCGGCGTTGGTCGATTTGCTCATGGGTGGCGGGGTCTGCAGCATCCACAGAACCAGCGGGAGATCACATTGCTGGACAGAGTCAGTGTTGTGCAGAGCAGCCTCCAGCGTGTCGGCCATCTCGATCACCGAGCGTAAGGTAAGAGCAGCATTTTCCAGCAGCCGCTGGTGCACGTACACTGACCTGATCCCCGTAACGAAGGAGTCTCTTACCAGCAGCTCCAAATGTTGTTCTGCCATCAGACCTTTGCAGTCGCAAGTTCGCACGAGTGTCTGTAGGGCTCGGAGAAACTGCCCGCTCGACTCACCGGTCCGCTGCCGCTGCATCACTAAGCAATGTCTTGCATAGACGGTATTCACCGGCCGCAGGTACTGTCTTTTGAGGGCGTCCAGTGCCTCTTGGTAGGTCTGCAGGTCCCTGATAAGGGAGAATACTTTCTGACTTACTCTAGATAGTAGTATTTTGTACATTGTGGCAGGCTCAGTCACTGGAATCTGTTCCAAGTATGATTGGAAGCATGCAAGCTAGAGTTTAAAGGCAAGAGCTGCTTCTGAGTCTTGAGGATCAATGTCTAATTTTTCCAGATGTAAAATGTTTTCCATGTTTTAAAACTTCCAGCCAATAAAATTGATGCACCATCAATAACTCTTGGAGATGTGAGGTGAGATATAGGCTTTTATTGGCTGGAAGAAAGAACAAGCAGCAATTGACCACCACACTGCATCCTGGAGACTGAGGCTGTGTCTCCAATCGCCTTTATACCGGGGTCCGTGGGAGGAGCCACAGGAGCAGTCAGCAGTGGGGGGGGGGGGGGGTTGGGTGTCCAGACAGGTATATGTAGTTCACCACAATTGAATGTGATTTTTTTTCCCCCACAACTTTGTGTCCTATTTTACCTTGGATTGTATCTAAAATTGTATTTGATTCAGTCTAAAATTTATGCAAAATGAATCCCATTGTCTGAAACATGATCTTGGCCTGTATGGGTAATGCAGCTATTACAGGAAGCAGATAACATTATTAAAGCCAAGCTGGCAGAGATATATTAGGCTCACTGTGACGGATTGACAGAACACAGCTGCCAAATGACACTGACAGTGAGTGCTAAATGGGAAAAAAAAAATTTAAAAACAGCTGAGTTGCATTTGGTTAGAAACGTGAAAAGTGATTTCATTTCTCCTTAACAATATTTATACTTCTGAATATTTTAATCAAAAAGTCCCAAGAATAAATTCAGATCCACTTATGTTAACATTATTTATTGATTTATTTGCTTGACTTATTTGCTAATATTTTAACCTAGTTCATTAAAGTCAAATTTCCAAGAATCAAGTTTTTAAAAAAGTTATCTCATGAAATTCTGCATCATTTGTGGTTAAGGTCACTGCAGCTTAAACACAGAAATTGAACAATACTTGTATACAGTCATCAAAATATTTCCAACCTTTCATTCAGTTTTACTTGAAGGCCACACTTGGTGTTGACACACATTTGAAACAACATTGGGCAGACAGGCATTTGGCAAAGTTTGTGTCGTGAGTTTTAATTACTCATGCAAAATGAGTCTGAAGGGTCAGTGACATAACCCTTTGGTCAGTTTGTCTAGCCACTGTTCTTAGTCTTTGATTTATAGTAATCTTTGTGACTACTGTAGCGGTGTGCTACATGCAGCGCTAAAATTACGACACGGAGTTGGTAACTGCAGTTGAAGGAAAAACTTTATTTTAAATCCTCAGCCTCACTTTTAAGCCTCCCTTAACCTGCCCCCTGTGGCGCAGAGGCTCCAAAGCTCTGTGCTCGCAAACCCCCGTAGGCTATCTCCCTTAGCCGGAAAGCTGGCTAATTGTGAGCCGGTTCGGATGTGCCAGGAAATGGGTCGCCACACTACCACAATTTAGCCAGGATATAACTGAAGTTCAATAAATAACTTATTTTCATCTGGACAAACATTTAAAAAAAAAAGCAATATCTGGGAGGCAAGACTACACACAAAAATATGGTGACATACTAAGCATTTTTATGAGATATGCAAAAACTGCCATTATGATTTCTTCAGTGAAAGGCTACATTTTAGATGCAATTTCATGTGCTGTGCACCAAAGCCAATGAATAAAAATTATAATTTGAACCAGCACTCCATGATAAGCACTCGACATCTTAGATAGTGTAAATTCTCACCTGAAGCACTCTCCAAGTATAATCATCTGGCATTACAATACGATAAACGTTTTAAGGCAATGCTAACCAAAACTAAAGAGCATAAATACTTAAAGTACATAAATTAATAATGAATTGTAAGCATTTCTTTACTTATATTGTTATTCAATAGGGTGGCATATTAGTGTAGTGGTTAGCACAACACCTTACAGTACAGGCGATCTGGGTTGAATTCTCGCTGCTGCCTGTAAAAAGTTTGTACATTCTCCCCATGACCGCATGGGTTTTCTCTGGGTGCTCCGGTTTCCTCCCACAGTCCAAAGACCTCCTGGTTGGGAGGTTAATTGGCCATTGTAAATTGTCCTGTGTTTAGGCAAGGGTTAAATTGGGGAATTGCTGGCAGGCATGGCTCAAAGGGCCAGAAGGGACCTATTTCATGCTGTATGTCAATAAAAATATTTCTACATCCATAACATGAAATGTAGCATGTGAGTTTCATACTTTGATCAGCTATTATCAGCAAAATATGGACTGGAATATACTTGGGCTGATGGCGTAAGGAATTAAATATGCTGAGGAGATTCAAGAAAATTAACTGGAGCATTATTTTCTTTATACCAGTGGTGCAAAACATTTTTGTAAAGGCTGATTAGTTTAATAAAATAGATCAAGTCATTTCTAAGAATCACTCATGAGAAACAGTTTTATTTTAACTATCCATAACTAGAGACAGAACTTTTTTAGTCAGCTTTATGAATGTGCAAATACCAGTTTGTTAAAAGTTAGAGTTTTAAAAATTGCAAATTTGACTCAATATTAATTATTAAGATGTAACACATTACTGACTCTCTCATTGCCTCTGGTTTTACCTTTATGCATCTCCATTGTTCCTTTCCATTTTGGTAACAATCTCTACATTTTTATGCTCTTTCTAAAACTGCTTGAACCTCCCTCTCATCAAGAGGGTTCAAATATTACCGATGCAATCAAAATTATTCAAATGGAGGCATTAGAATCCTTTGGAGCCCTGCAGCTTATCATAATTAACATCTGTGAAAGCAAGGGAAAGTATAACCTACTCTAGTTTGATGAGAATGACCAGGAGATCCTAATAATGTATTGCAAGTGCACAGCTTTCTTGGAGTACAAGCTGGACAGTGCCTGAAGTGGAACAAAACATACTGACAACCATCTGACAGCTGAAGTCCAACAGCAAACAAATGGCGGATGAGAGGCTAGCACCTTTCACCCACCATTTGTTTCACGTTGGATTTTACCTTCTGTTTGGCTGAAGATGAGGTGAGGAAGACTCTAGTCAGAGTCAACCCATACAAAGTGGTGGGGCCTGATAATATACCAGATTGGGTTCTGAAAGTCTGCACAGCTCAGCTGATGGATATATTCAACGTCTCTCTGGAACAATCCATTCTCCCCTTGGTTTTCAAGGCTGCAAATATCATTCCAATCCCCGAGAATGTCTAAATGAATATTGTCTGGTGGCATCAACCATTATGGAATGCTTTGAGCGGCTGGGCATGGAACAAATTAAAACCCTTCTCCAGACTACATTGGACCGTTTCCAGTTCACCTATCACTCAAATTGTTCCACTGATGCCTTCACTCCCTCCCGTTCCAACTGGAAAATGAGGTCTCGTATGCCAGACTGCTGTTAATAGACTTTAGTTCAGTGTCCAACACTATCATACCCCAGAAACTTTTGGGGAAAATGTCCTTGCTGTGTCTCAACACTTCCCTCTGCAATTGGATACTGCACTTCTTAACAGTAAGGCCACAGTCAATCTGTGGAGGCAGCAACATCTCTAGTCCCATTACGCTGAGCACTCATGCTCCCCAGGGCTGGGTGCTCAGCCCGCTGCTGCTCATACTGCTGACACACGACTGTGTTGTAGGATTCAGCTCAAACCGGATCATCAGGTTGTGGATAACACAACAATGGTTGGCCTTATCAACAATGATGACGAGACGCAGTATAGAGAGGAAGTGGAGTGGCTGGTGGATTGGTGTGAGAAGATCAATCTAAGCCTGAACATGAAAATCATCATGTGGACTTCAGCAAGATGTAGACCACCCCCCCCGGCAAAAACTTGGCTCCTCCATAGGGGAGAGTTAAGTGCACCAAGTTCCTGGGACTTCACATCACAGGTGACCTCACCTTGTCCCTTAATATCACCTCCCCGAACAAGGCACAGCAGTGCTTCCACTTCCCAAGGAGATTAAGGCAAATAAGTCTGCACTCTCCATCTTAACTGCATTTTACAGGAGCACCACTGGGAGAGGCAACTTCTGACAAGTTGCCTCTCTGTCTGGTTTGGGAGCAGTCGAGCATTGGACCAGAAGGCCATAAAAAGGACTGAGAACATCTGAGAGAATCATAGGGGTTTCCCTACCATCCATCTGAGACATTTAGCAGCAATGCTGGATACGCAGGGCCCTTAGTATTATTAAGGATCCCACCCATCCATCCATCTTCCTCTTTGACTTTCTAATATCAGACAGGAGACCAAGATGCATAAAAACAAAAATGGTCAGGATGGGAATAGTTTCTTCCCCAGGTCTGAACTCCCTGCTGCATCGTATTCCAAGTGTCACTGGTTAATCTGTTCCGTACCTGACAATTTAATGTTAATGTACTTTAATTTGTTGCTTATGTATGATTCATCTGTAGATTTTAATGTTACCGTCATAAGTTATCACGTGTTACGTATACTACTATGCTTTACACCTGTTTTGGAGAAACATCTTGTATCTTTTATGGTTAAGGAATACTTCAATGGCAAAATAGTACAACCATGGCTGACAAGTCAGAGCTAATGTAAAAGCAAAAGAGGGCATACAACAAAGCAAAAATTAGTAGTAAGTTGGAGGATTGGGAAGCTTTTAAAAAAAACCACAGAGCAACTAAAAAAGTCATTAGGAGGGAAAGGATGAAGTATGAAAGCAAGTTAGCAAAAAAAATTTAAAGTGGACAGTAAAAGCTTTTTCCAAGTATGTAAAAAAAAAGTAAGAGAGAGGAGAGTGGATATAGAACCGCTAGAAAATAAGGCCGGAGAAATAATAACAAGTCACAAGGAGCCGTCAGATGAACTAAATGAGTATTTGTATTTGTATCAAACTTCTCTGTGGAAGGCACTGACAGTGTACGAGATGTTGAAGGGTGTGAGGGAAGAGAAGTGAGTGTAATTACTATTACAAGGGAGAAGGTGCTCAAAAAGCTGAAAGACCTATGGGCACATAAGTCACCCAGCCAGACGAACTGCACCCTAGGTTCTGAAAAAAGTAGTGGTAGAAATTGTGGAGGCATTAGCAATGATCTTTTAAAAATCATTGGACTCTGGCATGGTACCAGAGGACTATAAAATTGCAAATGTCATTCCACTCTTTAAGAAAGGAGGAAGGTAACAGAAAGGAAATTAATGACCAGTTAGCTTGACCTCAGTGGTTGGGAGATGTTGTAGCCAATTGTTAAGGAAGAGGTTATGGAGTACTTGGTGACACAGGACAAGATAGGACAAAGTCAGCATGGTTTCCTTAAGGGAAAATCTTGCCTGATGGACCTATTGGAATTCTTGGAGATTCCATGTAGGATAAATAAAGGAGATGCAGTGGATATTGTATACTTGTACTTTCAGAAGGGCTTTGAGAAGGTGCCACGCATAAGGCTGCTTATCAAGTTAAGAGCCCTTTGTATTACAGGAAAGTTGCTGGCATGGTTATAGCATTGGCTGATTGGTAGGAGGCAGTGAGTGGGAATAAAAGGATCCTTTTCTGGTTTGCTGCCAGTGACTAGTGATCTTCCACAGGAGTCGGTGTTGGGACTGCTTTTTATGCTGTATATCAATGATTTAGATGATGGGATAGATAGCCTTGTTGCAAACTTTGCAGATGATACGAAGATTGACGGGGGGCAGGTAGTGTTGAGGAAACAGGTAGGCTGCAAAGGGACAGACAGATTAGGAGAATGGGCAAGAAAGTGGCAAATGAAATACAATTTTATAAAAAAAAATGCACAGTCATGCACTTTGATAGTAGAAATAAATGTGCTGACTATTTTCTAAATGGGGAGAAAATCCAAAAATCTGAGATGCAAAGGGACTTGGGAGTCCTTGTGCAGAACAATCTAAAGGTTGACTTGCAGGTGAGGAAGGCAAATACAAAGTTAGCATTCATTTCAAGAGATCTAGAATACAAGAGCGAGATTGTGATGCTGAGGCTTTACAGGGCACTGATGAGGCCTCACCTTGAGTATTGTGAACAGTTTTGGGCTCCTCATCTAAAAAAAGATGCGCTAGCATTGGAGAGAGTTCAGAGGAGGTTCTTAAGAATGATTCTGGGAATGGAAGTGTTATCCCACAGGGAATATTTAATAGCTCTGGGTCTACTAGACAAAAATAATCCTCATCCTTCTGTACGTTTCTGAGAGTTGGACAAATTCATGGTACAGGAATGATTCCACATAATTCTGATTTTTGCAAATTTCTCCGAAACCTCTGGAAGGAAAGACAAACAAACATCAACATCCTCTCCCAGGCCGGCATTCCCACAGAGACCTAGTAAATCCAGCCAGCTCTGCGGGAAACCACATTGCCAGCTTGCCCAACTGCACACTCCCAAATCAGGTATTCTATTCGATCATGGGATTAGATCAGCTGGATGGGAGAGAGGAAAAGGTTCAAAGATTTCTCTGAGCTTCCTTGGAAAAAATGCACGATTCCAACAAACTAGTGGAATGCTTATCTGCTCCAAATGAAGAAAGAACATTGAGAGTGGCACTAAGAACTTTATATTCATCTGTCGGAATCACACCAAAACAAAGAATAAATAAGGGAAAGTATGTACTGACTCCCTAATACACATTCATCTATCTCCTCAGTTACTTTCAGCCCCATTAGTGGAAGGGTCTGTTTTCCCATATTTTGCTTATCAATTATCTCAGAACACATGGAGCCAGAATGGGAGCAAACCAAGCTCAATTGTAAGGAAACACCCAAGAAGTGACAAACAGGCTGGACACTGCAGAGTATCAAGTGTGCGTGGACTAGACACACCTAGCCTGTGGGCTAGCTGTTGTGCACCACAGTTCTCTATTAACCTAAAGATGAAGAATGCCTTGTTACATTTGAAGGAAATTAAATTTGATTTATACAGATGTCACTGAATTTTATAAGACATGGCACAAATAAATATTTTCTCCTAACAGAGCAGAAAAAATTAGTTCCATGGATCTCATCACCTTATTTCTTGTGACTTTAACTTAGTTTTCTTTGTAAATCCTTGCCTTTCTCCTGTCTAAAGGACATTTATAGACAACTCAAAAAGATTCACATTGCCATCTCTTGCAAAGGAATCTTCTATCTTTTCAGAAGAATACAAGTTTTAGTTATTATTTACAGCAAGTTTGCTTAAAATGCGAGTCTACTGTGGCAAGTGACTCATCTCCTGACACTCCAAAGCCTTTCCAACAGCTAATGGGGTGGAAACAAATGCAATCCTAGCAACTCTTTTTTCAAAAAAAACTTAATACCATCCAACATAAAGCAGACACCTTGATTGCCACTCTATAAACCTCACTGAATGTTTATTCCCTTCTCCATTGGTTGCAGTATTCACGATATACAAAACGTACCACAACTATTCCAATAGCACTTTGCAAACCCTCAACCTCTGGCAAGAACAGCACCTCAATCTGCAGGTTCCCCAAGTCACACACCATCATGAATTGGAAGTATATTGCAGAGCAGACTTAATGGCCCAAACAGCCTAATTCTGCTCCTATGTCTTATGGCCTTTTATTCGTGGTGAGTCAGATCTTGGAACAGCCCACCCAACAGTCTGGTGGGGCTACCTTCACTAGGACTGCAGTAGTTCAAGAAGGTTGCTCACTCTCAAGAGTGATTAGGGATTTGAAATTAATGCTATGTTTGCCAATGATTCCCAAATCCTGAGAAACAAATAGTTTCAAAAATAACTTTTGCACAAGATAGCTGTGTCAGTAAATACAGCGATACAATAAGTAATAGAAATTTGAAATAAAAGCAGAAAATGCTGGTAATATTTCACATTTTAGATACTAATTGGGGAAAGAAAAACAAAGTTAACGTTTCAGTTCAATGTCATGCCAATATATCTATGCAGGTGTTTACACTCCACTGGACTATTCTCCCTTCATTCTTCAATCGACTCCATCAACTTGCTTTTAGATCTATCTGAACCTTGAGTTTCTTTAGTTTACTTTCAAAAGGATATATGTCACTTATCTCAATCCTGTCTTATGAAATGCCAAAGGAGTTTCCCCTAAACTCCCTTTTGAATAAAGACTGCAGCACCAGTGGTGAGGACATGAAGGTATGGTCAAGGGAGGTGGAGGAGCAGCTTCCAGGACTGCTTTGAGTTGGTGGACTGAACAATATTCAGGGAGTCATCTTCATATCTGAATTAATATGCCAGTTATCACTGACTTCATCAAACCCTGTTTGGATGAGTGTCTTTGAGAACGTACTGGACATACCCAAACCAAAAGCCATGGATGAACCAGAAGATTCATAGTCTGCTGAGATCTAGATCTGTGGCATTCAAGACCAGTGATCCAGAACTATACAAAAAGCCCAGACATGGCCTATGGAAGGCTACTTAAGAATGAGAAGACAATTCTGAGTGATGGATTTGGATGCCCACTAATTCTGGCAATGTTTTCAGGCCATTACTTCCTACAAAGACAAAAACTAACAGATGAGATCAACACCTTTTAATGCATGCTTTGAAAAGGAGAATAAAATGACACCTGTGCAAATCTCTGCAGCATCTGGTGACCCTGCAATCTCAGACTTGGAGGCCAATGTCAGCACATCTTTCAAGAGGGTGAACTTTGCGAAGGCATCAGGCCCTGCTGGTATACCTGGTAGGGTACTGAAAATCTGCCGATGACACAATATTGGCAGAATTTCAGATGGTGACAAGGAGGCATATAGGAACAAGGTAGATCAAATGGTTGCATATTGTCACATCAAAAAACTTGAATTCAATGACAGTAAGACCAAAGAACTGATTGAGGACTTCAGGAAGGGGAAGTCGAGGGAACACACACCAGTCCTCATTGGAGGATCAACAGTGGATCTAGTGAGCAGCTTCAAGTCCCTGAGAATCAGATCTCTGAAGATCTATCCTGGGCCCAACATATTTTTAACATAATAACATTCATAATTTTTTATAGAATCTCCTCTCATTCTTCTGAATTTTTGCAAGTACATTTGCAGGCAATTCAATCTCTCCTTATAGTCTAAACCCGCATCTCTGGAATCAACCTGGTGAACCTCCTCTGCACTGCCTCCAAAACCAGTAAGGAGATCAAAGCTGCATGCAGTACTCCAGGTACGACCTTAACAGTACCCTGTACAGTTTCAGCATAACCTCCGTGCTCTTAAATTCAATCCCTCTAGCAATGAAGGCCAACATTCCATTTGCCTTCCTGATAGCTGGCTGCACCTGCAAACCAACCTTTTGCAATTCATGCACAAGTATTCCCCAGTCTCTTGCACAGCAGATACTTTATTGATCCCAGAGGAAATTACAGGGTCAAAGTAGCATTACAAGTGCACAGATATCCAAAGATACAAATATTAGAAGAGAAATAAGAATAAAAAAATAAGTTACCTCAAACAGTCTAACATGAGGGGTCTGATAATACATTATGTACTGCTGCCACAGAACAAATTTCATAGCATATGCTAGTGATATTAACCTGATTCTGATTTGTTATTTTTAAAGATCTTTTAGTTATGACCCTTTCTTGATATTGGAATTGGTTTATTATTGTTACATGTGCAGTGGAAATCTTACTTTTAACCATCTGCACAGATAATTTCAAATTGCGACTAGATTGTAGTAGTACAAGGGAAAAGCAATAACAAAAAGCAGACTGTTGTGTTGCAGTTACAGACAAAGTCCACTGCAGGTAGACAGAGAATTTTGGTGGCTATTACATAACAGTAATAAAATATCCATGCAGTAATTGCTTATATTAACCTTCAATACATATAATTGTTTGCTGTTGCAGTGTATGTCGAGCTTAGCAATTAGCTAGCAGACATTTCATCACCAGTTGAGATGACATCCTCAGTGCACACGACTGGTGATGAAATGTCTGCAAGCTAATTGCCAAACTCAGTGGACACATCAAAAACCTCAACCCAAGCTACCAGTATTCACCACCATCCTAGACATAAAATTGTATTTCAAAGGATCACTGCGTACCCACTTGCTTTACTATCCAATATGTACATGATTACAAGAGATATATTTGAATCCATACTGCTGAGCTATGATCCTATATCTTAATCATTATCTTCGTTAACAGTAACTCATGATCCCAGCTAGCTCAGAAGGTGGCTGCAACATCCATCCTATCTGTGCTGGCCCTCCTCAAAGTATACCTTGTTAGTGCATTACATCAGCTTCTAATGCAATTTCTGAAAATACTTATCCATAAGACAATGAAGCAGAATTAGACCATTTGGCCCATTGAGACAAGTTGCCATCTTTCCTGTAATACCATGTGCTTTTATCTTGCTAAGCAGCTTCATGCGTGGAAGCTTGTCAAAGGGCTTTTAAAAATCCAACCACTCAACAGCCAGCAATTCTTCTTTGTCTATTCTTATTATTTCTTCAAAGAACTCCAACCGATTTGTCAAGAAAAATTTCCCCTTGAAGATCTTGACCTGTTTTATCATATGCCTACAACTACCCCAAAACCTCCATCCTTAGCAATCAAATCCAACATCTTCCTAATTACTGAGGTCAGACAATCTTGCTTACAATTTTCTTTCTGTCTTCCTCCCTTCTTTTATAAATTTTTTTAATAGAATTTTCAAATAGTTACAGAAGGAGAAAAATTATCAATCCTTCTCCCCTCCCCTTAACTCCTCCCCCCAACATATCCCTGTAGAAAGAGAAGAGAAAAAAGAAAAGAAAGAATGCCTGGATATTGGAAGATCCCCACATGCTCCATGGGGTTCATAATAGCTTTAGTATATATATTTATTTCCCCAAATAACCAATAATTTTATCTTCAGAGCACCTATATATTTAATCCTATCTTTTGTAAATAAGGGCACAACATTTTCAGAAATATTTCATATTTATCTCTTAAATTATAAGTAATTTTTTTTCAAATGGAATGCAGCTAAAAGCTATATCTATTTTCATTTTCTTAATGTATGTTAAAATTCTTAAAAAGATACCCCCTACTAATGTTTTGAATAAAAAAACATTACCCCCCCCTCCTTTGTACGGGTCATGGCAATCGCCATGATTACACATGTGAATCCCATAGCAATCGATCCGAAGTTCTCCCCGCTCCACCGTAACATAAAAAAGTATATATAAGAGAAGAAAAAATAATATCACTACTCTCGATTAATATTTCTCAAATTTTTACCTTTCTCCCCGTATTACATAATTAAGAATATATTTAAATATTCTTCTGTCCTTAAACATCCATCAACTCCATTCACTGTCCCTGTCTTCATCTTTAATCTGTTTCACTTTTAAATCTTTGGCTGTGGTTAGCAAATATTTGGGAGTTCTTGTGCAAATTCTTCCACATCCTGATAATCAGTAAAAGATCTTCTTTTTCAATCATCCAAATAAATTATCAGGGTTGCCGGGTGGCACAATATAAATTTATAATCCTTTTTCCATAAAACTTTTTTCGCTGGGTTAAACTCCTTCTTTCTCTTCAAAAGGTCATAACTTATATCAGGATAGAAAAGAACTGTTTTCCCTTCTATCATCAATGGCCCATTTCTCTTTCTGGCATGTTAGGCAGCCACCTTCAGGATCTTTTCTTTATCTTGATATCTTAAGCATTTTATCAAGATTGATCATGGGTTTTGATCAACTTGAAGTCTTGATCTTAAGGCTCTATAAGCCCTTTCAATTTCAATTAACTGGGTTCCTTCTTCCATTTCCAAAATTTCCAGAATCCATTTTTGAAAAAAATTTATTGGATCCTCTCCCTCTATACCTTCTTTAAGTCCAACAATCTTAATATTATTTCATCTGCTAAAATTTTCAAGTACATCCACTTTTTCCAACAACCATTTTCTTTCTGATGTCCAGGCAGAAATATTATCTTCCATTTTATTCACTATCAATGGTATCTCCCATTGTTTCTTCCAAGTTTTTAATTTTCTTGTCCATTTTGTCTTGTCTTTTCATCATTTTATCAAACATAATCTTCATATTTTTAGTATCTTTTTTATTACTTTTAATTCATGCATTATTTGCACCAAAGCTTTTTTTATGTCTCCAATATCACCTCCAACCTCTTCCTGTTGCTCTTCTTTGTTTGTCTCTTCATCTTTGTCTGATTTATCCAGAGAATCTGATACCACCTCATATTCACTTTCACTTTCAGTTCCGATCATAGCTGGGATTTGTAGTTTGGGTTGCTCATGTTTGCGCATGCCCCTTCCTTCACGCATGCACAATTCCTGTTGCTCTTTCATGATGGCTGGCCTTGATTCTTTTCCAACGTGTTGTCTTCAACGTAGTAGTTTTCTTCTGCTTCTGTTTAGGAGACATATCTTAAGACAATCCTGAGTAGTTTATAATTAATTTTAAAAAAGTATTTACTAACTTTTCTTCACTTACACATTATTTCACTTTTTTAAAAAAAAATGGGAGAGCTGCATTTCCACGTCTCGATCCTATGTCATCACGTGACAACCCCTCTTCCTCCCTTCTTGAAGTGTGGAGTGACAATTGTAATTTTCTAGTCCTCTGGAACCATGCCAGAATCTAGTAATTCTGAAAGATCATTACTAATGCCTCCACAATCTCTTCGGCCATCTCTTTCAGAACCCTGGGGTGTAGCCCATCTAGTCAGATGATTATCTACTTTCAGACCTTTGAGGTACTGTCCCAGTCCTGCTCACGCAACCCGAAACTTATCATAATCAAATATCATTATTTTATCTGCCGCCAAAGATTTCAGCTATCATCTTGGTAACTGTACATCCCACTTCAGGTCAGTGTAAAACAGGCTCTGGAGGAAACAGTGCACCCTGACACCTTTCTTATCATTTTGGGGGATTTTAACCAGTCTAGCTTGTAAAAGTCTCTAAATAATTATTACCAACAAATCACTTGTAGTGCTCAGAAGAAGCAACGCAATGGACCACTGTTAGACCTCCATCAAAAGTGCTTACTGTGCAATCCCACACCCACACTTCGGAAATTCTGATCCTCCGACTGTATTTCTACTCCCCGAGTATAGGCAGAAGCTGAAGACTGTAGCACTAGGAGTAGGAACAAAGAGTATGGGCAAGAGAGGTGCTGAAGCACTTACAGGATTGCTTTGAATTGATGGACTGAACTGTATTTTTAAGTCTGATTGAGTACACCACAGCTGTTACTGACTTCATTAAAACCAGTGTGGATAAGTTGTGCCTATGAAAACATAATGTCCATACTCAGATCTACAGCCATGAGCTAGATCTGTGGCATTCAAGTCTGGCGATCTATGTCTGTGCAAGAAAACCGAAGTTGACATGTGGGGGCAAAGGTAAAAATCCAAATGAGGTTGGAGAAGTAATTGGATGTATATCAACTCTGGCAGGGTGTGAAGGCCATTATTTCCTATAAAACAAAACTTAACGTCATGAATAGGAGTGATCTTCACATCCAGATGAGCTCAATGTTTTCTATGCTTGCTTTGAAAGGGAGAATAATAAGATGGCAATGAGGATCCCTACAGCAGCCAGTGACCCAGTGATCTGTCCAAGGCCGAGGTTAGGCTGTCTTCTAACGGATGAATTCTCACAAGGCAACAGACCTTAACATAATATCTGGTAGAGCTCCAAAAACCTGTGCCAACCTATTGACAGGGGTATTCAAAGACATTTTCAAACTCTCATTGTTAAAAGTGGAAGTTTCCACTTGCTTCAAAAGGGCAACAATTATACCAGTGCCCAATAAGAACAGCATGAGCTGCCTTAACCCCCATCATCCAGTAGCACTCATATCTACAGTGACCAAGTACTTTGAGAAGCTGGCTATGGCTATCTCAGCAAAGACCTGGACCCATTGCAATTTGCCTATCGTCACAACAGGTCTACAGCACTTTGATTTCATTGGCTCTTTACATGGCCTTGTATCACATGGACAATACAAATACCTATATCAGGATGCTGTTTACAGACAGACAGACTTTATTGATCCCCAGGGAAATTGGGTTTCATTTCAGTTGCACCAACCAAGAATAGTGTAGAAATATAGCAAAATAAAACCAGAAATAATTAAATGATAATAAGTAAATTAAGCCAAGTGGGAATAAGTCCAGGACCAGCCTATTGGCTCAGGGTGTCTGACACTCCAAGGGAGGAGTTGTAAAGTTTGATGGCCACAAGTAGGAATGACTTCCTATGACGCTCAGTGTTACATCTCGGTGGAATGAGTCTCTGGCTGAATACACTCCTGTGTCTAACCAATACATTATGGAGTGGATGGGCGTCATTGTCCAAGATGGCATGCAACTTGGACAGCATCCTCTTTTCAGACACCACCGTCAGAGAGTCCAGTTCCACCCCCACAACATCACTGGCCTTGCGAATGAGTTTGTTGATTCTGTTGTTAACTACAGCTCAGCATTTAACACAATAATTCTTACAGATCTGATAGAAAAGGTCCAGAACCTACATCTCAGTAGATCCCTCAACAACTGGATCCTCAAATTCCTAACTGGAAGACCACAATCTGTGCAGATCAGAAACAACATCTCCACCTCACTGACAATCAACACTGGTGCACCTCAGAATGTGTGCTAGCCCACTACTCTTCATCCATGACTGTATGGCTAGGCACAGCTCAAATCCATCAAGAAATCTGCTCACAAAACATCTATTGTTGGCAGAATTTCAAATGTTGATGCGAGCACGTACAGGAATGAGATATATCAGCTAGTTGAGTGCTATTGCAACAACAACCTTGCTATCAATGTCAGTAAGACCAAAGAACTAGTTGTGGACTTCAGAAAGGGTAAGATGAGAGAATGCACGCCAGTCCTCTTAGAGGGGTCAAAAGTGGAAAGAGTGAGCAACTTCATGTTCCTGGTGTCAATATCTCTGAGGATCTATCCTGGACCCAATATATTCATGCGACTACAAAGAAGGCACAACAGCAGCTATACTTCACTAGGAGTTGGAGGAGATTTGGTATGTTACCAAAGACCCTTGCAAATTTATACAGATGTATGATGCAGAGCTTTAAATTCCTCAGTATCCACCTGACCAAGGACCTCATGTGGTCTAAACACACCAGCTATATGGTTAAAAGAAAAAAAAAAGCACATCTCAGACCATTGAGGAAGCTTGGTATGGGCCCCCAAATCCTAAGAACTTTCTATAGCGGCACAATTGAGAGCATCCTGACTGGCTGCATCACTGCCCGGTATGGAAACTGTACTTCCCTTATGGCAGGATTCTGCAGAGAGTGGTGCGGACAACCCAGCGCATCTGTAGTCGTGAACTTTTCATGATTCATGACACTTAAAGACAGGTGTGAGAAAAGGGCCCAAAGGGTGACCTGAGTCACTCCAATCACAGTCTATTCCAGCTGCTACCATTTGGGAAACTATACCGCAGCATAAAAGCCACAACCAACAGGCTCCGGGACAGCTTCTTTCATCAGACTGATTAACTCACACTGATTTGAGTATATTTCTATGTTACATTGACTGTTCTAATTATTATAAATTACTATGATTGCACATTTAGATGGAGACATAACGTAAAGATTCTTACTCCTCATGTATGTGGAGAATGTAAGAAATAAAGTCAATTCAATTCAATTCTGACTGGCTGCATCACTACCTCATATGCGGAGGCTACTGCACAGGATCAAAATAAACTGCAGAACGTTGTAAACTTAGTCAGCTCCATCATGGGTACCAGCCTCTATAATATCCAGGATATCTTCAAAGGGCAATGCCTCAAAAAAGGAGCATCCATCATTAAGTACCCCACCACTCAGGTTCTCATTGCTACCATCAGGAAGGAGGTACAGACGCTTGAAGGCACATACTCAACGATTCAGGAACAGTTTCTTCCCCTCTGTCTTCCAATTTCTTAATGGACATTGAACCCATGAACACTACCTCACTTTTTTCATGCTTATATTTGCATTACTTATTTAATTGAACTATTTAGGATCTGGGAATGCAGCTACACAACTTGTTGAAAGCAGCATCACAGGTAGAATCATAAAGAAAGCTGTTTGGCAAATTGGCTTTCATAAGTCAATGTATTGAGTACAGAAGATGGGATGTCATGTTGAAGTTGTATAAGACATGGGTGAGGCCTAATTTGGAGCACTGTAGCAGTTTTGGAAAGATGTAAACAAAATTGAAAGAGTGCAGAGAAAATTCACAAGTACGTTGCCCAGCCTGGAAGACCTGAGTTATAAGGAAAGACTATATTCCCTAGAAAGCAGAAGATTAAGAGATTTGAAAGAGATATACAAAATTATGAGGGATATAAATAGGGTAAATGCAAGCATGCTTTCTCCATGGAGGTTGGGTGGGGCTACAACCAAAGGTCATAGGTTAAGGGTAAAGGTGAAAAGATTTAGGGGAACATGAGGGGAACTTCTTCACTTAGAGTGTTGTAAGAGTGTGGAATGAGCTGCCAGCACAAGTGGAGTATGCGAGCTCAATTTAAATGTTTGAGAGAAGTTTGGATGGATGGTTGGCAATAGAGGGCAGGTTGTTGGAAGTAAGCAGTTTAAATAGTTTTTGGCATGAATCAGCTGGGCCGAAGGGCCCGTTTCTGTGCTTTACTCTAAAACTCCATTTTTTAATATGTATATTTTTTCTTTTAGTAATAGCAAATGCTCTAACTTCTGCCCCCGACACTCTTGAATTTCTGGCATACTGCTATAAGGCACTTCCGCAGTAAGACTGATGCAAAATACTTAATCAGTTCATCCGCCATTTCCTTGTCCCACATTTCTACCTCTCCTGCATCTTTTTCCAGCAGTCCAAAATCAACTCTTGCTTCTCTTTTCCTGTTTATATATCTGAAATAACAATATCAAAGTGCATATGAAAAGTTAAGTAGCTTACTTTTATATTTCGTCTTTTCCCTCCTTATGGCTTTTTTCCCCCCCAGGGCCTTCTGTTGGTTTTTAAAAAGCTTCCCGATCCTCTAACTTCCCAATAATTTCTGTTCTATTATATGCCCTCTCTTTTGCTTCATGTTGGCTTTGACTTCCCTTGTCAGCCACTGTTGTGTCAACTTGCCTTCAGAATAATTTTTATTGTTTGGAATATTTCTATCCTAAACCTTTAGAATTGCTCCCAGAAGCGCCAGCAATTGTTGCTCTGCCGTCATCCCTGCTCACATACCCTTCCAATCAACTTTGGCCAGCTACTCTCTTCTCGTGCCTCTGTAATTCTCTTTATTCCACTGTAACAATGAAACATGTTACTTTAGCTTCTCCAGGGTGCATGCTGTCATATTATGATTACTGCTTCCTAAGAGCTCCTTTACCTGAAGCCCCCTCATTAAATCTGGCTCATTACTCAACACCCAAAACAGAACAGCTGATCCCTTCTTGGGCTCAACCACAAGCTGCTCTAAAAAGCTATCTCATAGGCATTCTACCAATTCTCCCTTTTGGGACTAAAATTGGCACCAACCTGATTTTCCCAATCCACCTGCATGTTGAAATCCCCCATGACTATCGTAACATTGCCCTTTGGACGTGCATTATTTAATCGCTCGTTATAATTTGTAGCCCACATCCTGGCTATTGTTTTGAGAGCTGTATATAACTCCCACCAGGGTCTTTTTACTCTTGCAGTTCTTTAACACTACCCGTGATTCTACATATTCTGATTCTGTCACAAATTTCTAAGGATTTGTTTTCATTTTTTACCCACAGAGCCACGCACCCTCTCTGCTAACCTGCCTGTCCTTTCAATACAATGTGGATCCTTGGTAGTGAAGCTCTCGATGATCTTCTTTCCGCCCCAACTCAGTTATACCTGCCAATCTAACTGTACTACAAGATCATCTACCTTATTTTGTATATTGCATGCATTCAAGTATAACACTTTCAGAGTCCCGTATTCTTCACCATTTTGTCCCTGTTATACTGCAACTCATCCCACTGACTGCAATTTTGCCTATTCGTCTGCCTATCCTTTGTGACAGTTTCACTACATACTGCCTCTGCCTGTAAACCAATTGCCTTATCCTCAGTCCTGTCACTCAGTTTCCATCCCCTCTGCCAAATTAGTTAAATCCTTCCCAACAATTCTATGAAACCTGCCCACAATGATATTGCCCCCTCCTCAGGTTTCCTTTTTAAAGCAAGTTTCTTCATTGCTTGTGGCACAGTATTTCATTCTATTTTCCTTCAACCAGGATATTTTACTCAAGATGGCAGTCATCACATCTGATGTAAATCTACCAATCAAATCATATGGACAGCCATGCAATGAAGTACTGTTTTATCAGCAGGGAGTTGAGCTCTAAAACCCACAGAGCTGCTTATCCATGATATTGCCTTGTCACATCAATTTGAATGCACTTGGGCTTCCTGTCACCTATTTACCTTTAAATTTATTTCTGTGTTTGTGTATTAAGTCTACTAAATCGAACAATAGACATGTGATTGTCTCATTAGGAAGCAGACTGTACTTTGAGGGATTAAGAAGAAACGCAAACAAACACAGGAGTCACGATACACTCATAACCTGAGCCCATTTAACTGGTGCTTATTAACAAGAAGGAAACATCCGGCCAGTAGTAAACATGCTGTTAAATTGAGTAGTCTCTCAGGTAGCTAGCTCAGAAAAGGAGTGCCCAAGCACTCAAAGTCAGTGAACCAAAGAGTTTGATGACGTATACATGGTTAAGCTCAATGGCTACATCTTCAAATAGCACATCCCACCAGCTAAAGTAACATGCCTTGTTGCTCAATGTGTCTCGCCCCATCACTCACAGTCTATGTCAATTAGGACCCAGACTAGATGTTCCAATCCTATACCACACCCTCAAGCACTTCACACTGCTACATTAGGACAGCTACATTTAATTGTTGGGTGATGGGGTGGAGATACGTCTCTACCAAAGGAGGTGCAAGGCACACCTTCCCTCCACTAGCCTGCAGGTCACCCCTGAGCAATGTGCAGCACCTGCTTATGCTTAACCCCTCTCAATCAGCATCACGTTAAGCCATGAGAGCGGGTAGTCCATATCACAAGTCCTGGTTACGTGACTATTGATGCCAGGCAGTCAATTTCTGAAGAGTATTGATAATGGGTGACGTCAGCCATATTGTAAGGACACTGCCCAGAAAAAGGCAATGGCAAACCATTTCTTTAGAAAAATTTTCCAAGAACCATCAGGGTGGTGGAAAGACAATGATCTCCCATGTCACACAACATGGCACATGACAAATGAACATTTCATTGTATGTACATATCATTATTCACTTTGAAAGCCACATCATATTAAAAGCTTGTCCAACACTCACTTTCATACTTGTGCCATGCTTGCTGGAGAAGAATGGGCAGCTGCATCAGGGAAACAGTGGAGGTCAGGCAGGCTATCAATAATTTGAACACTCAGACTGGTGAGAATATTGCAAAAGATAATTTCCTGTGGTGAACTATGTGCCTGTCGGGACACGCCCCTGCTGACTGCTCCTGTGGCTCCTCCCACGGGCCCTGTATAAAGGAGGTCTGAGGCCTGACGCTCGGCCTCAGTCTCCAGGACATTGTATGATAGACACTCACTCCTGGTTCCTTCTTCCAGTCAATAAAAGCCGATATCTCGCCTTACGTCTCAGTGTGAGTTATTGATGGTGCATCATTTCCTCATATCTTTAATCAGTATTTTCTCACCCTACTCCTCCCTAATCTTACAATCTCCTCTGATTTTCAAGCCAGAGCTACAGTAACCATGCTATTCTCACTTGACCAGAAGGCCTCATGTCTTCATCACAATTGTAACCCTGTGTGATCAGAGGTAGAAGAGTCATGGCAGCAACTTCATGTGCTGAGAACAAGGACAGAGGCGATGCTGATGGGAGTCATGAAAATTGTCATTCTGAGAATGGATTTATGCCTTCTGCTGGTTGGCAGAATGCTGTGGCTCCCTGAAGGCCTCAGATACTGCTGATATCTGCCAGCCAGTCATGGGGAAGTTGTGCGGTCTGAAGTCCTGTCTTTTGGCTCCTAAGTTGTAAGGTCAATTTTTAATCTAAAAGTCACTGAGCAAGTTAACCACAGGAAGTCAATGCTCCAGATTGTACAGTAATTGGCTTGTCATGTCAGCAGCAGGGAGAAAATCATTCATGGCACCTCCCTACAACAGGCACAAAATCTTAGTGTGCTGGTCTCTCAAATCTACCCATTTATTAAATGATCAGTCAAGCTGTACAATGGAGGGAGAAAGACTGAATATTTTAACTATAAAGGCCTCCATTAAAACCTGAAATGTTCATTCAAGTTCTCTTTCCACAGATGCTCTGGACCTTCTGGATGAATTCAGTATATTCTCCTGTGTTTGAAATTTGATCCCAACAGGCTCTGTACTGTGGGATCCTGACAAGCTAGTGACGATGATAACCGAACTGGTATTTTCTAATGCATCACTTCTCATTGAAATTGTGATACATTTTTCTGTTCCTATAGCCCATTTCATTTTGGTACCAGTCTCTTTTCCGACTCCTTTCCTGACATTTTTTGCCTAACAACTTGCTCCATCTTATTCAATTCTTTTACAACTTGTGATCCTTTTCCTCACTTAAGTGAAGGGACATACTTTGGTGTGTTCCCCTTTAAATATTCTCAGTTCACTTTCTCTACTGCTCATTTTCTGGATGGGACCTTAACCAGACAACTGAGTCTGATTTAAAAATTTCAGAGGAGTTTTACCTCCACCCTTTTAAATACAGTTGACATCTAACACATGTATGTCTCTAATGCTGGAAACCTCCTGCCAATCAGAATGACAATGTAACTGATGGGGACATTAGTAGGGTAGTAAATACATAACTCTGTTTTACTAAAAATATATTCACTACTTTTTTGATAGAAAGGTCAATTTCTATCTGTTTCACCTCATTGTTAACACTGGGAATGATAATTCTGTATTATAAAAGAGGTGATAAATCATATTGAACCATATTGCAGTATCATTTGGATGTTCAATACAGTATGCAAATCTTTTGAGCCTTCTTACTTCCTGAATAATTAAAACTTTTCCAAGCCCTTCAGAACAAATGCATTATAAGCAACTCCTACTTATATAGAAGTGATGGTTAAAACATACTCAAGCATAACAAAGCAAACAGAGAAGCTGACCAAAAATATAGTCTGACTGAAGGAAATTTCACAACAAGCAGTGTAAAAATAGGGGCACAATACCTTTTTGAAACTTAACTCATACAGTATATGACCTTACAATGACTATTGACAGGAGAATTAATCAGGAAATGAACTTGAATCTGACTGTTATCATAGTTTACTTTCTCATGAGTACAGAAAGCATTATGCACATTACTTTAGCAGTACACACTTTACCTAGATTAGTGTTTCCTCTCTATAGTGCAGCAAGTACAAAAAGTCAAGCAGATTGTCAGCATTTAATGATTAAGACATAGGTGTAGTGTGAGGTGGGGATGGGGAGGTAATGGTTTCAATCTGATTGGGGATCAGTGAATCTGCAGTCATTAGAAGTTGATGATTTGGGATCACATTCAGCTGCAGGTTTGGGAAGTAATCAGGATGTGATTGACCCAGCGTCTGCTGGTGGGTAGCCAGCTACTTGGAACCCTTTCCACTTCACCTACCACTCAATCTGGTGCACTGATGATGGCATAGCCTCAGCCCTCCACTCTGTCCTGTCCCTGCTAGAAAACGATGCCTGATGCACCAAGTCATTGTTCATCAACTGATTCCATAAGGTTGTTATAGCCGAGACTGGTAATGGGGACAAGCTCCCACAACCTATTAAATGCTTCTAATGGTTTGCGCCTCAAATTGCCTCTGATAACCAAGTCCAGCTCCTGGCCCTCACGTGTTGCTTAGCTACTAAGCCTGGTGGAATCATTTCTACTGACAGGTGAAGGAGCAAAGACAGGTTATTGGTGTTTTAAAACCTGTCACTTTGGGCAGATGGGGCCATGGTTGGCATCTCATCTTGGAGAATGAAAACTCTGATCTCAAACCTCCGCTGCCTTGTGGCTGTACCCACTCATGGGGAAGGCTTCAGGTGCAAACCCTGAAGGACAAATCCGGAGCTGGAGCCCCTAAGGCAGTCCTATGTTGAGTTCAATGCTGACTGGCAACTCCTAACACACTGCTGGTACCAAACTGTATTGGTCTCTGCTGTTCCTTTCGATTCCTCTGATGTTTGAAGAGTGGAAGCTTGCTACATGGACAATAGCTTGAAATCCATATTGTACTGCCCAGGCTTGCATATCCAGACAATTAGGATGTAACCTTGACTGACAGAGCCCTCACTCACTCACACTGTTCATCCTTCAGAGGCTTGTGGGTAAACTGTCCTTGTTGGGACTCAACACTCCTCTCTGTAACTGGATCTTGGACATCTGGATGGGGAAAAGCCCCAGTCAGTCCAAGTTGGAAGCAACATCTTAAGCTCCACCATGCTAAGCACTGGTAACCCCAGGGCTGTGTGCTCAGCTTGCTGCTGTTCATGCTGCTGATTCATGATTGCACTGCCAGAGCCAGTTTAAAGTGCATCATCATACACTGATGATACAACTGTGGCTGTTCTCCTCAGCAACGATCATGAGTTGGTATGGAGAGTTAGAGAGGTGTGAAAAATATGTGAATCTCAACATGGACAGGACTTCAGGAAGATGCAGGTTAATCACTCTCTATTGCACATCAATGGCTCTGACATGGAGTGAATGAAAAGCACGATGTTTCTTGGTGTGCACATAACGAATAATCTAAACTGGACCCACACCACCTCTTCATTAGTCAAGAAAGCACAACAGTGTCTATGCTTTCTGAGGATATTGAGGCATGTAGTCCCCATTCCAATAACTTTCTGCAGGAACACGATCGAGAGTGTCCTGTCTAGCTGCATCGTTGTGTTGTACAGAAGCTGCAAGGCATTGTACCACAAACCCCTACAGAAAATAGTAAAAGCCACTGGAAGAATCATTAGGGTCTCTCCACTAATCTGTGACATTTACCTGGAGGGTTGGTTGTATACAGAGGGCCTAAAAGCATTGTTGAGGATCCCTACCACCCATCCCACAATCTCTTTGACCCACTGCTGCCAGGATGTGAGACTAACGAATACCCTGCCCCCACTAAGGTCCTGTCAATAGGAGAGTGAGCTCTTCACTGTTCACCTGTGCTGCACACTACATACACCTTGAATTATATTTTAAATTTTATTAACTTACTTGTGGTAATATTTTGTTTTATGTGCTGTCTGTGATTCTTGTTTTGTTGGTGCACTGTGATCCAGAGGAATGTTGTTCCATTTGGTTGTACATTCAAACAGTGAGATGGTAATAAACTTGAACTTGAAACCAGAGCAAATAGTGGGTATAATAGAGCAGGAGGTGATGTATAGCTAGAAATGTTAAAAGGGATTAGCTGTACAAGGATCAATGTACTGAAGTCCATAGACTTGGGGGTCAATTTGGTCCCACTTAACTGGCACTGAATTTGAAAGGAGTTGAACATCTTTTCATGTCACTACTCAAGCTTGGAAGTCCTGCAGTCCAAGTATGCCTTTTTGTACAGAGGAACAAAAATAATTTGCTGTCTTATGAGAACAGTAAACAGGATCAGACCTTTGATTAAGTTCTTCTGCAGAGAACAAAAATAAATATTGCACTTCCTGAAAAATTTCTAGGTCAGGTATCTGCAACCCTAATCCAAATTTAGTGATGGAAGATAAGACCATAATACCATAAGACAAAGGAGCAGAAGTCGGTCATTTGGCCCATCAAGTCTGCTCCACCATTTTATTATGAGCTGATCCATTCTCCCATTTAGTCCCACTCCCCTGCCTTTGCACCTTAACCTTTAATGCCCTGGCTATTCAGATACCTATCAATCTCTGCCTAAATACACCCAATGACTTGACCTCCACTGCCGCCCGTGGCAACAAATTCCACAGATTCACCACCATCTGGCTAAAAAAATTTCTTCGCATCTCTGTTCTGAATGGGCGCCCTGCAATCCTCAAGTCATGTCCTCTCGTACTAGACTCCCCCACCATGGGAAACAACTTTGCCACATCCACTCTGTCCATGCCTTTCAACATACAAGATGTTTTTGTGAGATCTCCACTCATTCTTTTAAACTCCAAGGAGTGCAATCCAAGAGCGGTCAAACGTTTCTTATATGTTAACCCTCTCATTCCTGGAATCATTCTAGTGAATCTTCTCTGAACCCTCTCCAAAGTCAGCACATCCTTTCTTAAATAAGGAGCCCAATACTGCACATAGTACTCCAAGTGAGGTCTTACCAGTGCCTTATAGAGCCTCAACATCACATCCCTGCTCCTGTACTCTATTCCTCTAGAAATGAATGCCAACATTGCATTCGCCTTCTTCACCACCGACTCAACCTGGAGGTTAACCTTAGGGGTATCCTGCACGAAGACTCCCAAGTTCCATTGCATCTCAGAACTTTGAATTCTCTCCCCATTTAAATAATAGTCTGCCCGTTTATTTCTTCTACCAAAGTGCATGACCGTACACTTTCCAACATTGTATTTCATTTGCCACTTCTTTGCCCATTCCCCCAATCTATCCAAGTCCCTCTGCAGACTCTCTGTTTCCTCAGCGCTACTGGCCCCTTCACTTACCTTTGTATCATCAGCAAACTTAGCCACAAAGCCATCTATTCCATAATCCAAATCATTGATATACAACATAAAAAGCAGCGGCCCCAACACTGACCCCTGTGGAACACCACTGGTAACCGGCAACCAACCAAAATGGGATCCCTTTATCCCCACTCTCTGTTTCCTGCCAATCAGTAAACGCTCTATCCACGTATGTAACTTTCCTGTAATTCCATGGGCTCTTATCTTGTTTAGCAGCCTCATGTGCGGCATCTTATCAAAGGCCTTCTGAAAATCCAAATACACAACATCCACTGCATCTCCCTTGTTTCGCCTACTTGTAATTTCCTCAAAAAACTGCAAAAGGTTTGTCAGGCTGGATTTTCCTTTAAGGAAATCATGCTGAGTTCTGCCTATCTTGACATGTGCCTCCAGGTACTCCATAACCTCATCCTTGATAATAGGAGTCATCAGCTGAACATAGACTGGTGATGAGAGCAAATGTGTAGGAGACGCAATTTGATTAAATACTTTGCGAAGCACTTTTGAAGAAATGACATAGGGCTGCAACACAATCTCAATGCACTGTTTTGAGGAGGTGAATTTTCACAAACCCTTCAATGTGATTTGTAAGTTAAAGAAGCAAATGGTAAGCTTGGCTTTGTAAACAAAAGGAAATTCAACATGCTATCGACAGAATGAAGTTGCACATTTATAACCCAGTGTTTTGGGATTAATCTCCTTTCCGAAGTCTATTAAAACAAGATCTTTTTTGAAAAGTGAGGAGTGCTTCATTTCTTGTCACTGTTCTGGAAAAGTTATAGAGTTGTCTTCTTATTTTGTTCAGTAGGCATTTCCAGGATTGTGACAAAATGAGGAAAGATATTTTTCCAAGTCCTGATGGTGGACCATTTAAAGGATAAGCTGCATATGTGCTATTTTTGCCCTAGGCAGTAGAGGTTAATAGGTTTGGAGAGTAGTGTTGAAATTGCGTTGGAGTGTTACTTCCACACATTTTTTGAGTTGAATCAATTGTTGTGGTGCATTGATGGCAAAGGGATTTAATATTTGCGGCTTGCATTCTCCTGGATGGTGTCCAAACTTTTTGAGTGATCTTGGAGCTGCTCTCATTCAGAGAATTATTCTGTCACTCACCCGTCTTGTTTTTTTGTTGGTATTGGTAAGAATTTGCATAATCATAAAGTGAACCATACTCTGCAAGCTCTAACTTTGGATCTTCTCTTTTTGCCTCAGTACTGATGAGTTAGGTCAGTGATGTTGCCAACAAAAGGTTAATAGGAATTGTTCAGCCTGCCAAGATGAAATAATTAGATTTTTCCTTTTCTGAAATTGTGTTTGCTTGTTACCTAGAATCAAACAGGCATAACCATACTTACATCAGAGGAACTGGGCCTGTAACCCACCATGTCCATTGGGTATCTATCTATAGTAACTTCATTTACCAGCACTTGCTTAATAGCCTATTATGCTTCAATCATTCAAGTTAGAAACATAGAAAACCTACAGTGCAATACAGGAGCTTCAGCCCACAATGCTGTGCCATATATGTACTTACCTAAGAAATTACCTAGGCTTACCCATAGCCCTGTCATGGTCCCGATTGTTAATCCCCTATCTTGCCCCTAATCTCCTTTGATTATGCCTTGATTCCAATAGTTAATTTCCCATTTACTGCTAATTCGCTTGATGTCGGTACACCTGGTCGCCATCAAGAACTGCAGTATAAGAACCTCCGCATCACAACCACTGGTCACCAGTTTGTTGGTCTATTTCCATGTGTTAACTTTGTTTCCTGACTGATTAGAACTGTTAGTTCTAAGTTCAGTTCCAGTTTCAAGATATTCCATGAAAACCATGTCAAGACTCCATATCAGAGCTCTGTGTCAAGATTCCTCCAGTTTGCTGTTCAATGTTCACGTCTATGCCGGCTTCCCCAATTCATTCTACCTGCCTGTATTCTGCACTTGGGTTCTCCTCAGTCGCTCTGTGCAACAAGCCCTCTATTTTGCTGAGCTCTATATACCTGTCCAGGAGTCTCTTAAAAGACCCTATCGTATCCCCCACCACCACTGTCGCCAGCAGCCCATTCCACGTACTCACCACTCTCTGCATAAAATAAAAAAAGTTTAAAAAAAAATTATTCCTGACATCTCCTCTGTACCTACTTCCAAGTCCTGGGAAAAAGGTTCTGACTATCCACACGATCAATGCCTCTTATCATCTTATACACTGTTGTCCAAATGCTTCTTAAATATGAGCATACTTGCTTCCTCACCTACATGGGCAGTACTTTCTGGATTGCTACCACCCCCCCAGGTGTAAAAAATCTTCCTCGTATCCCCTCCTATACCTTATATTCTTCACTCTGATTATAGACACCTCTGTCAAGGTTAAAAGTTGCTTACCATCTAACCTGTCTGTGCCTCTCATAATTTTGTACACCTCTCATATGGTAAGTGAATATTGCTCATCCCTATGAATGTTGTCTCACTGTTGCAATACATAGGCATGGACTATTTCATTATCTGAGCAGCAAAAAACATGTGCAAATGTTGTAAATCTGAAATAGAAATAATTAATGAGTCACAAATTCATATAGCAATGCATCACGGATACAGGCACTTCAACCCAATGATTGCATGCTGACTATGGTGCCTACCTAGCTGGTCCCATTTTCTAGCACCTCTTTTCGTTTTCTTATTCTCTCTGTCTCCATCTGTGGAGATAAATTGCCCATTAACATCTTTTAAACTTAATGATTCCCATGGCTATCTTGACATATCGCTTCCAACCCTGCCTTCTGTAAAAATGCTATTCCTTTTTCTCAGTTGCTTTGTCTCTGTTGCATTTGTTCCCAGTTTGAGACTTCCCGATCCAAGATATCAGAGATGTTCTTCCCCCTTCAAAGAATGATGTTTTTCTTTTTCCACTATTGATGCTGTCCTCATCTGCACCTCCTCCATATCCTGGACTTCCATACTCATTTCATCCTCCCACTGCCTTAACAGTGATAAGGCAGTGTCCTCACCTTGTCCTCTTGTCCTCACCTACTACCTCATGAGACTCTGCATCCAACACATCATTCTACACAACTTCTGCCATCTTCAAATGGGCTCCTACCACTAAACACATCTTAACCTCCCCCCACTCTCTATTTTCCACAGTGATCACTCCCTCGATGATTCCTTATCCATTTGTCCCTCCTGGCACATATCCCTGCCAGTGACATAAATGCTACACATTCCCATTCTCCTCCTCCAGGTCCTTCCATTTGCGGCACCAACTCACCTGTAAGTCCGTTGGGGTTGTCTATTGAATCCAGTGCTCCTGATATGATCTAATTTGTTGAGCACCTCTGCTCCATCCACCAAAAACATTATTTCCCAGTGGCCACTCTCAAGGTGGAAAAGCAACATCTCAAATTCTATTTAGGTAGTTACCATCCCAATGGAATGAATATCGATTTCTCCTTCTGGTAATTTGTTTCCCTCACCCTTCCCTCTGCTTCTTTTCCCCACTCTGGCCTCTCACCTTTCTTCTTACCTGTCTGTGTCCACCCCCAGTGCCTCTCTTACTTCCATTTCTCCCATGGTCCACTCTCCTCTTCAATCAGATTCCTTCCTCTCCAGCCCTTTATCTCTCCCAAACACCTGGCTTCACCAATCACCTTCTAGCAAGTCCTCCTTTCCCTCTCCCAAACTCTTTTTTTTCTAGCATCTTCCCACTTCCTTTCCTGTCCTGAAGAAGCTTCTCAGCCTGAAACATTGACTGCTTATTCACTTCCATAGATGCTACCTGACATTCTGAGTTCCTCTAGTATTTTGTGTGAGTTGCTCTGGATTTCCAGCATCTGCAGAATCTCTTGTGTTCCCATTTTCCTGTGTTCAGCCCATATTCGGTTAAGCCCTGCCCTTCCATGTACTTTTCCAAGTGCTTCATAAATGACACTGTGGTACTTGTCTCACCACTTCAGCTGCAAATACTCAGCTGGTGTTGTCCACGGACGAGCACATCATAATGCCACCATCGAACATTCCCACGTCAGAGCTTGTGACAGAAGGAAGGCAATCACTGAAACAGCAAAAGGTTAATCCAGAACATTTTTGAAAGCAACATCTTGAGCCAAAGAATTTATTTTTCTTCTGTTTAGAAAATTGACCATAACCTTCCCTACAGTATATTCCATTTGCTGTTTCTTTGCCCATTCTCTCAATCTGTCTGCGTCCTCCTGCAGATTCCCTGCTCCATTAATACCACCTACTCCTCCACTTATCTTCATATCATCCACAAACTTGGCCACAAAACCATCAATTCCATCATTCAAATTATTGACACATAATGTATAATGAAGCAGTCCCAACATTGACCACTTCCCTCCAAACCACAATAGTCACCAGCAGCCAATGAGAAAAGACCCCCTTTATTCCCATTCTTTACCTCCTGCCAGTCAACCAATCTTCTAACCATGCGAGTATCTTTCCTGTGATAACTCAAGCTCTTATCTTGTCAAGCGGCTCATGTTTGGCACCTTGTCAAAGGCCTTCTGAAAATCCGTGTAAACATCATCCACCAATTCTCCTTTGTCTACCTCAACTGTTATTTCCACAAAGATTTCCAACAAGACTTGTAAAGGGAGTATTTTCCCTCAGGGAAACCATGCTGATATTGGCCTATTTTATCAAGTGCATGCAAGTACTCCAAAACTTCATTCTTAATAATGGACTCCAACATCTTTCCAACCACTGAAGTTAGGCTAACTGGCATATGATTTCCTTCCTTCTGCCTCCTTCAATTCTTAAAGAGTGGAGTCACATTTGCAATTTTTTAGTCTTCCAGAACCATTCCAGAGTCTAGTGATTCTCGAAAGATCACTACAAATACCTCCACAATCTCTTCAGATACCTCCTTCAAAACCTTGTAGTGTAGTCCATCTGGTCCAGATGACTTGTCTACCTTCAGACCTTTCAACTTCCCAAGCATGTTCTCCTTAGTAATAGCAACTACACTCATTTTTGCCCCTTGACTCTCTTGAATTTCTGACATACAGCGAGTGTCTTCCACGGTGCAGATTGATGCAAAGTACTCATCAAGTTCGTCCACTATTTCTTTGTTCCCCCATTACTACATATGCAGCATCATTTTATAACCATCCAATATCCACTCTCACCTCTCTATTACTCTTTATATATCTAAAAAAACTTTTGGTATCCTCTTGGCTAGCTTTCCTTTGTATTTTATCTTTTCTGTTCTTAAGACTCCTTTCTGTTGGTTTTTAACATTTTTTCAATCCTCTAACTTCCCACTAATTTTTGCTATATTATATGTCCTCGTTTTGTTTTATGCTGTCTTTGACTTCCCTTCTGAATCACCCCCAGAAACTCCAGCCATTGCTATTATGTCGTTATTCCTGCTAATGTTCCCTTTCAATCAACTTTGGCAATTGACATCTCTCATGCCTCTGTAATTCTCTTCATTTTACTGTAATACTGATACATCTGACTTAATCTTCTCCTTCTCAAACTGCGGTGTGATTGTCTATCATTTTATAGAAACATAGAAAACCTACAGTACAATAATACAAGCCCTTCATCCCACCAAATTGTGCCGAACGCATCCCTACCTTAGAAATTGTCAGGCTTACCTATAGCCCTCTATTTTTCTAAGCTCCATGTACCTATCTAAAAGACCCTATCGTATCTGCCTCCCCCACCATTGCTGGCAGCCCATTCCATGCACTCACCACTCTCTGAGTAAAAAACTTACCCCTGACATCTCCTCTGTACCTACTCCCCAGCACCTTAAACCTGTGTCCTCTTGCGGCAACCATTTCAGCCCTGGGGGAAAAAGCCTCTGACTATCCACACTATCAATGCCTCTCATCATCTTATACACCTCTATCAGGTCACCTTTCATCCTCCTTCACTCCAAGGAGAAAAGGCCGAGTTCACTCAACCTATTCTCATAAGGCATGCTCCCCAATCCAGGCAACATCCTTGTAAATCTCCTCTGCATCCTTTCTATTGCTTCAACATCCTTCCTGCAGTGAGGCGACCAGAACTGAGTACAGTATTCCAAGTGGGGTCTGACTAGGGTCCTATATAGCTGCAACGTTACTTCTTGGCTTCTAAATTCAATTCCATGATTGATGAAGGCCAATACATCATACTCCTTCTTAACCACAGAGTCAACCTGCGCAGCTGCTTTGAGTGTCCTATGGACTTGGACACCAAGATCCCTCTGATCCTCCACACTGCCAAGAGTCTTACCATTAATACTATATTCTGCCATCATATTTGACCTACCAAAATGCACCACTTCACACTTATCTGGGTTGAACTCCATCTGTGACTTCTCAGCCCAGTTTTACATCCCATCAATGTCCCGCTGTAATCTCGGACAGTCCTCCACACTATCCACAACACCTCCAACCTTTGTGTCATTAGCAAACTTACTAACCCATCCCTCCACTTCCTCATCCAGGTCATTTATAAAAATCACGAAGAGTGAGGGTCCCAGAACAGATCCCTGAAGCACTCCACTGGTGACCAACCTCCATGCAGAATATGACCTGTCTACAACCACTCTTTGCCTTCTGTGGGCAAGCCAGTTCTGGATCCACAAAGCAATGTCCCCTTGGATCCCATGCCTCCTTACTTTCTCAATAAGCCTTGCATGGGGTACCTTATCAAATGCCTTGCTGAAATCCATATACACTACATCTACTGCTCTTCCTTCATCAATGTGTTTAGTCACATCTTCAAAAAATTCAATCAGGCTCGTAAGGCACGAGCTGCCCTTTACAAATGCTGACTACTCTGAATCATATTATACCTTTCCAAATGTTCATGAATCCTGCCTCTCAGGATCTTCTCCATCAACTTACCAACCATGGAGGTAAGACTCACTGGTCTATAATTTCCTGCGCTATCTCTACTCCCTTTCTTGAATAAAGGGACAACATCCACAATCCTCCAATCCTCGGGAATCTCTTCCATCCCCAGTGATGATGCAAAAATCATTACCAGAGGCTCAGCAATCTCTTCCCTCGCCTCCCACAGTAGCCTGGGGTACATTTTGTCTGGTCCTGGTGACTTATCCAACTTGATGTTTTCCAAAAGCTCCAGCACATCCTCTTTCTTAATATCTACGTGCTCAAGCTTTTCAGTCTACTGCTAGTCATCACTACAATCACTAAGATCCTTTTCCATGGTGAATACTGAAGTAAAGTATTCATTAAGTACCTCTCCTATTTCCTCCGGTTCCATACACATTTTCCCACTGTCACAGTTGATAGGTCCTGTTCTTTCACGTCTTATCCTCTTGCTCTTCACATATTTGCAGTATGCCTTGGAATTTTCCTTAAATTTGCCTGCCAAGGCCTTCTCATGGCCCTTTCTGGCTCACCTAATTTCCTTCTTAAGCTCCTTCCGAGTAGCCTTATAATCTTCTAGATCTCTAACATTACCTAGCTCTATAATCTTTTGTAAGTTTTTCATCTCTTCTTGACTAGATTTATTACAGCCTTTGTTCACCATGTTTCCTGGACTCTACCATAACTTCCCTGTCTCATTGGAACATACCTATGCAGAGCTCTGCACAAATATCACCTGAATATTTGCCACATTTCTTCTGTACTTTTCCCTGAGAACATCAGTTTCCAGTTTAAACCTGCAATTTCCTGCCTGATAGCCTCATAATTCCCCTTATTCCAATTAAACACTTTTCTAACTTGTCTGCTCCTCTCTTCCTCCAATGCTATTGTAAAGGAGATAGAATAATGATCACTATCTCCAAAATACTCTCCCACTGAGAGATCTGACACCTGACCAGGTTCATTTCCCAATACCAAATCAAGTACAGCTTCTCCTCTTGTAGCCTTATCTACATACTGTGTCAAGAAACATTCCTGAATACACCTGACAAACTCCACCCCTTCCAAACCCCTTGCTCTAGGGAGATGCCAATCAATATTTGGTAAATTAAAATCTCCCATCACAACAACTCTGTTATAATTACACCTTTCCAGGATCTGTTTCCCTATCTGCTCCTTGATATCCCTGTTACTATTGGGTGGCCTATAAAAAAACACTCAGTAAAGTTATTGACCCCTTCCTGTTCCTAACCTCCACCCACAGAGACTCCGTAGACAATCCCTCCATGACGTCCACCTTTTCTGCAGCTATGACACTATCTCTGATCAACAGTATCACGCCCCCACCTCTTTTGCCTCCCTCCCTGTCTTTTCTGAAACATCTACAATCCGGCACTTGAAGTAACCATTCCTGTCCCTGAGCCATCCAAGTCTCTGTAATAACACAACATCATATATCCAAGTACTGATCCACATTCTAAGCTCATCCGCTTTGTTCACAACACTCCTTGCATTAAAATAAACACATCTCAAGCCTTCTGAGTGCATACCTTCTCTATCACCTCCTATCCTCCCTCTTGCACTGTCTCCAAGCTTTCTCTATTTGTGAGCCAACCTCCTATTCCCCAGTCTCTTCAGTTCGGTTCCCACCCTCCAACAATTCTAGTTTAAGCTCTCCCCTTTCCTAAGGGTTTCTTTACCTCAAGCTCCCTAGTCAAATCGGGTTTATTACACAATAGCCAATCCAGAATTGCTTTTCCTCTAATGTGCTCACCAGCAAGCTGCTCTGAAAAACCATTTTGTAGGCATTCTACAAACCCCCTCCCTTGGGATCCAGCACCAACCTGATTTTCTCAATCTACCTGCATATTGAAATCCCCATGAATAACTTCGCTCTTTTGACATGCCCGAACCATTTTATGCAACAAGGTGACAGTTGTAGGACTTAGCCAACAGTTTCACTAGTGGTGTTTCTGCCCCCCCCCCCCCCCCCCCCCCCCCCCCCCGTTCCTGGACTTGAGCCCCATGGTCAGTAGGCACTCCAATGCTCACTGTAGGCAGGGTGGCACCAAGTGCGCAGAAGGCAAATGCCATGGCTTGCAAACAGAGGTGAAGAGGTCCCATCAGCATCTTTGGGGTGTGGAGAGACCTCGGTATATCCTTTTAATCGGGTCGGGTGGTGATCATCACGCCCCTTGCATGATGAAGGGGAATACTTCATTCCCTTGCTTGTGAAATATATTTTGAAAAACTTTTACTGTCACTATTATTAATGCTTCCATTTCAATATGACACTTATTTAATAATATGAATGTAAATTTCACCAGTCCTTATGACAGAAGATGAAAATTACTCATTCAGTAGCCCAGATGTAATATAACTACTGCAGTGAAATAAGAGATGGCCGATTGGGTCTCTCAATGGTCTCTTTTCGTTCTGTAAAGACGAATGATTCTAGCTGCTCTTTAATTCTATGAGGAAAAGTTGGGTGCAGTAATGAGTGCTTTTTTCAAGAGCTGATGCCATCTTGACGGGCTGAATGGTCTCTTGCGGCGTGAGATCATAAGCCAGGAACAAGTGCATATTAAATGACTGAATGGCGTGGAATGGTTAGTATTTTTCACTCTGTATGAGAAAGCACGCTGGGGTGAAATTAGAGAAGTGCGTTAGGACAGGGTTGATGTGTATTACAGTCAGAAATAGACATCCCCATTTGAAATCTTTCCTTTCATAATGTGTTTTTTTAAAAAAAATAGAAATTAAACACAAAAAAATGTTGCCCTTAAAAATGTCTGTACAGTATTAAGATCTGCAAAAAGTGGTCCAGTATTTCCGAGTGATGCATATTGTAATGCAGGTCACGTGCTGGCGTGTGGCGAGCATATCGAACTGAACCTGCTCTCCGCTTCCTTCATTTGTTAGTATTGCTTCCTTTCTGGAAAACCCTCCCAACAAATCCACATGCATGTCTCGCCACTAACACTGCAAACATTCATTCACTCTCAGCCTCTCTTCGGGGCTACATCAGATATCACAACAGGTTAAAAAAAAGAATCAAGCGAGGGGCGTGATGCTCACCACCCGACCCGATTAAAAGGATATACCGAGGTCTCTCCACACCCCAAAGATGCTGATGGGACCTCTTCATTTCCACTCTGTGCTCTGTTTGCAAGCCATGGCATTTGCCTTCTGCGCACTTGGTGCCACCCTGCCTACAGTGAGCATTGGAGTGCCTACTGACCATGGGGCTCAAGTCCAGGAATGGTGATGGCTCTGGCTCAGGCAAGAAGCTGCGGGTGGGTTTCGCAGCTGACCCCGAACCTGGGGTGGGGGGACTGGGGCTGAGCTCCGGGGGAGACCGCGACGGCGCTCTGCTTCTGGAAGGACGGAGTAAAGAGGACAGCAGAGCTGGAGCCAAGCAAAGTCTGAGCCTGCTAACCAAACCGCTGAGCAGCCGGCCAAGCAAGCGGAAAGCAACCTACAGAAAACTGCAGAACTTTATCTACGATGCGCTGGAAAGACCCGGAGGATGGGCTCTGGTCTATCACGCCTTCGTGTAAGTACTCGATGCGATCTCCCTTCGCAATTTCAGCTTGGATTTATTTAGATACACAGCGGGGCGATTTGCTTCTTGCTTTGCTGTGTGGAACTGCATTAACCGTACCTCGCTTTGTCTAACCCCAATAATGACACAGAACGGCATTTCTGTTACTCTTCGTCTGTCAGGCACAAGCGGTAACAGCCGTTGTCTGCCGTTGATAATCAACATTCATGACCATTTATGTCGTTGAGTATGCTTCTGTATTTTTAAACAGTATTAACTGCAGAAAATCTATTTTGAATCGCGATATTCTCCGTGCAATTATTTCAGGCATATTACCGTACGAGTACAGGTAAAAAAAAATTTTAAAGCGTTTTCTGCTTTGTTGATGGACTCATTGCGCGATCCTGCCATAGAGCCACACCTACATGCGATTTAGGAAATTGCCTACTAGTATGCAATCAGTGCATGTTTTTAAGGAAGCATTTCGGCTCAAATCATCCTTGGCGGTTGCAGAATAAGCCACCGAATTGTTATACATATTCCTGAGCTGGAGTTCAAATCCTGTCTGAAGCTGTGACGTGATTCCCTAGTGTTATCAGGCTTATTCCAGACAGCAATGACTTTACCACGTTTTATTGGTACTTCAAAATCTACACCCACTCATGAAATGATTCCCTATGGAGAAATGCTATAGGCCAATTAGTAAAAACAGTTCGCATTATTTATAAATGCCATCTTTTCAAAAACAAATCCATATTCTATTTCACTTGATAATTACTTCTCCACTTTCTGATAGCAAAGGCTGGTGGGTGGTGTGAAGAGATAGGATGTTTGCTTCTTAAACGGGCTGCACTTGGTCCAGAGTAAAATTTTCACAGCTTTACATCACCCTTCATGGTTGGAGTGCAAGAAACATTCTGTCCTATATCTTTCCCCGGTAATTATTGCAATGGAAGGATAAGTCCTTCAATATTGTAGTTTGTTAAACCCATTGGAATACATGAGTTTGAACTTGTATAGTGACCGTCAAAATATGGTCAAAAATGTAATGGACCAATAGATATTGGTGAGTGTTTTAGGAGCTCAATGTAACTTTCTTGAGTAGTCAACAGAATGATTCTATTACATATGCTAATGAATAATCAAAAATAAAGAAACATTGCGCAAAATATTGTATTCTATGTATTTATTAAATACTTCAAAGTCGTAATGCTAACAGTGTGAAGTAATAATCTTATTCTGTAAATTGAGAAAAAGTTAGTGAAGATACCATTAATATACAAGTTGGAAATAGAGTTCATGGGCTGTCACTTGTTACAGCCCTTGCCTCACCTGGAATATGACCATTTGCACACCTTGTAATACATCTTTATGTAGAATTGAACAGACACATCTTTGCTCTATTAATCCCAGGGATGGAGGTGACCTCTTATGTTCGTTTAAGAGAAAGTACCCTTCCGTACTACAAGTGTCAGACCATACAGCACAATTTCAGTGTCCTTACAGGCTAACAAATTTGCATTGGTATATCAATGGAGTAGATTTCAATTGACTGTGGAGCCGTCAACTATTGCTGAAGGTACTAAAGCCTCACGGTAGATTTTTTAATTGTCTCCTTGTCTAAATTGACGTATTTGAATTCACAGCTACTGTTGTTTTAGCTTTAACCGTTCTCCTTCCTATTTTTGTGTTATTGCATATTATTTTGTAATTTTTCTCTATTATTCTCAAATTATGGTGACCTAACAGTTAAGTCCAATCCATTGTATAAATAAAATACATCAGGAATAACTTTGCAAAATTTCCTGTAGTCTGACAGGAGCACCAAATCTCTTTATTTGCCTGAATTTTCAGGATTTGGTTATACATCTTTTTTATGGAACTTTATCAAAACCAATTTAAAAATAATTGCATAATGTAGCATCAGACTTTTCAATTCTTCCAGAAACAAATACTCTAATAAATAGCTGTTTTTGGAAGTTGACTTATTCTTAATACTTTTTTTAGGCTGTTCCTTTCCAACAGATTCTCCTGCTTTGATTTAATTTGTGCTCTTAGTCTTCTAGTAGAGATCAAATTAAATTTTCCTTTTTAATTATATGTTAAGGTTGACCAATATTGTTGCCTTTGGACCACAAAGTCTAATCGCTGTGGGTAAACAAAACCTGACGTGATGGAGATATTTTTGGGTGTGTTGATGCATCCTCAAATATATTATTTACATATAAATAAGTTTGCAGTAAAGTAGCTTGCATTCAATTCTGGGGTGCATCAGCACACCCAAAAATTTTAATGTGATGATAACATATTTACTACATATTCTATAATACCTTTTAGCAGCTTGCTTTTTTTCCCAGTCTCCTTTATTTCGGTCAGTACAAAATCAAAGCACTAGAGTATTAGAAATATGTTCAAGTTCTTTTAATACCTAAAGGAAATATTTTTGCAGTGTGTAACAATTTTCATTTTAATGGCACCTCCACACATTCTCCAGCATTCTACATTGCATATTTTTTTAACTTAATTTCTTCATTTATTTTCACCTACAAAGATATTTTTCATTTTCCTCTTTAATCAGTACTTGTATATTCATGTATATTTTCAAAGGTTCTTCACTATTATTTGAATGCTATGACATCATACGGTCTTGTGGTATTTGGCCTATTAAAATAGTATAGGTAAATTCAATATAGATTTAAGAACTTTCTTTTACAGTCTACAGCATGGAATAGGCTCATCAACTTTGACTGTTGCCCAGCAGGCTAGTCTTATCTGCCCATGTTTGGCCCAGACCTCTAAAACACTACTATCTATGAACTTATCTAGATGCCTTTTATTAATGTTAATGTGTCCAGCTCAACTACTGTTTCTTGCAGCTCATTCCAAAAATGCATCCCCTTTTGCATGAAGAAGCTGACCCTGATGCCCCCTTAAATTTCTCACCTTTGACCTTAAACCTATGTCTGCTTCTTTTAAGCACCCCTTCCCGGGAAAAATGATAATATGCTTTCGCCTGTCCATACAGCTCATGATCGTGTATACATCTATTGATAACCTCTCAAACTCCTACATTCCAGGGAATAAAGTCCTAATCTACACAACTTCTCCTGAAGTTCAGGTCCCCAATTCCAGGTAACATTCTGGTAGATTTGCACTCTTGCTAGTTCAATAAGATTTTTCCTATGACAGGGCAAATACATACATTTCTATGTGGCCTCATCTACATCTCATAACTCCAGTGTTACTTCCCATCTCCTATACATAATGGCCTGATAATAGTCTAGCACGCCAAATGCCACTTTCACCATCCAATCTACTTGTGATGTCACTTCAGTGAACTGTACAGATGACTCCTAGGTTACACTCTTCCACAGCACTCCCCAGGGCCCTATCATTCACTGTATAAGTCTTAGCCTGGTTTAATCTCCCAGAACACAATACTTCATATTTTTCTGGATTGAAAACAATCTGCCAGTCCTTAACTCGTATACCTAACTGATCATGATCCCTGATAATTTTTGTAAGTTTCTGCACTATCTACGTCACCTATTTTAGTCTCAATGCAAGCCTACTAACCATGTCCTGTATATTCACATTTAAATTATCTTTATAGATTACAAACAACAGAGGTCCCAGCACTGACCCTTGTGACACACTACTAAACACTGGCCTCCTGTACAAGAAAAAACTACTTCCTACTGCTCAGCCAATTATGAATCTTTTCAGCTATCTCCATCTGGATCCTTTGCGATCTAAACCTTTGGACTAGAACACTTTGTGGGACCGTGTCAAAGTCGTTGCTAAAATCCATGTAGACAACATCCACTGTTCTTTCTTTATGTACCTTCTTGGTTGCCTTCTTGGAGTATTCCAAGTGATTTATCGGACATGACTTCCCGTGCACAAAGCTGTGTTAACTGTCTCAGATCAGACCATCTCTCTCTAAATGTCTCATATCACACCGTCTGTCTTTAAATCTCCCTCAGAAACCCCTGCAGTAATTTATCTGCCCCTGATGTCAGACTCAGTGTCGTGTCCTGGCTTGTTTTTACCTACCTTTCGTAAACAATGATACCACTTTAGCCACTCTCCAGTCCTCCAGAGCCTCCTCTGTGGCCAAGGATGAAGCAAGTATCCCACAGTTTCCCTAGTTTCCCCCAAGGTTCAAGAATGCACCAGATCAGGCCCCAGTGATCTATCCACCTTAATGAACTTTATGGACTCCAATACCTCCTCCCGGCTAATCCTTCTGTTGTTCAAGACAACATCTCTCATTTCACAAACAAGAGAAAATCTGCAGATGCTGGAAATCCGAACAAGACACCCAAAATGCTAGAGGAGCTCAGCAGGGCAGGCAGCATCTATGAAAAAAAATACTGTCAACGTTTTGGGTCGAAACCCTTCGAGAGGATTGGAGAAACAAAGCTGAAGCAAAGCTCACTTCTCCTGTTTTCTCAGCTTCTGTTGTTTAAAAACTGAGCAGATATGATCATTAAAAATCTCATTTATTTCCTTTGGTTCCAGACACAAGTAGCTATGCTGATCTTTAAGGGGTTCCATTCTCTCCCTTGCACCCTTTTACTCCTGATATATTGTGCCTAAAGAATCTCTTGGGATTTTGCCTCACCTTGCTTGCTAGATCCCCCTCATATCCTTTATTTTTGCCTACCTAGCTTCTCTGTTAAGTGCACTCCTGCACTTATTGTCGGTATCCAGAGATTTACTAGTTCCAAATTGCTTATGCACAATGTATGCCTGCTTCTTTTTCTTAATCAGAACTTCACTAGTCAATCAGTATTCCCGTTAGCCTTGTTCTTCACTCTAACAGGAGCATGCAGGCAAGGAACTCTTGATGTTATACTTTTAAGGGCTTCCCACTTGGCTCCTTTCCTTGCAAATAATCTTGCCTAGACAACCACAGCAAGATCATGCCGAATGGCTCCAAAATTTGCTCTGCCCCAGTTCAGGGCCTTTCTTTCTCATTGCCTTAGAAAATATGAGTTGATCGTAAGCAAAAAAAAAACATTGCTGTGTTTATCATATATTTCATGTTTGAATATTTTTGAATATAATAAATAGTTTCAATAGTGCCTTACACTTCTACATAGAGCATTCTGTCGCATGAAAGCAGTACTGTATCGGGGATCCCCACCTCCCAGGTCCTGCTCTCTTCTCATTGCTGCCCTCAGAAAGAAGGTACAGGCGCTTCAAGACTCTCACTACCAGGTTTAGGAACAGTTATTACCCCTCAACCATCAGGCTCTTGAACCAGTGGGGATAACTTTATTTAACATCACATGCCCCATCACTGAACTGTTCCCATAAACTATGGACTCACTTTCAAGGACTCTTCATTTCACATTCTTGATATATATATATATAATTTTCTCATTTATATTTGCAGTTTGTTGTATTTTGCACATTGTTTGTTTGTCCACCCTGTCGGGTGCGGTCTTTCATTGATTCTATTATGGTTCTTGGATTTACTGAGTATGCCCGCAAGAAAATAATTTCAGTGTTGTATGAGGTGACGTCTAAATACTTTGAATATAAATTTACTTTGAACTTTGAACTTATTTATCTATCTATCATTATTTCTTTCTTTTTGTATTTCCACAGTTTGTTGTCTTTTGCACGTTGGTTCAATGCCCAAGTTGGTGCGGTCTTCCATTGATTTTATTATGGTTATTATTCTATTATGGATTTATTAGATTGCCCACAAGAAAATGAATCTCTGGGGTATATGGTGACGTATATGTACTTTGATAATAAATTTATTGTGAATTTTAATAGGAGAAGCAACTAGAAATTATTGCTGTATTTCAAAGAAACTGATACCTTTTTGATTCCATCATCCCTAGCAGTGGAGTTAATTCTCTTGTTCATCTACACTGTGGTGTGGAGGAATGTTTATAATTCTCCAACCTTGGGGGCTTTATTCTTTATTGTGTAGTTAATTACTGAATTTTCATTTGCAGAACTCCAATATTAGTCTTTGGGGATGGTTCCATTTCTGTCTGTTCTATTGCACTCTCTTTTTGTACATTACTTGTGATAACCCTAGTCTTGATGCATGAATTGCAGTGTTTCCTCTGACATCCTTGCTTGTTTCTTCAGAAACATCGGTCTATTCTCTTCCTGAGGAATCAATTATTGTTACTCGATGTCTGCAGTTTGCATCTCTTTAGTGAATGCTCCCTTCACACTTCTATAATCTTTTGCTGATGTTTTTATTCCACCAGGCTTATCAGTGTTTATAATTCTGCTCCATTCAGTGTTCATATCAAATCTGATATACTGTAAATTTAATTTTAAAAATTATTCTAATTTCTTTTCCATTAGGAAAATTGCTTTGGGAAGTCACTGAATTGAGAGTATTTTTAGGAACCAGATCCAGCAGCTTTGTATATTACTCAATAACTTTGTACAGATTAAGTGATGTATTTAGTTACAGCTTGTTAAAAGATAAGTTGGATTAATGTTTTTCTAAATTTCATGTTTTAAAACACAAAACAGTATAGCGCAGTACAGGTCCTTTGACCCATGATGTTGTGCCGACCTATGCATGAGAAATCTAACATAGCCTATAACCCTCTATTCTTTTTACATCTATGTGCCTATCTCAGAGTATTTATTGTGTCTGCCTCTGCCATCACCCCTGGCAGTGCATCCCAGTCATCTACCACTCGGTGGTTTTAAGAAAAACTTGCCTCTGACTTACCCCTAAAAATTCCTTTGCTCACCTTAAACAGATGTCCTCTGGTATTGGCCATTCCTGCCCTTGGAAAAAGATCCTGGCTATCAACTCTATCTATGCTTTTGATAATTTTATACACCACTATCAAGTTGCCTCTGTTACTCCAAAGACAATAGCCCTAGCTTACTCAACTTGCTCTCCAATCCAGACAGCATCCTGGTAAATTTCCACTCCATCCTCTCTAAAACTTCTACATCTTTCTTATAACGAGGTAACCAGAACTGAACACAATACTCCCAAGTATGGTCTGCCCAGAGTTTTACAGAGCTGCAAGAAACTGGATGAGCCTTCCATGAGGAACCTTTTCAAACACCTTAGTAAACTTCATGTACACCTGAACCTCTATACCTCCCTCTGCAATTAGAGCCTCAACTTTCTAACCAGAAGACCAGAATCTGTGTGGATTGGAAATAACATCTCCACCTTGCTGACAATCAACACTGTACACCTCTGGGGTGTGTGCTTAGCCTACAACTCCACTCTCTCTGCACCTGTGACTGTGTGGCTAGGCACAGCTCAAATGCCATCTTTAAATCTGCTGATGATACAACTATTGTTTGTAGAATTTCAGATGGTGATGAAAGGGCGTACAGAAGTGAAGTGAAAAGAGTGAACAACTTCAAGTTCCTAGGTGTCAATATCCCTAAGGATCTATCCTGGACCCAACATATCAATCCAGCTACAAAGAAGGCACAACAGTAGCTATATTTTATTAGGAGTTAGAGGAGATTTGGTATGTTACCAAAGACACTTGCAAATTTCTACGGATGTACCATGCAGAGCATTCCAACTGGCTGCATCGCCATCTGGTATGACGGTGGGGAGCTACTGCACAGGATCAAAATAAACTGCAGAGAGCTGTAAGCTTAGTCAGGTCCATCATGGGTACTAGCTTCCTAGTATCCAGGACATCTTCAAGGAGCCATGCATCAAAAAGGCAGCATCTGTGACATCACCCAGTTCATGTCTTTTTTTCCTTTGCTATAATCAGGAAGGAGGTACAGAAATCTGAAGGCACACACTCAATGATTCAGGAACAGCTTCTACCTCTCTGCCATCTGATTTCTGAATGGACCTTGAACCCATGAACCATACCTAACTATTTCTTTTTATTTGTAAAGAAACGGCTTTTGTTAAAAAAACTGAAGATTCATCTCGGCTACTAAGAAAGTACAGAGGAATGTCTGTAGCCAAAGCCCTGGAAACTGCCAAGTAACGGTTAACAGCTCTGGCTACCAGACTACAGAGGTACACAAAAGGCACAGAGGCCAAGCGAATAAATTCACTCTTCTCCAAAGAACCAGGAAAACTATTTGCAGAGTTCCAGAGCAACAAAATGCTGATATCAGAACCAACTAAAACAGCAGCTGAGGAGTACTGGAAGAGTATATGGGAGAAAAAAGCATCACATGACACCAGTGCCCAATCACTGAAAGACCTACAAGCAAGCCCCTGCAATCTCCCAGAGGAAGAACCAGTCACCATCACAGCAGTAGATGTACAGCAACAGGAAGCAAGTATGGAGAACTGCACATTGCCAGGGCTTGAGATGATCCATACCTATTGGCTGAAGAAACTAACAGCATTGCATACATGGCTGGCAGCTTCAGTGAACCAACTGCTTGAAGCAGGTGTCTATCCTGTCTGGCTAACTCATAATGAACAGTCCTCACAAAGGTACAACACCATCAAACTACGAGCCTATAACCTGCCTGTCAAAAACATGGAAGCTCCTATCAAGCATCATGGCCACCAAGCTGAAGGAACATGTGAGTAAATTCCTGACCACTGCCCAGAGGGGGATTGGTAATGGAACCAGAGACTCCAAACACCAACTACTGGTAGACAAAGCAGTCATCTGAGTCTCCAAGACCAGGCAAACCAACCTAAGCACAGCCAGGATCAGAAAGAATACGACTCAATGTTCTGCACATGGATCTTGGAATACCTGTCTCTGTACAACAGCAACAAGACACTAATGAAGAACATCAAGAACTCAATGGGCCATTGGAGGACAATGCTAGAGGTTACCTCAAAGTCAATAGCTCAAGTGGCTGTCCGATGTGGAATATACCAGAATGTTGCACTATTCCCACTGCTGTTCTGCATAGGTTTGACCCCCCTCAGCCAGATAATCTCAGGGAGTGGATATGGGTACATGTTCAAGAGTGGGGTGACCATCAGCCACTTCCTGTATGTGATGACATCAAGCTGTATGCCACAAATGAAAGAGACATTGACTCTCTAATCCACCTGACAAGGATGTACAGCAGTCCAAATGGGTTGTCATTTGGACTGGATAAGTTCAGCCAGATGGTAGTGAAAAGAGTCAAACTCATCAAGGCTGAAGGAGTTGAGTTACCTGAAGGCCATATATTCAGATGTGCAGGACAGCAATAAATACTTGGGTATCCTGCAAGCACACGAAAGCCACACTGAGGACATGAGAAAGGCTGCAACACACAAGTACCTCCAACAAGTGAGACAGATCCTAAAAAGCCCAAGTATTTCCATCAGTGACCTAAGACTCACTTGTCTAAATTCCTAGAATTATCTCTGTTACCTTTCTTGAATAACAGAGTGACAATTGCCATCCTCCAGTGCTCTGGTAGCATCAGGTAGAATGCAAAGATCATCAGTGTCTACCAGACTATTCCTTTGCTTCCTGTAGTAACCTGGTGTTTATTCAGTCTAGCTCCTGTCCATCTATGCTAATGTTTGATACACATAAGTAACTAGGAACAACTGGCACTTCAATCCTGCCATACAATATAAAATGATGTGTTCGATCAGTTCCAGATCTCAGCTCCTCTTCTGTGCTGTTTCCTCAAAGATTATCTAGTTTTAAATATCTCCAATATTCTCGTCACCAACCCTTCGTGTTAGAGAAGTGCAAAGATTCACCACTATATGAGGAGAAATCCTAATGCACCTCAGTTTTAAATAACCATCCCTGATTTTGTGATTGTACTTTTTCCACATTGGAGATTATTGCACTTGTGGAACTACCTCAACATCTACTCTGTATTGTCCCTTAGAATTTTATACCTTTATACCTCTCATTCTAAACACTACATATTACAGATCCAACTTCTTTAGCTGTACCTGTTAGGGCAATCCTCTCATCTAAGGAATTAGCCTTGGATTGATCACATTCTTAAATAAGGAAACTGAAACTGCATGGCATTTCATGCAAGATCTCACCAGTATCCCACACAAGTGTGACAATTTTTTATCATTTCTAAACTGCAACTTTTGAAATAAAGGACATTATTTGCTTTCTGAATGACCTACCTGTCAATTTTTTGTGATTCACGCACAAGGTCATCTAGATCCCACTGTATTTCAATAATTTGCTGTCTCTCTCCATTCAGGTAATGGTCTGCATTTTTATTTGTCCTGTCAAAGTGCATAAAGTCACATTTTTGCACATTAAACCCATTTGGCAGTTTTTTACCCACTCATTCAACCTATTCATGCCCTCACACAGAGTCCGAATTGCAGCATGCTTTCACATCTATTTTTGTGTCATTAGAGAGTTTGGTGACTTAGACTCCATTCCTGCCTCCAATATACTAATATATAATATTAATTTATATTACTAGTAACTTGCGATTAGTGAGAACTTTATCACTTTACTAGTTACATACTTCCAGTCTAAAGAAACCAACTTATTTGCAATAATCTGTCTTCAATGGATGCTAGCATTCTCCTTACAATACTGAGTTTTTGTCTTTTGGATGTCATCTTCTAGAAATCCAAATACATTACATTCACAGGGTCCCCTCCATCAAATTTTCTTGTTATATTCTTTAAAAACTCTTGCAAATTTGTCAAATATAATTTATCTTTTTGTTTCCATTCATCATCATTATGTGCTGTATTATATGACATGGGCAATCTGGTCTCATGACCATGATTGTTCATAGCAAATTTTTCTACAGAAGTGGTTTGCCATTGCCGCCTTCTATGCAGTGTCTTTACAAGAAGGGTGACCCCAGCCATTATCAGTACTCATCAGAGATTGTCTGCTTGGCATCAGTGGTCGCATTACCAGGACGTGATATGCACCAACTGTTCTTACGACCATCCACCACCTGCTCCCAAGGCTTCATGTGACTCTGATCAGTGGGCTAAGCAGGTGCTACACCTAGCCCAAGGGTGACCAGAATTCTAGCAGAGGGAAGGAGTGCCTTATACCTCCTTTGGTAGAGACCTATCTCCATATTGTCACCTGTTGTTTACATTAAAATTTTCCAATTGACAATGTATTTCTTTCTCAATTATAGACTTTACTTCTTGCCAACTGCAGGTGTTAATTTAAAAAAATTAAAGTTACCCACATTTTGTTCCTTCTTCAACAATTGATTCTCATTTACAGTTTTCCACTCTGCTTGTACCTTCTCCAAGCTCAGTGAATTTTGAAAATCTTTGCCAAATTGCGCCACTTTTGTGTGTAGTCTGATGAGTCCTGTTGATGGCCTGCTTTTAGTTCCAATAGTTTTCCCAAAGCCATGACCTTACTGATAACAATAGTTACAAAATGCTTGCAAGCTATTTGAAGCTATCCCAAATGTTACCTCTGTTGTACTTAACACAAGAGATTCTGCAGATGCAACACACAGACAATGCTGGAGGAACTAAGCAGGTCAGGCAGCATCTATGAAAATGAATAAACAGTCGATGTTTCAGGCCGAGACCCTTCTTCAGGACACAAGCAGTCCTGAGGAATCTGGAACGCATGTATCCTCTTCCACCATGAAGACTAATACCAAATATTTTTGTCTTCAAGAGATGATAGTATAGAAATTCTTCAGATGCAAAAGCGGTATGGGGTTCTAATTAGATTTGGACAGGGCCTGAGTACTCAACGACAGAAAATGTCCAAAATTCCATGACCATGAGAGGCAGTAATTCCAGATCCTGGCACATATTCGCATGCAAACTGTGTTCAAGGCCTCTCTCCCGCCTCTGTGTAATGGGTCAGGGAGATAAAAACTGGGAGAGCCATCAGAGGGACTCATGGGGGAAGGAGGGTGGTAGATGATGAGGGCCTGGTGAGATAGGCAGATAAAAAGCTGAGGGCAGGATCTTTCTATGGGGTAGATTGGTCATGTTGAGGGTTGTTGCCTTGTTCAGGTGACCTACACTGGCATTTTGGTGCAAGGAAGATGATCTAAGTGGTGGGGAGATCTGAGAGGGTTTGGATGGAGAATGTTAGAATGTCTGGGGAGGCTATCAGGAGGGATAACGATGAATTCATGATGAGTTTGGGGAGTAAATTATGAGGTCGTGGAGAGGATTGAATGGTATGGAGGGGAAAGTAAAAGGGGTGGGACATGAAAACATGGGTGGGTGAGCAGGGAATTCTCTTAAGGAGGAGTCTGGGAGTGAAAATTGATCATGGGGGGACTGAGTCAATTCCTTGGGATGTTAATAAAAATCAAGAACTTGCTTTAAGAAAGAATAATGCCTTTGTGTGAATCACTTATGTTAACCTGGAGCAGTACAGAAAGAACAGGGTGAAAACAATAAGTCAATGGAATGAGAAAAGATGGTACATGAAAAATAGTTGCAGGTAAATCAAAAGAAATCTTAAGATTTTTTATTCAACACTCTAATTCTATTCTAATTCCAGAGGACAGTAGGGTCCATTAAAGATGAAAATACAGAGATGGAAGATGTATGAAGTTCTGATGAATACTTTATATCTGTTATCATGCAAGAGCAGAGTGATGGGCATTGACATTGAGGAGGAAGGAAAACCTGAATAGGAGGAACAAGGACAAAGGGATAGGAAAATCACATATTAAGGGATTGATGTCTTAATAATGGGTAAATAGATAAAAGACCAAAATAAAATAAATATTCTTAAAAGAAGCAAGGGAGGCAATGCCTCTGAGTCTATCATTTTCCAATTATTTTTAAATCTAAGTGAGCTTCTGAAGCAATGGAAGTATGCTAATGTTACCATTATTTAAAAAGGGGATAGACTGAATAACTACAGGCCAGTAGGACTGATAATTGAAATTTGGTAAATCGCTGAATATAAAATCAGAAGAACTACATAAATCAGTAGTCAATTAAGGATGGATTTTTTATAGGAAGGTCAGATCAGATGAGGTTAATTGAGCTCTTTGAGGTGATGCAAGCATTGTCAATGTGGGGCGAACATTTCACATCATATCCTTGGAGTCATAGAGCTGTATAGCACAGAAATAGGTCATTTGGCACAACTTATCCATGTCAACTGTGAAGCCTAATCCTATAGGCACACGTTAGGCCTATATCTCTCTTGTCCATTCCTAACCAACTACATGGATCTGAGAAATGTCCAATAAAGTTCTCCATGGCAGATTGATTGAGGTAGTAAACCATCATCTGATAAAGAGGAAAAACAACAAATTGCATAAAAAATTGGCCCCGTGGCAGAAAGAGTATATGAATTGTGAAATTTCGGCTTGCTGGGAAGTTTAGTGTATTGGGGTTTACAGGATTCAGTATTAAGCATCATGGTTGCATGTTATTTATTAATTTAGTCTTTACTGGAGGTCTACAAGCTTACTGTTGACATAAACATTAGTAATATGGATTAGATGAAAAGGAAGTTGCAGGATACAGAAAACTATCAATTAAGTCTCATGATTAGCATTATTATACTTACACTTAGACTAAACTTAAGCTATCTAAGTTGCCAGAACCAAATAGGATTCACCCTAGAATTCTGAGGGAGGTGCAGCGGTAAATAGGTCAGATCAGTGGTCCAGATTCTAGCTGCGTCACAGCTCCTGTAACTTGGATTTGGTCCTGACCTTTGCCTGTGCAGAATTTACACATACTTCTTGTGACCTTGTTGTTGCCCCTGCGGCTTTTTCCTGCATCCTAAAAGCACATGGACTGCTAGAAGAATTGGCCTCTTATAAATTGCCCTTCGTGTCTACATGATTGATGTTAAAAATAGGTGCTTAATGGTTGGCAAGAACTGAGTGGGGTCAAGAGCCCATCTCTAGACTGCAGGGGCACTGACCATAATATTTCAATGCTCTGGATACAGTGTGTTGCCAGAGGGTTGGAAAGGAGAAAATGTCAGTCCCTTGTTCAAAGAATGAAGTAAGGATTAGAGAAGCAATTACAAGCATGTTAATCGCCTTCACACAAAGGTAGAGAATGCTGGAAACAGCAGTTAGGCATCATCTGTGGAAAGTAAAGACAGTTCTGAAACATTAACTCTGTCCTCTCTTCCTGACCTGCTGAGTGTTGGAGATTCAGGCAGTATGGAATGTAATTGTAGCTATTGTGAAATGGAATTGGGTTAGTATTGCCACATGTACTGAGATACAATGAAAAACTTGTCTTGCAGACTGTTCATAAAGACTGAATCATCATACTAAGCATTGAGGTAGCAAAAGGTAAAACAATAATAGCTGTAAAGTGTAGCCGCTACAGAGAAAGTGCAGTGCAGGTAAGCAGTGACATAATACCAGGCATTAACTCAAATTAGAATTGGTCAGTTCTTAATGTACATTGTAATCTGTAATCCATTTGAAATATATAGTGGTCTGGCTACACAAGAGATATAGTTTGCCTACACCAAACCAGGCAAAAGAGCTAAATTTGCAACAGTGTGACTGAGGTCAAGGAAGCTTCCACACCACCTAGGTTTATTGTCTCTTTTAATGCATTGTGCATGGTCAGAGGCATATTTCTTCAATCAATATTGGGATATTTGTCAGCCCTCACAAACTAATTGTGGATTTCTGGGTTCTCTGCCATAAGAAGCTTTTGGACTATCCATGTGAATAGAGGTGATTGAACATAGAGAGCTGTCTTGTCAGTTACAGCGTGTTCACATGGTAAATATGTAATTCAAGGGAACCAATGGAAGAAAACAATGTGGAAGAAAACAGTGTAATTGTAGCTATTGAAATTGTATTGAATTAATTGAATAATTAAAACATTTGCCTTTAAGTGTATTAAAAGTTAATATACATTGATAATGGGGAGACTGAATTGATAGTCTCCAGGAGAGTGCCTGCTTGTCATGATGCATAAACAGCCTATGTTTCAATCAGTTTCAGTGTCTTGCCAGTGCCTCAGTTCAGTATTACAACACTGAGAGATAATGTGAAAGTATTAAAGAGGAGCCAAAAAATGACTTGCCAGAATAGGATGATGGTCCTTCTTTTACAAGGATAGATGAGAAAGGTTGGGACTGTGTTTTCTCTTTGGTGTTGGAGAGACTGAGGGGAGATCAAAAGAAAGTATGTTTGTCATATACATTAATGATCTGGATGATGGGGTGGTAAATTGGATTAGTAAGTATGCACATGATCCTAAGATAGGTGGTGTTGTGGATAATGAAGTAGGTTTTCAAAGCTTGCAGAGAGGTTTATGCCAGTTAGAAGAGTGGGCTGAAAGATGGCAGATGGAGTTTAATGCTGATAAGTGTGAGGTGCTACATTTTGGTAGGACTAATCAAAATAGGACATACATGGTAAATGGTAGGGCATTGAGGAATGCAGTAGAACAGAATGATCTAGGAATAATGCTGCATTGTTCCCTGAAGGTGGAATCTCATGTGGATAAGGTGGTGAAGAAAGCTTTTGGCATGCTGGCCTTTATAAATCAAAGCATTGAGTATAGGAGTTGGGATGTAATGTTAAAATTGTACAAGGCATTGGTGAGGCTGAATTTGGGGTATTGTTTACAGTTCTGGTTGCCAAATTATAGGAAAGATATCAGCAAAATAGAGTACAGAGGAGAACGTTACCTCTTTTTTAGCACATAAGTTATAGAGAAAGGTTGAACAAGTTAGGTCTTTATTCGTTGGAGCATAGAAGGTTGAGGGGGACGATAGAAGTACTTAAAATTATGAGGGGGATAGATAGAGTTGACATGGTTAGGCTATTTCCAATTGAGAGTAGTGGAGATTCAAACAAGAGGACATGAGTTAAGAGTTAAGGGGTAAAAGTTTAGGAGTAACATGAGGGGGAACTTTTTTACTCAGAGAGTGGTAGCTGTGTGGAACGAGCTTCCAGTAGAAATGGTAGAGGCAGGTTCGATTTTGTCATTAAAAAAAAATTGGTTAGGTATAAAGACATGAATGGAATGGAGGGTTATGGGCTGAGTGTAGGTCAGTGAGACTAGGTGAGAGTAAACATTCAGCATGGACTAGAAGGGCCGAGATGGCCTGTTTCTGTGCTGTAGTTGTTACATGGTTATATAAAATAGTGAGGGATCAGGTCAAAGTGGAAAGTGGAACACTGTTTTATTTGGTGGAGGATTGAACACGAAGATAAACTTTTTAATGCAAAGTATGGTTGGAATCTGCATATGTGATGGAGCAGATACTAACCATACTCTGCATTAAAACATCAATATTTGTTGAAGTAGGAAACACACGATGATGGAACTTCTGAAGTGGATGATAAAAGAGCTGCTCCTGCGCAGTGATGGGGTTGAGTGCCCTCTTTCTGTGCTGTAACCATTCTCTGATGCTATGATTAGGTGAGTACCATATTGACCATCAGGAGTAATGTGTAGTAAAGCAATGGGACACATTTCTACACAATGTGTAGTAAAGCAATGGGAGAAAAAACAAGAGAAGGTGATCCAAGAAGAACAAAAAATGTACAGTAAGATCTTGGAGTATATTCAAAGTTCCAAGTAAGTACACATATGTCATCATATATAACCCCGAGATTCATTTTTTTGCAGGCATACTCAAATCTATAATAGAATAATAACCATAATAGAACCAATGAAAGATCACACCAATATGGGCATTCAAACTGTGTGCAAAAGGCAACAAACTATGTAAACAAAAAAAAGAAATATAATAACTAAATAAATAAGCAATAAATATGGACAACATGCAATGAAGTGTCCTTGAAAGTGAATCCATAGGTTGTGGGAATATTTTATTGATGGTAAAAGTGAAGCAGACTGAAATTCCCCCTTTGGTTAAAGAGCCTGATCATTGTTCCTGAACTTGCTTGTGTGAGTCCTGAAGCTCCTGTACTTTCTTCCTGGTAGTAGCAGCAAGAAGAGAGCATGGCCTGGGTGGTAGGGGTCTCTGATGATGGATGCTGCTTTCCTGTAGCAACTCTTCATGTAGATGTGCTCAGTGGCAGAGAGGGTTTTACCTGAGATAGTCTGGGCTGTATATACTCCTTTTTATAGGATTTTCCATTTCAAGGGCTTTTGTGTTTCCACACCAGGTTGTGATGCAGCCAGCCACCTATATATACCATCTACAGAAGTTTATCAAAGTTTTAGAGATCATGTTGAATCTTTGCAAAACATAAGGAACTAGAGGTGCTGCCTGCAGTGCTTTCTTCACAATTTCACTTGCGTGCTGGATCCAGGACAGGTTCTCAGAAATGATAACTCGAAGGAATTTAAAGATGCTAACCCTCTCCACCTCTGATTTCCTGATGAGGACTGTCTCATAGACCTCTGGTTTCCTCCTCCTGAAGTCAAAAATCAGTTCCTTGGTCCTGTTGACATTGAATAAGAGGTTGTTGTGGCACTCCTCTACCAGATTTTCTATCTTCCTCCTACATGCTGATTCGCCATCAATTTTGTTTCTGCCTATGACAATAGTGTCGTCAGCAAAACTTGAATACAGACAGACAGAAAGACATACTTTATTGATCCCAAGGGAAATTGAGTTTTGTTACAGTCACACCAACCAAGAATTGTGTAGAAATATAGCAATATAAAACCATAAATTAAATAATAATAAGTAAATTATGCCAAGTGGAAATAAGTTCATGTCCAGCCTATTGGCTCAGGGTGTCTGACACTCCGAGGGAGGAGTTGTAAAGTTTGATGGCCACAGGCAGGAATGACTTCCTATAACGCTCAGTGTTGCATCTCGGTGGAATGAGTCTCTGGCTGAATGTACTCCTGTGCCTTACCAGTACATTATGGAGTGGATGGGAGACGTTGTCCAAGATGGCCTGCAACTTGGACAGCATTCTCCTTTCAGACACCACCATCAGAGAGTCCAGTTCCACCCCCACAACATCACTGGCCTTACGAATGAGTTTGTTGATTCTATTGGAGTCTGCTACCCTCAGCCTGCTGCCCCAGCACACAACAGCAAACATGATAGCACTGGCCACCACAGACTCGTAGAACATCCTTGTAGAATATGGCATTGGAGCAGTGATTAGCCACAGAGACGTACGTGTAATGCGAGTGGAGCAGGAGGCTAAGCACATCCTTGTGGGGCACCTGTGCTGATGGAGATATTGGTGACAGTCCAAACTGACTGGGTCATCTATACGAGGTAGTTAATTCAGCCCATGAGGTATTTGACCTTATTGACTGATAATGGAAGCATCCTAGAAGTAGTCTTAAAAGAATCTATAGTTTTGATGGAAGATTATTTACATAAATTGTTAACTTGCTCATGTAGAAGGTTGTTGGTAAAAGATGATAGATCTAACCATAACCTTGGGAGCAAGCATCTGGCATACATTGTCAAGCACAAAAATATCGACCTGACTGACAAAGTCAAATAGACTATAAGACCTTAGGATATAGGAGCAGAATTAGGCCATTTGGCCCATGGAGTCTGTTTGATCATTTCATTATGGCTGATCCATTTTCCCTCTCAGCCCCAACCTCATGCTTTCTCCTGGTATTCCTTCATGCCCTGACCAATGAAGAATCTTTCAATCTCTACTTAAATATACATAAAGACCTCCACAGCAGCGTGTGACAACGAACTCCACATATTCACTACTCTCTGACTAAATAAATTCTTCCTCATCGGCATTCTAAAAGGAGACTTCTCTGTTCCAAGACTGTTTTTTGGCCCTGGGATCTCCTACCATAGAAGACATCCTCTCCACATCCACTCTATAAAGGTTTTTCAACATTTGATAGGTTTAAATAAGGTCATGCTTCATTCTTTTGAATTCCAGTGAATACAGGCCCAGATCCATCAAACGCTCTTCATCTGTCAAGCCATTCAATCCTGGAATCATTTTTATGAACCTCCTTTGAACCCTCTCCTGTTTTGGCGCATCCTTTCTAAGAGAAGGGGCCCAAACCTGCTCAGAATACTCCAAGTGAGGTCTCAGCAGTGTTTTATAAAGTCTCAACATTACATCTTTGCTTTTATATTCTAGTCCTCCTGAAATGAATGCTAACATTGTATTTGTCATCCTCACCTCTGACTCAACTTGCAAGTTAACCTTTAGGGAATCCTGCACAAGGACTCCCAAGTCCCTTTGCTCCTCAGATTTTTGAATTTTTTCTCCATTTACAGAATTGTTCTTTTATTTCTTATATCAATATGCACTTCACGACATTGTATTCCATCTGCCATTTCTTTGCCTATTTTCCTAATCTGTCCAAGTCTTTCTCTATCCTCTCTACTTCCTCAAAACTACCTGACCCACCTATCTTTGTATCATCTGCAAACTTTCCATCAAAGTCATCAATTCCATCATCCAAATCATTGACATATAACGTAAAAAGAAGAGATGCCAACACAGGCCCCTGTGGAATGCCACTAGTTACCATCAGCCAACCAGAAAAGGCACTCTTTATTCCCACTCTTTTGCCTCCTTCCAATCATTCACTGCTTTATCCATGGCTAGAATCTTTCCAGTAATACCATGGGTTCTTAACTTGTTAAACAGCCTATATGTTGCACCTTGTCAAAGGCCTTTGGAAAATCCAAGTACACAACACCCATAGATTTTCTTTTGTCTATCTTGTTTCTTATTTCTTCAAGGAATTCCAACAGATTTGCAGGCAAGACTTTCCCTTGAGGAAACCATGCTGACATGGCCTATATTGTCATATGCCTCCAAGTACCCCGAAACCACAAATTTAACGATTGGCTTCAACATTTCCCCAACCACTGAGGTCAGACTAACTGGCCTATAATTTCCTTTTTCTCTCCCTTCTTGAAGAGTGGAGCAAATTTGCAATTTTCCAGACTACCCAAACCATTCCAGGATCTAGTCATTCTGGAAAGATCATTACTAGTGCCTCCATAATCTCTTCAGCTCCCTCTTTTACAACCCTGCGGTGAAGTCCATCTGATCCAGGTGACTTATCTACCTTCAGATCTTTCAATTTCCCAAGAAACTTCTCCCTAGTAATGGCAACTTCACACACTTTTGACCCCTGACGCTCTTGAACATCCAGCATACTGCTAGCATCCTTCACAATGAAGACTGATGGAAAATACTTATTTAGTTTGTCCGCCATTTCCTTGTCCTCAATTTCTACCTCTCCAGCTTCATTTTCCAGTGGTCCAATATCCATTCTCCCCTCTCTTTTACTCTTTAGGTATCTGAAGAAACTTATGGTATACCCTTTAGTACTATTGGCTAGCTTACTTTCATACTCCATCTTTTCTTTCTGAATGACTTTTTTAAGGGCCTTCCATTGGTTTTTAAAAGTTTCCTAATCTTCTAACTTCCCACTAATTTTTGCTCTATTGTATGCCCTCCCTTTGGCTTTTATGTTTGCTTTGACTTCTCTTGTTAGCCATGGTTGTGTCATCCTGCCATTAGACTACTTCTTCCTCTTTGGGATGTATACATTTTGTGCCTTCTGAATTGATTCCTTAAATTCCACCCATTCCTGTTCTGCCATCATCTCTGCCTGCGTTCTTTTACAATCAATTTTGACCATCTCCTTTCTCATGACTCTGTCTCATCACGTTACTTCAGTGAAATACTGATGCATCTGAATTTAGTTTCCGCTTCTCAAATGTCAGGGTGAATTGTATCATATTATGATCACTTCCCCTCAGGGTACTTTTACCTTAAACTCTCAAATTAATTCTTGTTCATTGCACAACACCCCATCCAAAATAGCTGATCCCCTAGTGGACTCAACCACAAGCTGTTCTAAAAAGCCATTTTGTAGGCATTCTAGAAATTAGCCCTCTTGGAATCCAGCACCGACCTTATTTTCCCAGTCTACCAGTATATTGAAATCCTCAATGGCTATCAAAATATTGCCCTTCTGGCATGTGTTTTCTATCTCCTGTTGTAATTTGTAGACCATATCTCTATTACTGTTTGGGGTCTGTATATAAAGATTCAAAGGTTAATTTTATTGTCACAATATGTATTGTACACTCTTTCCTCTTCAGATAATGTGGATTCACCATTATGCGAGGAACCTATTTCTACCAACGTCTCCTTATATGCGTCCAAAACTCACAGTTATGTGAAGAGCACTGCTTTCCCACCAATAGAAGTCAAGTGCGCGCACCTCACTGTCTCACCGCTGCCAGTCTCGCATTGGTTTTGGTAAGGTGTAGGTGTGCGATCTTGTCCTCTTAAACTTTTGAGTTTTTACCTACGATGCAGTGATTTTATGCTTAAAATACTTGACTATGCCTCCTAAGCATCTGATGTCAATTCCTGGGCCATCAGCCAAGTGGCAGAGAACTGCTTTAAAACTTGAAATAAAGTTGGAAATTATAAACAGGGCAGCATTAGGTGAAGGTAACACAGCTCTGGGACGCTACTGCTGGGAACAGAATCTTGCCTTTAAAGTCCTTTTGTTGCTTGACAATGCGCCAGCCCATCCTAAACATTTGGACAACATTCATCCTAACGTAACAGTGTCAACTCCTGCTGCCAGCAGTTCTGAGAGTTCTGTGAGTCTTCCTTCACCCCTTGCTGTGCTTGATTATCCTGTCAACCCACGACCATCCACCTCATCCATGTAAAGCTGCCCCACACCACAACCACCACTCATCTCCTGGAGTGAGCACACTTGCCACTGTTGGTGAGTACTGTACACCCTAGTATGCTAACTTATTATGATTTATTAAGTTGAATATTACCATAAATTGATGAAATACAATGCGAATGTTGCCTTGTGGTACTGCTTTTGTGTTGTATTGGTATGAAAATGTGATTAAATTGCAGATAAAGCATATTTAGGAAACCCTCTGGAATGCATCCCTATTTTTTCCATTTAAATAATTATTCACATTATGTGTTTTCATACTATGCATCGACTACGAGGAATGTATCCCCCTCATGTAATGAGGATAGGGTGTATAATAAACTCTGATATTTGTCTTCCCCAGATAGCCATGAAAATAACTCATGGAGATGTTGAAAGAATAGACGTCAACTCCCCTTCTCCTGTCATGAAAAAGAAAAACACAACTTACAAACCCCCAAATCCCACACCTCTCCTGCAGAAAAAAGCAGCGACAATAGCATTAAATCTGCCACCCCTCCCCTGCAGGAAAAAAGCAGAGGCAATAACAATCTCTGACCCCCTCAGCTGAGAGAAAAAGACAGGACAATAGCAACAAATCTCCAAATCCCTCAGCTGCAGAATAAAACAGCAACAATAACAATCCCCGACCCTCTCACTTGCAAAAAAGAACAGTGATAGTAGCATCAAAACCCACCTGTCACACAAAAAACAACTAACAGATCACCTAAGAACACAGAAAAACTGAAGGAGGCCAATATACAATATAATACTCAGCAGAGTATTTTTACCCTTGCAGTTCCTTAGCTCTACCCACACCATCCGATGCTATGTCACTTCTTTCTAATGGTTTGGTTCCATTTCATAAGAAGTAAGTCTGTCAATTTGCTTCTTAAATAAAGAAACAAAAATTGCTGCTAATACTCTGCAGGTCAGCCAACACCATGGAGAGAGAAGCTGAATTAAAATTTCATATAGATGAAAGATTATTGACCTGAAAGGTTAACTCTGTTTCTCTCCCTGCAGGTGTGGCCTGACCTGCTGTGTGTTTCCAGTATTCCGTTTTTATGTCCTCTGAATGGGAAGTATGTAAATAATAATAATATCTTCTGGCATATAGTTTCTGTGCACATTGAAAAGGTTTATTTTTGTAAGTACACATGATATGTACAGCTAGCACTGGTCCCACACTGCTCCAGTGATTCAGGTTTGACCTTGACCTCATCAGTGTTTATGGGGGCTGTGCACATTCTCCCTGTTGCTGCATGGTTTTGCCTGGATGCTTCCATTTCCTCCCACCTCCCAAAGGTCAATTAATCAGCTCCTGTACATTCCCTCTTTGCACAGTTAAATGTCAGAAAAATCTGAAAGGGGAGTGGACGTGCATGCAAGAGAGAATAAGTTGCAGGGGCACACAGCAAGTATGAAGTGGAAGGACGGAACTGATGGGGCTGCTCTACTGGGAGCCAGCATGGAGCCAACAAGCACTATAGCACACATCTGAGCAGTGAAAGTACTTTTCTGTACACACAGTCAATATCTTCTCAATTCGTAGGCACATGCCTTTTGGAAACAGGCTCTTTTGTTGGTTCTGGCTGTCTATCAAGTACTCATCTATACTAGTCTGATTTTCTAGCACTTGTCATATAGTCTTCTCTTCCTCAGTGTTTCAAGTTCTCATCTAAATGCTACTTAACTGTTGCGAAAGTACCTGTTTCTATCATGCTCTCAGGAACAAAGTGTTTTCCAAATTTAAATCATGCTGTAGGTGAAAAAGAAAGCCTTCAATAATTCCCTGTTTAATCTCCTATTCCTCCCTCTAAAATCTGTGTGGTGTGTTATACATGCCTATGCTAAAGGGGAAAGTTTCTCATTATCTACTCTATCCATGTGCCTCATTATTTTGTATGTCACACTTGGCTCCAAGGAAGACACAAGCAGCCTATCCAAAGCAACACACACAAAATGCTGGAGGAACTCGGTAGGTTAAGCAGCACCTATGGAAGTGAACGAAGGCCAAGACCCTTCTTCAGCACTGGGAAGGAAGGGGGAAGATGCCGGGAAGAACTATCCAGTCTCCTTCCATCCCAGGCAAAAGTCAGGTGAATCTGCTCCAATGCTTTCATATCCCTCCTATAGTCTGGTGACTGGGACTACATATTATACTGCATCCTCATGTTCTGGTAAACCTCTTTGCCCATATAGTTTATGCTTTGTGTCACAATGGCAATTATCTTACATGTTGTCTTAACTATATTAAACACCATTGTCACTAATTTCAGGGATATTTGCACTTCTACACCAATGTTCCTTAGTATTTTCAAAGGTCCTATCACTCACTGGATTTCTTCCTACCTTTACTAAGCGACTTGGAATGTATTACCTTACAAACATTTTAGGAGGTCAAATAAGGCTAGGAAATGCGCATTTTGAATGCATATTCAGGGACCGGTAGGTGCTTACAGAGTGCATCTACACACAGCTTGTACAGAACATGGCTGAGAGTTTCCTGCCACAAGTGTATTGGGGATGCCAGCCTGTGATGTGAACTCTTGGTTAAGCTGTCCTGATCTGTTGGCAGTGTGCTAATGTGACGTGCTGTGCTCCAGGCATTCAGGACAGTTGATGTGTATAAATTGCAGAAATGCGCTGGAGTTGTGATAGTCATCCTCTGGAGAAGAAACAATCATCCTCCTTAGTGTCAGCTGTTATCAGAGTCGCTGGAGGGATTTCTCCCTTAGATTCCAAATGACTTACTTATGCAGGGGTTTTTTGGTGCTATCTTCAAATGAGTAAAGCTTGTTTTGCAAATTGGCTGCTGTACTTCTCATATCATATTTGTAATTGCATTTCAAATGAGGGGGGAAATTCCAGGACTTTGAGCCAGCAATGATGAAGGACCAGCAATATATTTTCAAGTTAGGATGGTGAATGAATACAGGAGTAATGGGCGGAGGGGATTGAAGGACCACAGGTTCCTCTGTGCTTGCTGCTCTTGTTGTTCACGTTGATTTGAAAAGTGTTGAGGGGCTGAGTGAGTGTTGTTAGAATTATATTCATCCAGGCAAATGCAGAATATTCCATCACAAAGGAAAATATGTCTTGTAGATGGTGGATAGGCTCTGGGGTGTTAGAAGGTGAGCTACCCAATGAATTTGCATGAATGGACCATCTGATCCAACGAAACTTTGTCCCTGTCAGAACTTTGCCAATGGAACTTTCACTTGTTTATGTGCTGGTCTTTCCATTTCCTTGTCCAGGCAACTCCTGTGTTGCAGAGGTTGAGGAGAGGTAGAAGGGTGAGGCAGGAATACATTCCTAGAAAATTTCCCATATCATAATTTTCAAGGCTGTGTTTGCTACCTTTGCATGCCTCAACAACCGTGAGTTGAAACAATAAATTTTGTTTTGTGTTTATTTATTTAGTTTTTCTTCATGAACTATGAGAACAGATTTTATTCCTGATTTCCATTTTTTTAGGTAGGGATTTGTGAATTCTCTAAAGATAATTTTCTGTTACCTGAATGGCTATAACTTGGGGTTTCCTGCATAGGTGTTTCTGACTTGGAGGCTGCTCATATAAACGCATAATAAATTGACTTCTTGAAATAAATAAATATCAGCACAGACTGATGAAAACCTAACATACCTATATTGAAATTGAAGGAGTCAGCAATAAGGTGAGTCATTGCTTCATCTCTTCACACTGCAGTACAGATCCAGGTTCCATTTACAAAACAATTGCATTTTTATTCATTGATCTGTTTCATTCCCTGCTGTCACACCGAGTTCTGTGTTGCTTCAACCTACTTTAGTTTCCCAGTCTTTTATCTAATTAATGTTATTTGGGAGATATTTGAATTCCCGTGACTAATTTTGTTGGTTCCAGTTTAGAACAATGTAATACCCAAGATTCTGCAGATTCTAGACCTGTATCATCCGTGCTCTTTGTGTGCTGATGTTAAGTGCTCTCGGTGCCATTAAAAATCTTTCCCTTACTCCATGCTTCATTGATGGCTGATTTACGTGATTTTGATGTCTCTTTATCACTTCCATGGAGCACAGCCCAATGTGAGTTCTCCGTGCCCCAGTACAATGATTATCTGGGTGTGCATAAACATTCAGAATAATAAAATATTTACCTCTGCTGTACACATGCTAACTCCTCAACTGAAATTGACTGTGCTTAACTATTAATTAATTTTGTTGTGGGTCTGTGTAACTTGCAATGAAGAAAGATAAGGGCAGGGGAACTGGGACTGATGGTGTTGATATACTCAGAGCTGGCGTGGCTTTAAATGACTACCTTCTATGTTATTATAAATAAGTAAGTGGGAAGGAAAACTAATTGCTTTGTTACGTACCCCATAACTGGGTGTCAGACCAGCAGAGAAAGAAGAATCCGTTAGAGTCTGGTGGTACCAAACTAAAGGTGTTTATTAGTAAACTACACAATACAGTATCAAAAATGCAAATATACATATAAAACAAGTTAGCAGTAATGAACCTAAAAGTGTAGGAATATCAATAAGCAACAATAAACAAGCTCTATTGATGTCTACGGGTAAATGAATTGTCATAGAAAAGTATAAAGTTCAGTTCATACATGCAGAGGTAGTTATGGTTGTTGTGTTGTAATCATTGGGGAGAGAGAGAGTGAGAGAGATTAGGCAGCTGCAGCAGGCAAACCTTCTGTGGCTTTCTTAACCCGTTGTATTGTTGTGGCCATTCAGTTATGACTGTTCTTCAGCTAGACCATTCTTCCATGGTGGACTCGTCACTCTGGCATGAGTGGACACACACACAAGTCCCCACCGGCCCTGCTGTAACACTGAGCTTTACTGACCGATCTCCTGATTCAGTTTCCAAAACCCCTACGTTTCTGTGGGTTTACAACACTCAGTCAGTGTCCACTGGTGTGTCTGGAGGGTGTCTCTCCAGACCCGTCTTTTATCCCTACTAACGGGTTCTCAGCTATCCATCAACTCTGAATAACCGTGTCCATCAAATCAGGCCACTCCTGCTATCTCCTGAGGAATGTTAACGAGCAAAGTAAAGTCCTTGTAGTGAAACGTAAATAATCCAGGAAGAGTCAAAATACAATAAATCAACAGTCTCTTTTCCCCTCTTATCTGTAGCAGATGTTCTTGCCTGGGCTTTATCTCTCTCTCTCTCAGTAGCAGCATAGCAACAGCAATAGTTCATAGTTCTCGGGGGGGGGGGAACGGTTAACTCTGCACCCCATTTTCCATCAGGTCTGTTCATCACTCATAACACCCCTATCCTTCCAGGAATTCTCACCAGGGTTAAAATTAACTAATAAAGCTCATTACTGAATTACAGAGTTTAACAAAATACAGAAGTGGTCTTAACTACAAGAATAATATAGATACACTTTCAAATTAATATCTGGATAAACAATCAGCAATTACATTGTCACTCCCCTTTACATGTTGTATTTTAATATCAAATTCCTGTAACAACAGACTCCAACTTAATAACCGCCTATTTTTATTCTTCATGTTAACCAAAAATACCAAGGGGTTGTGTTCTTAGCTTAGGTGTATATTACAAAGTGTGAACCAATACATGTGTGATTATAATGTAGTACATTACAGAAGTTTGTGCAAATACTAATCTCTATTTTACTTTTAAATTTAACATTCAAACAGTCAATCTTCCATCATGTTGTCTTTATTATTCACATGCTTTGTCAAACAATAAGTCAAATTCCTGCAAAACCAGATCCTGTTATTCAAAGTGGCATTTGGTCAAACTTTGCCTCTTTTCTACTTAACTCTTACATGGCCAGCTTGCTCACCAGTGTGGAATAGGTCTTCACAGACCCCTTTCACAGGAGCTATCTTATCATTAATGTTTTCCAAACTAAGCCCATTTGCTCAACTTCCACACCACTCATTAATTTTAAGCAGGTCATTAATTTTATCTTCAGGATCTTTAATTCTATTAGTTTCTCGTTTAACATCTGCAGGTGATCCAATAGACAATAGACAATAGGTGCAGAAGTAGACCATTCGGCCCCTCGAGTCTGCACCACCATTCTGAGATCATGGCTGATCATTCACTATCAATACTCAGTCCCTGCCTTGTCCCCATATCCCTTGATTCCCCTATCCATCAGATATCTATTTAGCTCCTTCTTGAAAGCATCCAGAGAATTGGCCTCCACCGACTTCCGAGGCAGTGCATTCCACACCTCCACAACTCTCTGGGAGAAGAAGTTCTTCCTCAACTCTGTTTTAAATAACTGACCTCTTATTCTCAATCCATGCCCTCCGGTACTGGACTCTCCCAACATCTGGAACATATTTCCTGCCTCAATCCTATCAAATCCTTTAATTATCTTAAACGTTTCAATCAGATCCCCTCTCAATCTCCTCAAATCCAGTGTGTACAAGCCCAAACTCTCCAATCTCTCTGCGTAAGACAGCCCTGCCATCCCAGGAATCAACCTAGTGAATCTACGCTGCACTTCCTCAATTGCCAGAATGTCCTTCCTCAAACCTGGAGACCAAAACTGTACACAATATTCCAGGTGTGGTCTCACCAGGGCCCTGTACAAATGCAAAAGGACATCCTTGCTATTGTACTCAATTCCCCTTGTAATAAAGGCCAACATTCCATTTGCCCTCTTCACTGCCTGTTGCACTTGCTCATTCACCTTCATTGACTGATGAACTATGACTCCTAAGTCCCTCTTGGTCAAAACAACACTTCAAGTTCTGTCTCTCCAAATCACATACTTGAACAACATCACCAAGTTGTTAACAAGCCATTGTTTAGTTAACGGTCCTTTCACTTTTGTCAACAGTTCTGACACCAAACTGGACTTTAAATTTTCTTTATTCAAAAGTCTAAGAACAATACTTTTCCCTTTTCCTTCAATAATATTGACATCACCAGCTTTCATCTCATTACTAACTTTTAACACAAGTGACTGAGAATTTTCACTTTCTCCCGGTGCCAAGGTTAACCCTTTCTCCACTGAACCAAGTCTATCTGACCCAAAAGAACTGCATTCCTTTTCAACTAAATCAGACACCTCAGACTTCCTCTGAGCTTCTACACAAGGTTCAGTATCCTGTGACTCCACAGGTACTTCAACAACCTGAACACAAGCAAACGGGACATCTGCCTCTCTTAGGCTTTCAATACCAGTACCCTTTTCAAATTCTAAGCTCCCCTGATCCTCCCAGTTACTCTCTGGGCAACTCCCCTTCAGAGTAAACTCAACCTTGCTGGTTAAAACAACCTCGTCTGCTAATGCAGTAGACTCCCTCAAGGTAGTGGCATCCTTTTCATCTAGGACTGCCGTTCTCATCGGGAACACACTTAAATTCCTCAACTGAAACCAGCTCTGTCAAACCAGACAGATCATCCGTGTTCAACCCTGGACCTTCTAACTGCCTCATCTGTTTCTTATCTTTACTCTGTGCCTCCATAACCTCCTTCCTCACTCCAAAATGTCCACATAGGGGTATCTTATGTGTCAGGTTCAATATTCTGTTTCTTGAAAACACTAAATCTGCTTTGTCTCCCTTACTTTCCTTAGCCCCACTATTCTCTGTTTTACCATCCTCTAACCCCTCCTGGTACAGGGTCGGTAAAAACATCCCTGCTGAATCAACACTGGATTCATTTAAACTGGCTCCTGTCTCAGCCGCCTTTGGAGACATGCTGTGAATTATTGTGCATGCAGGATAAATCTTGGAATCTATGGGCGGGTCCTCAGCACTTACAGGCTTACTTGTTAATTTCACTGCTGAATACACATCCCCAGTGCCTCTCCGCACTAGAACTGGGGTTTCTCATTCCTTCACGGACACCGTCCCTTCCGAGATAAACTTCTCACGCCCCCTCTTGGGCTCTATCTAACTTTGCCTTCCTCATCGATCTGTTGACCGGCTCAATGCAACCAGTTGGGATTGCTGTTTTCCCTTTTCCTGTCTCCTTCTTCAGAGCAAAACACTTAGATGCTATATGACCAGCTTTCCCACAATTATAACACGTAAAGCTAGGAACCTTCCTGCCAGCCTGTTTTTCCTTCTCCTTACCTTTTCCACTAGTTCCCGGCTTATTCTCTGCCTTAGACGGTGGGCTTTCTCTACCGTCCCTACTGCCTCTCTGGTAGCTCTTATCTGAGGAAAACTTTGCCTTGTGGGTTAAGGCATACTTGTCTGCTAACTTGGCAGTCGCAGACAGAGTCTCTGTCTCCATCTCGTCCAAGTACATCTTCATACCTTCACGGATACAACCTTTGAACTGCTCCATCAGTATTAACTGTAACAGTTTATCATAATCTTCAACGACCCCTTTTGAGGCGCACCAATGCTCACAATACATTTGCATCTCACGGGCAAACTCTAAATACGTGTGGTTCCATGGCTTTCTCAAGTTCCGGAACTTCTGCTGGTATGCCTCTGGCACCAACTCGTAACTCCTCAATACAGCCCTTTTTACTTCATCATAATTCTTAGACTCATCTATACACAATGTTGAATAAGCTATTTGAGCCTTCCCCCTACGTACGCTCTGTAACAGAACAACCCATTTCCCCTTAGGTCAGTTCTGATTCACAGCCACTTTCTCAAAATGGAAAAAGTACTTATCGACATCCATCTCCTCGAATGGAGGTACCAACTTGATCTCCTGACCAATCTTGAACCCCTCATTTGCGTCTACTGCCCGGTCTCTTCCCTGCGATGCCTTTAACCTCTCCATTTCCAGCACAAACTTCCTCTCTTCCCATTCCTTCTCAGCCTCCAGCTCCAGTTTCCTTACTTGAAGCTCATGCTCCCTCTTCTTTTCCTCCTCAGCCAACCTTAATTTTTTCAACTGTAACTGAAGCTCACCCTCGGCTGGTTTCCTCTCAGGGAACAGTTCCAATGCCCCCGACGGGAACACACCTTGGGATACATAACACTCAGCTATTTCTCTCTGTATTTCCAACTTTCTCATCGCTGGTTTCACCGCCGAGAGATTCAATCGTCTTGCAACACTCACCAATTCCAACTTTCTGGCATCCTCTAATGCCCCCATAGTTGGTTCTTTTAAAAATGTGTCTATTTCCATCTGTGCCAGTTTCCCATCTGGCTATCCACACAACCTGATCAGATAAGGGACTTCTATCCCGATTCACTGGCCCCCAATTTGGTAATCAAATCCCGGATGAGCCCCTAATTTGTTATATACCTCGTAACTGGGTGTCAGACCAGCAGAGAAAGAAGAATCCATTGGAATCTGGTGGTACCAAAACTAAAGGTGTTTATTAGTAAACTACACAATACCTTATCAAAAATGGAAATATACATATAAAACAAGTTCGCAGTAGTAAACCTAAAAGTGTAGGAATAACAATAAGCAACAATAAACAAGCTCCATCGATGTCTACGGGTAAATGAATTGTCATAGAAAAGTATAAAGTTCAGTTCAGTTCAGTTCATACATGCTGAGGTAGTTATGGTTGTTGTGTTGTAATCATTGATTGGGGGGGGGAGAGAGAGAGAGAGAGAGAGAGAGAGAGAGAGAGACTGCAGCAGGCAAACCTTCTGTTGCTTTCTTAACCTGTCGTGTCATTGTGGCCATTCAGACCGTCCTTCTGCATTCTTCTGTGGTGGACTCATTACTCTGGCAAGAGTGGACACACACACAAGTCCCCACCGGCCCTGCCGTCACACTGTGAGCTTTATTGACCGATCTCCTGATTCGGTCTCTGAAACCCCTACCTTTCTGTGGGTTCTCAACACTCAGTCAGTGTCCACTGGTGTGTCTGGAGGGTGTTTCTCCAGACCTGTCTTTTATCCCTACTAATGGGATCTCAGCTATCCATCAACTCTGAATGACTGTGTCCGTCAAATCAAGCCACTCCTGCTATCTCCTGAGGAATGTTAATGAGCAAAGTAAAGTCCTTGTAGTGAAATGTAAATAATCCAGGTAGAGTCAAAATACAATAAATCAACAGTCTCTTTCTCCCTCTTATCTGTAGCAGATGTTCTTGCCTCTATGCTTCATCTCTCTCTCTCAGAAGCAGCATAGTAACAGCAATAGTTCATAGTTCTCGGGGGGGTGCGGGAATGGTTAACTCTGCACCGCATTTTCCATCAGGTCTGTTCATCACTCATAATAGCTTCCAGTCATTATAATATTTTGACAGTCTCGTTATATGCTGTTGTATGTATTATTTTAGCTATTGCTCTTGTTCATGTTGACTGCTGGGATATATCTTCATTTTAATTGTGATATGTTCCTAAATTCCATGCTGTAAAAAAATTGCAGCACTCCTATGGTATGGACTTGTATTGTCCTGCTTACTAATATCTTGTAATCACACATATTATATGAATCAATAATTATCATTGCTTGTAACCACAGCGGAGTATTTCAAACCTCTGTGATATTTCTCACATGCATCTGTCTACTAGGTCACACCTGAAACAAATGGCTTTGAGTCTGAGACTAGGGGCCAAAAATGGAGAAATCGTGATTGGAGAAAAAAATTATCAGTCCCCTTTAAGATATTAAAGTTGGATCAAACCATTAATTAGCCTTCTCCACTTGAACCTGGGTCTTGTCAAATTACATAATTAGGGCAGAGGATAGGGTTTAAACTAAATTGTATAGGGTGGGGTCAACAGATTTGAAAATGTAAAAAGAAAGGACAGTGTAAGAGATGTTACTGAAAGTCTCCAGAATTTTAAAAAAAAGACAAAGTTTAAAATACAATTTAACTTCAGGGAAGATGGAGACAAATTTGAGGAGAGGGGTGGTGAATACAGGACTGAAGGTGTTATATTTTAATGTGTAGTATTTGAAACAAAGTGGATGATATTGCAATTAGAAATGAGCAGATAGGATGTGGTGGGCACCGCAGGGTTGTGTCTGAAAGATGATCATCACTGGGAGCTAAACATCCAAGAATGCATATCCTATTGAAAAAAATAGGCAGGTGGGCAGAGGAGTTGGAGAGGTTTCTTGGTTTAAATAAAAAATCAAATTCTTAGCAAGAAATGATAAAGGATCAGAAGATATATAATCCTTCGGGTGTAGATAAGAAACTGCAAGAGTAAATTACATAAATCCTGATAAGGGCTATATACAGGCCACCAAATAGTAGCCAGGATGGTGGGTACAAATTACACAGGAGATAGTAAAACCATGTGAGAAAGACAGTGTTATGGAGATCATGAGTGAACTTTGATATGCAAGTAGAAATGGAAAATTAGGTTGGGACAAGTTCCGAAGAGAAGGAATTTGTAAAATGCCGACAAGATGGCTTTTTAAAGCAGCTTATTATTGAGTCCTAATGAAAAGGCAATTCTGGAATTGATGTTGTGCAATGAACCTGAAATAATTAAGTAGCCTAAAGTAAAAGAACCTTAGGAGATAGTGATTATGATGTGACAGAATTCATCCTGCAATTGGAGGGGGAAAATCTAAAATTGATTTATAGTTCAATAAGGTAACTGCAGAGGCATGAGAGAGGAGCTGAGCGAAGTTGGTTAGAAGGAGAATCCAGGGATGACGGTAGAGCAGCAATGGCTAGAGTGTCTTGGAGCAATTTTGAAGATGCATGATCATTTTATCCCAAATAAGAAGAAGCATGCTAAAAGGGAGGATGAGGCAGCTGTGGTTGACATGGGAAGTCAAAGACAGCATAAAGCAGAAGAGAATGCATACAACATTGCAAAAATTATCAGGAAGCCAGAGGCTTGGGAAAATCAACAGAATCTAAGGGATTCTAAAAAGCAAAGAAGGCAACTGAAACTCAATAAAGGGAGAAGATGTGTAAGTTGAAGGTAAGCTAGCTATTCCTATAAAAGAGGATGCCAAAAGATATAGAGAGAAATAAAATTGCACCATAGCACTTAGCACAATGTTATTACAACTCAGAGCATCAGAATTCAGAGTTCAATTCTGATGTTGTCTATAAGTAGTTTGTATGTTCCTCTCCATGAACTCCTGTTCCAAAGACATAGCAGTTAGTAGTTTAATTGGTGATTGTAAGTTGTTCTGTGATTAAGCTGGGGTTAAGTAGGTGGGTTGCTGGGTGGTGGGGCTTGTTAGATTGGAAGGGGCTTCTCTGCACTGCAGCTCTAAGTAAGAATAATAAATAAATCAATAAAAGGGAGGCAAGAGTAGACATTAGAGCACTGGAAAATAATGCTGAAGGTGTAGTAATGGAGAGCAAAGAATTGGCAGAGGGACTGAATAAATATTTTGCATCACTCATCACTATGCAAGACACCTACAAAATGGCATCAATTTGAGAGAGTCAGGGGAAGAAGGAAATTACTGAGGAGACGGTGTGTGGGAAGCTGAAAGGCCTAAATGTGGAATAATCACTTGTACTGGATGGACTACACCTTAGGGTTCTGAAAGAAGAAACTAAGGAGCCTATGGGGGTATTAGTAATGGTCTTTCAAGAATCATTGGAATCAAAAGTTGTTCAAGATGGTTTAACGAAAATCACAAATGTCACTAAGGAGGGAGGGATGCAAAGGACAAGGAATTATAGGCTGGTTAGGCTGACTTCAGAGATTTGTAAGGTTTTAGAATCCAGTACTAAGGATCAGGTTTTGGGATACTTGAAGGCACATGATAAAATAGGCTGAAGTCAGATTTACAGCTATATACCCCACTTGCAGCACTGTGTTCAGTTCTGGTCACCTCACTGCCGGAAGGATGTGGATACTAGGAGAGAGTGCAGAGGAAATTTACAAGGATATTGCCTGGATTGGAGGGCATGCCTTATGAGAGCAGATTGAGTGTACTTGACCTTTTCTACTTAGCGAAACGGAGGATGGGAGGTGACCTGATTGAGGTGTATAAGATGATGAGGGGCATTGATTGTGTGGATAGCCAGAAGCTTTTTCCCAGGGCTGAAATGGCTAACATCGGGGGACATAGTTTTAAGGTGCTTGGAAATGGATACAGAGAGTGGTGGGTGTGTGGAATACACTGCCGATGGTGTTGGTGGAAGCAGATAAAATTGGGTCTTTTAATAGCCTCTTAGATGGGTACATGGAACTTAGAAAAATGGAGGGCTATGCGCTAGGGAAATTCTAGGCAGTCTCAATAGTAGGTTACAAGGTCGGTACAACATTGTGGGCCAAAGGGCCTGTAATGTGTTGTAAATTTCCATGATCTGTGTCAGTATGGTTTTCTTACTACGGAAAGATCTTGTCTGAAAGATCTGTTGGACTTCTTTGAGGAAGTAGCTGGCAGGATTGGCAAAGAAGAGTCAGTAGATGCTTACTTGGATTTTTGGAAGGCCTTTGATGACGTGCTCCATACAAGGCTGCTAAACAAGATAATATCCTGTGTAGTACAGGAAAGTTAGAGGAGTGTCTGACTGGCAGAAGGTAAAGAGTGGGAATAAAGAGGGCTGTTGAGTATTGGTATTCTGTGGTAGATGATGTTATATTTTGTAATTCAAAACATTGAACTTACTGAAAGTAAAAACACAGATCTAGGAATAACATATCTCAGTTCCATTTTTACTTCAAGTGAGGTGCACATGTATGATGTGGTAATGTCACGTGTGCAATTCACTCAGATTTACATATAGCCCGTAGTGAATTATTTAAACAAACAAGAATGCTTAATTAATCAATAGGTGTATAATACTAAAGTAATACTGAAACATTAAATACACAACAGATGTGTCAGGTCCCCTACTTTATGTGTTATATGCTAGTGACCTGGATGACAGAATTGATGTCTTTGTGACTAAGTTTGTGGATGATGCAAAGATAGGTGGAGGGGCAGGGAATGTTGAGGAAGTAGGGAGTCTGAAGAAAAGCTTGGACAGGGTAGGAAAAGAAATCGCAGATGGAATATAGCATAGGGAGGTGTATGGTCATGCACTTTGATAGAAGGAATAAAGGCATAGACTATATTCTAAACAAGGAGAGAATTTAGAAATCAGCCATGCAAAGGGAATTGGGTCCAAGTGCATGTTTCTGTAAAGGTTAACATTGAAGGGTGAGACCATAAGATATAGGAGCAGAATTAAGCCATTTGGATCATTGAGTCTGTTCTGCCATTCCTTCATGGCTGATTTATCGTCCCTCTCAATCCTATTCTCTTGCTTTCTCTCCATAAACTTTGGCATTCTTACCAATCAAGCACCTACAGTATCAATTTCTACTTTAACTATGCCCAATGACAGCCTCCACAGCTATTACTGGCAATGAATTCCACAGATTCACTACCAGTGGCTTAATACCTCCTAGCTGGTAGTAAGGAAGGCAAATGCAATGTTAGCTTTTTTTCTTACAGAGAACTAGAATGTTAAAACAAGGATATAATTCTGGGGCCTTTTAAGGCTTGTTCATATGACAATTGAAGTAGATTGTGTAGAATTGTGTCCATTTATTTAAGGAATGACATGCTGGCATTAGAGAGGGACCAGAGGTTTACAAGAATGATCTCAGGGATCAAAGGGTTAACATAAGAACATTTGATGGATCTGGGCCTGTACTTGAGTTCAGAAGGATGATGGTAGAATCTCATTTAACTTACTGAATATTGAAAGGCCCGGATAGAGTAGACATGGAGAGGATATTTCCACTGATGGGAGAGTCTAGCACCTGAGGGCGCAGTCTCCGAGTAGAAGTACATCCCTTTAGTACAGAGATGTGGAATAATTTATTTAGCCAGAGGGTTATGAGTTCATGGAATTCATTGTCACTGGCTGTGGAGGCTAACCAATGTTAATGGATATATTTAAAGTGGAAATTGATGGGTTTTTGATTAGTAAAGGTGCAAAGGTTATGGGGAGAATGTAAGAGAATGAGATTGATAAATGCTGGAGCATACTCAATGGACTGAATGGCTTAATTCTGCTCCTATCTTATGGTCTTAAATTTGTAAATACTGTTAAAGTAGTTTCCCAATTGTAGTTTCCCAATCTCAAGAGCTCTCAGTGACTCCTTTGCATGTTCCTTCTCTAGAAAAGAGGAATCCACAGGGGAATATATATTATGTACATATCTCATTCACAATGGACAATTAACGAGTGAACAGTAGATTCAGTCTTCCACGTTTTCATCTCTATTAGATTTTCTTATTGGTCTTGCTTTTTTTCCATCTCTGCATTCAAGATAAATGGTTTCACCCCTAAAAGATGATGGTTAGTGGTCTCAGGTTCTTGAGACACTATCTTCTGTTCTTTGAGTAGGTGTTGTAGGAGATTTGCCAGTATTAACCTTAATATCAACTTTGCTGTTGTCACTACTGATGTTATGGTTGAGCACTCTGATAGTCATGGTGTTGGCAACTCTGTTACAGGAGTTGCTCATCATCTGAATGAGACTATACTTTGTTCCTGTACATCCCTCACATGCATGTTCCATACTGCCAGTAGTCTGAACAAGACATCATTTAGAACCACAAATAGCAATATCTTTGTGCTTGTCAGCATCTATTTTTTTTTGTTAGAAAGTTTCAGAACTCAGGTATGATCGTTGATCTGAAATCTGCCTTGGTATGTTGACTTGAACTAATGATTCTCACAATCTTTCTGTTCTGTTAGTAAATTTTGAATTGGTTTACATATAATCACCTTTTCATGAGAAGTTTTGTTGGTGTGTGTACTAGGTTAGAGTGTAGAGGTGTTTCATGTTGAAGAATGAAAATCCTTTTGGTATTTGCAACTTTACTGAGTCTTTGACTATTTTGACAGATCATTCAGCTGCTCTGTTAGATCCTGCATGACAGCTGTCACAAATGAATGGCCAATGTTTCTCACAAAATCATTAAACTGTCTCAAGGGAAATAGTGGTCCATTGGGAGAAACCGTTTCCTCAGCAGATCATGACTCGCATAAATTGGACATTATGATGGCAGAAGTTCACATGGATTTGTTTCTAATTGTTTAGAAAAAACTATTGTAAGGGCTTGGAAATGCTCCTGATTTTTCACAAAACTCTGTCACTACTCTTGAAAGTTTTTTATTTTCAGTGGGGGTTTTACTGGTGTTGATCTCACTGCTGATATTACATTCTCATTGCATATTACATTCACTTGCTCCTCCAGATCCCAAACCAAACCTGGCCAATGCATAAATAGCAACCAGTTGCCTACATTGCTCCTGTCCAACATACTTCATACATAACTTAGCCATTCCCTTTGGTGTTCAACTGCAGATATTTAACAACTATTTGCTTGTCTTTACTGACAGTTATTTTAAGTGGCTGGAAGTTATACCCATGAGAGTTTTCGCCAGCATGGAATTTACTTAGACCATAATGTTCAGGAGCAGAATTAGGCTATTTGGCCCATCGAGTCTGCCTAATCTCCTGCCTTCCCCACCCTCCCAACCAGCCCATATCCCTTCATGCCCTGACAAATCAAGAATCTATCAACCTCTGCCTTAAATACACAAAGTGTTGGCTTCCACAGCTGCCTGTGGCAGTGAATTCAACAGATTCACCACTCTCTGGCTAAAGCAAGTCCTCCTCATCTCTGTTCTAAAAGGATGCCCCTTTCTTTTGAAGTTGCAACCTCTGGTCTTGGACTCACTCACTATAGGAAATACCTTCTCCACATCTGTTCTATCAAGGCATTTCACCATTCAATAGATTTTTTTTGTAATTCAGATTTTTTTTATTATTTATTCTTATTTAAAAAAGCAGCACAGCATATCATAGAGCAGATACAGTACAGCATACTTACACAGACATCACATAACAGGGAAACATATAAAACTAAGAAACAGAAAAGAAACTTCTAGTTTAAGTTAACATACAACCAAAATTGATTCACTTTTCCCTCATTGTTAATTCTTCCCAACATGTGTTCATATGATGAAATCTTAACCATTTCCTCAGTCCATTCCCGAACAGTGGGACATCTGGGTTTTTTCCAGTTTTGCAATATAATTCTTGCAGCTGTGATGAGACCCACCTTTAAAATAGTAAATTTGTCATTGTTTACATTAGGTATCATTGTCCTGTCACCCTGGAGACAAAGCCATGGGCACAAGGGCAGTGTAGGACCCGAACAATTCCCCAACAAATCAAGTACTTCACAGCAAAATGGACAAACCATGAAACACTCCCAAATCATGTGAAAATATGTGCCCATCTCATTTTTACATTTCCAGCATAAATGATTATCAACAATCCCCATTTTGTAGAGTCTAGTTGGTGTCCAATAATATCTGTGTACTAACGTACACTGAATAAATATCCCTCTCGCTTTCCTAATACCCACATTTGAGTAGGATAAGAAATAATCTGGATAAGTTGAAACTGTCACTCTGGGGTAAAGTCAATGTAGTTAAAATGGTCATAGCACCTCCGTTTAACTATTTTTCTATGATGCTTCCTTTCAGATTTGATCAACAAGCAATACAACAAAATTATTAGTGACTTTCTATGGGATAAGAAGAAGCCCAGAATTAAAATGAGTGTATACCCAGGGACATGGGTGGGCTCAGTCTACCAGATGCCAGGGCCTACAAATTATCCTTTGAAATGACCAAGTTAGCTAAACATTGGGACAGGGCTGATGTTGATTTAGATTGGGTAGTTATGGAACGGAGCTTGGCTGCACCACATTCTCCCATTAACATTCTCTTACAACATGTGGAAAACAAGACTAATCTAAATCTATTTCACTCAAGGAGTGTGTGGAGTACAATACATAAAGCTTGTAAAATGTCACATTTAAATAAGTTATACTCCTCGCTCTGGAATAACCCTGCGATACGCATTGGGAAATGAATGGTGTACTGGAAAGAATGGAAGAGTAAAGGTGTAAATACAGTAGGTGGTCTCTATGAGAATGGGATTTTTATGTTGTATGTGGATTTGCAGAGGAAATATAACTTTGTAGATAAAGGGAATTTCTGGAAGTATTTACAATTAAGACATTGCATTGGTAGCATATTCAAGAATGGTGGCCCACAAAGTAACCCTTTAACTGAATACCTTACACTACCACAGGAAGTTCGTAAAGCATCAGTGTTTTATAAAATGTTCAAGCACTCTGTGGGTGAACCGTGTAACAATCTCAAAGCAGTATGGCAGAAGGATCTTGGAAGTGATATTGAAGATAATAAGTGGTCAAATACCATTCAATAGTTTTAAATTAGGCCACCCTTCATTCTTCTAAATTCCAGTGAATACATGCCCAGAGGCATCAAGCACTTTTCATCTGACAAGCTATTTAATCCTGGAATCATTTTCTTGAACCTCCTTTGAACCCTCTCCAGTTTCAGTACATCCTTTCCAAGATATGAGACCCAAAACTGCACACACTACTCCAAGTGAGGTCTCACCAGTGAATTTATAAAATCTCAACATTATATCCTTGCTTTTATATTCTACGAATATGGTCCTTCACTGATTGTGTGGCTACTCATTTCCATAGAATTTAATGCCCTAATTTTTAATCAGTGCAATTTTCAGACACCAAAACCTAAGGTGTGTGTTCATTAGCACACTCATGAGGTGGTAGAGAGCTGCCTTAACAACTGCTTTGTTTTCCTGCTGAAGATTCCCTCACAGTGCTATTGGACAAGGATTTCAAAGATTTCGTCCCAGTGACAATGGAAAATAGTGGTATAATTCAAAGTTAGGATGTTGCATGAAATGGAGGAAACTTTGTAGCTGGGGGCATTGTCAAGTATCCATTTCCCTTGGCCTTTTTGGTGATATAGTTCTCTGACTTGGAGATAACAATATTGATTTTTGTCAATGATGCATACTGTAGCCATAGCAACACATACAAAATGCTGTAGGAACTCAGCAGGCCAGGCATCCTCTATGAAAAAGAGTAAACAGTCGGCGTTTTGGGCTGAGACCCTTCATACTGTAGCCATTATGCGCTGGTAATGATTTGTGATCTATTAACCTGTGAATTGATTTCCATGAAGGAACTAACATGCCTTTCTAACACTAAATATGAAAAGCAGGCATCTTCCATGTGCATGTAATTGTGTAAAGTCAAAAACCATAAGGCAAGGAACAGATACAGACCATTTGGCCCATCAGATCTGCTCCACCATTCTTCACAGCTGACTTGTTATTCTCCCTCAACCCCATTCTCCTGCTTTCTCCCTGTAACCTTTGACACTCTTACTAATCAAGAACCTATCAGCCTCTGCCTTAAATATACCAAATAACCTGTCCTTCTCAACCATCTGTGACAATGAATGCCACAGATTCACCACCCTCTGGCTAAAGAAATTTCTTCTCATCTAAAGGGACATCCTTGTATTCTGAGGCTATGCCCTCTGGTCCTAGATTCTCCAACTACTGGAAACACCCTCTACATGTCCAGGCCTTTCTATATATGGTAGGTTTAAATGAGGTCCCACCATCATCCTTCTAAACCAAACACTCCTCATATCTTTTTTTCATTCCCGGGATCATTTTCATAAGCCTCCTCTGGACTCTATCCAGTGCCAGCACATTCTTCCTTGGATATGGGGCCTAAAATTGCTGACAATACTCCAGAAGTATTCTAACCAACACCTTATAAATACTCAGCATTACATCTTTGATTTTTTTTATTCTATCCTTTAAAATGAATGTTAGTGTTTCATTTGCCTTCCTTATCCTTATCACTGACTCAACCTGAGAGTTAACTTTAGAGAATCTTGCACAAGGGCTTTCCAAGTCCCTCTGCACCTCTGATTTTGTTATTTTTCTCCCCATTTAGAAAATATACCATTATTCCTTCTACCAAAGTGCATGACTATACACTTCCCTATGTTATATTTTATCTGACACTTCTTTGCCCATTCTCTCAACCTGTCCAAGCCAGTCTGAAGACACCCTTCTTCCACAAAGCCATCAATTGCATCATCTGCATAATTAGCATATAATGTGAAAAGTAGTGGGCACAACACTGCACACTGTGGAACAGCACTAGTCACTAGCAGCCGACAAAAAAAGGCCACCTTTATTCCCACTCTTTGGCTTCTGCCAGTCAGCCAATCAGCCAGTCTTCTAGATATGCTAGTATCTGTCTTGTAGTACCATGGTCTCTTGTGTATCAGTGTTGTGTGCAGCAACAATTTGTCAAAGGCCTTCTGAAAATCCAAGTAAATAATTTTCCATGACTCTCTTTGTCTATTCTGCTTGTTACTTCCTTAAAGAATTCCAGTGGATTTGTCATGCAAGATATCAGCCTTCCAAGTATCCCCAAACCTTATCCTCATCCTGACGGCTGCATCCTTGTCTAATATGGGAACTGCAAGGCATCAAACCACAAAACGCTGCAATGGATTGTGACGACTGCTGAGAGAATGACCTGGGTCTATCACCCCCTCCCACCCACCCACCATCCAGGACTGTGTTTGCAGAGCCTCCACTGCATTGTCAAGTATCCCTTCCATCCATATCACAATATCTTTGATCTCCTACCATTAGACAAAAGCTACTGAGGTATAAGAACAAGGACTGTTAGGCTGGGTAATAGCTTCTTACAAATCAGAATCCAGTTTATATCACCGGCATGTGTCATGAAATCTGCTTCCCCAGGCTGTGAGAGGTCTGAACACCCTGTTACCACCCAGTGCACATTATTTATGACAGTGCCAGTAGCATTATACTGTTGTGTATTTCACTCTACAGTATATCGTATATGTACTTTATGTCAATTTGTACATCTACAGAATATTTTTATTATCTTTTAATATAATTATGTTAATATTATTTTCTGTGCTTTATGTGATATTATTGTGTCTTGCACCGTGGTCCTAGAGGAACATTTCTTCATTTTGCTGTATACATGTGTATGGTTGAGTGCTAATAAACTTGAACTTAAACTTAATAATGGGCCCTAAACCAGTGAAGTCAAGCTAACCATTCTTTAATATAACACACACAAAATGCTGCTGGAACACAGCAGGCCAGGCAGCATCTATAAGGAGAAGCACTGTCAACAGTCAGGACTAACTGAAAGGAAAGATACTAAGAGATTTGAAAGTAGGAGGGGGAGGGGGAAATGCAAAATGATAGGAGAACACCGGAGGGTGTGGGATGTAGCTAAGAGCTGGAAAGGTGATTGGTGAAAGTGGTACAGAGCTGGAGAAGGGAAAGGATCATGGGACAGGAGGCCTCGGGAGAAAGAAAGGTGGAGGGGGAGCACCAGAGGGAGATGGAGAACAGGCAGAGTGATGGGCAGAGAGAGAAAAAAAACAAACAACTAAATATGTCAGGGATGGGGTAAGAAGGGGAGGAGGGGCATTAACAGAAGTTAGAGAAGTCAATGTTCATGCCATCAGGTTGGAGGCTACCCAGCCGGTATATAAGGTGTGTTTCCTCCAACCTGAGTGTGGCTTAATCTTGATAATAGAGGAGGCCATGGATAGACATATCAGGATGGGAATGGGACATGGAATTAAAATGTGTGGCCACTGGGAGATCCTGCTTTCTCTGGCGGACCGAGCGTAGGTGTTCAGTGAAACAGTCTCCCAATCTGCATCGGGTCTCACCAATATATAAAAGGCCACACCGGGAGCACCGGACACAGTATACCACACCAGCCAACTCACAGGTAAAGTGTCGCCTCACCTGGAAGGACTGTCTGGGGCCCTGAATTTTGTGTGTGTTGTTTGAATTTCCAGCATCTGCAGATTTCCTTGTGTTCATCCTTCAATATCCTGTCTTTTGTCTTCCTCCCTTCTTAAAAAGTGGAGTGACATTTATGACTTTACAGTCCTCTAGAACCATTCCTGACTTTGGTGTTTCTTAACAGATCTCTACTACTACCTACACAATGTCTTCACTACCTGTTTTAGAACCCTGGTGTATGGACCATTGATCCAGGTAACTAATCTATCTTCAGACCTTTCAGCTTACCAAGCATGTTCTCCTTGATGATAATAGCTACACTCAGTTCTGCGCTTTGATCCTCTGGAATTCCTGGCATTTTGTTTGTGTCCTCCATAGTGAAGAACGATGATATATACTTATTATACTTATATACTGTTTATAACCCCATTACTAATCCTCCAGTGTCATTTTTCGGCTGTCTAATGTCCCCACTTGCCTCTTTAGATATCTGGGGAAAAAGAACTTCTGGTATCTTCTTTTATATTACTGACTAGCTTATCTTCATATTTAATCATCCTTAACTTTTCGTGTTCGCATGATTGTCTCATCTTCTCCTTAGAATGCTTCTTTTTCTTTATGTGCTAGAATTTCTTAAGTGGACCATATCACTGCACCTAAAATAACTTAATAATGGGGAGAAAAAGCAGAAATAGCATTTCAAAATTTGTTCTTTATTACACCACCCTTTAGAATATTTTTCCATGGAAGACTTAATAACATCAGATGATCAATTTGTGCAAAATCAGCTCCTCCTAATCTTTTTAAGTGACAAAGCCTACACCCACTCTCGCAAATAAAACACTTTGTTCAGAATAGCATACAAGAAGCAGAGGAGTGTTACTAAAAGACATGTATTTGTAAATATATTGTATTACCTACTATGTTGGAATGATGCTTGTTCAGAAGCGGGAGACAAGAAGTCTAAGAGAGAGTATTTGATTTTTCAAGTAAGATTAATTGATCCCAGCAAGGAGCTTTAAACAGAATTGAGGAATAGCGTCCTTTGGTCATTGGAATGGTTGGTTTAATGATTACCGTTAGATCACAAACACCTAGGAGAGAGTAGACAAACTACCTTCATCATGGTCTGGAAAACAGTATACAGATGCTACATATTTTCTTCCCTTCAGCCATGGAGGCTGCAGCCTACGCTTCAGTATAGGTGGAAGCACCAACTCGTTCCTGGACACATTTGGGTAAGGTTCTAGAAGAGTTGCCATGTGTTCCATGGATGTCTGCAATAAAAGCATCTGTAGCCAGAAAAAACGGAAGTGGTAACATGGGAGAATATAAATTTAAGCTTCTTTCAGTATGGCATTTAAAACTTAAGATAGTCCGGTGGGCCTTGGACATCCACTGTAAACTCTCTGTATCAGATTTCTTATGTTTTTGACCAAGTACTCATCTTCTATTGCAGAGGTAACCAACCTTACCCACTTCACCATCATGTTACTGATAACAAACACACTACACTGTATTGCACTTTCATGCATAAATTGCTGAAGATCTGCAAGAAAAGAGGATGCGCACAAAAACCGAAGCTGGACAATAACCTATTGAGATTAGGAAGGTAATGATGTAACAAGGTTTTGATGCTGCTCTCAAAATCTTCTCATTTGGCACAATCCTTTTTCTACTATCTGCACTTTTTGCTAAATACATAGGATTTATTGCTGTATTTAATTACCAAAAATGTACAATTAAACAAATATATTCAACAGAAGTTTAAAAAAAACTGTTTGTGAAAGGTAATCCTCTTTATGTAGCTTGGAAGGACTGCAATGTAAAAATGTATTTCCTACTGAAAAAAAAAACTCTACAAATGTGTAAACATCAATTTCATTCTATCCATGATTATAAACAGTACAACAGCACCATCTCTTCAAGAGCAATCCATGGTCAGAAATGTCAATTGAACAAAATTTGTCAAGAGATTTGCAGTCAGGGGCAGGGTGGTGTCATTGCTGATGCAGTTGTAAATTGTTGAGTAAGGTTAGTGCTGGTAATTAAAAAGGTTTTGATAGAATGGATATAGGAAGAATGTTTCCACGTGGCAAAGGCACAAAATCGAGGAAAGTCAACAAGAAAACATTGAGAAAGCAAACTTCTTTACACAAACAATGGCGAGAGAGTGACACTTGCTACCACAAGGAGTGGTTTTAGTGAATGAGAAATATGTACTTAAGAGCAATTTGAACAGGCATATGAGGGAGGAGTGAATAAAGGACTGTACTGATAGATTTAAAAGAGGAAAGATGACTGGAATAGATTTTGGAACAAACATTGATTTCTCTACCTTTCCAGTAATTTTTCCCTCTCCCTCTTCTCTCTTTTTCCATTTTCCATTCTGGTTCCCCTCTCAGCTCTTCTATTCTCCTCTCCTGTCCATCACCTCCCTTTGGTGTCCCTCCTCCTTCCCTTTCTTCCACGGTCCGCTGTCCTCTCCTATTAAATGCTCTCTTCATCAGCCTTTACCTCTTCTATCTATCACCTCCTGGATTCTTAATTCAATCCCCCTCCCCCACCCATGCACCTTCCCACTTACCTGGCTTCACCTATCACCTGCCAGTTTGTGCTCCTCCCCTCCCCTCACCACCACCTTCTGGCTTCTCCCCCCTTTTGAATCCTGATGAAGGGTGGTGGTTGAAAATGTTAACTGTTTATTCCTCTCTATGGATGCAGCCTCCAGCATGTTCCTTAGGCTTTCCATTGTCTACAGAATTCCTTGTGTTCTGGAATAGATTTTTTAGGACCATTTCAATGCTAGCTTTGTGAAAATCATCTTTCTTTTCTGGGACTGAAACCACTCTTTTTATCACATTATACCTCTTGTTCATTTCAGTAATTTCCCTGCAGATTTTTTTCTTTGTGATGGGGGAGCAGTCTATCAAATACCCCAACAGTGAAATAACTTTCTTCTTACTTTTCAAATTTAACCAAATGTGTCCTGCAGTTGATCTCTTAAAGACATCCTTCCAGAATTACTGGTCTGTGTCATGCAATACATAATAATAAAAAAACTATAAATTACAATAAGAAATGTATATAAAAATAAATGGTGCATACAAAGAAAGTTTTTTTAAAAAAGAAAAAAAAAACAGTGAGGTAGTGTTCATGGTTTCATTGTCCATTCAGATATCTGATGGCAGAGGGAAGGAAGCTGTTGCTAAAATGGTGAGTGTGTAGCTTCAGGCTACCACCACCACCTTGATGGTAGCAATGAGAAAAGGGTATTTCCTGGGTGATAGGTGTCCTACATGACAGGTGCCAGCTTTTTGAGGCATGGCCTTTTGAAGATGTCCTCAATGTTGGGAAGGCTAGTGCCCATGATGGAGCTGGCTGTGCTTGTAGCTTTCTGCTGCTTTTCTGGTCCTGTGCCCCCATACCACATGGTGATGCAACCAGTTCTTAATCAAATTAGCTGCTGACATGCCTTCTTTGTAATTGCATCATAATGTTGGGCTCAGGATAGATGTTGACACCAAGGAACTTGAAACTGATCACCCATTCCATTGTTTATCCCTCAATAAGGACTGGTGTGTGTTCCTTTTGACAGAAGTCCACAAATCAGTTCCTTGGTTTTACTGATGTTGAGTGCAAGGTTGTTGTTTGAACTCTTAAAGATATCCTTTCAGAATCCAAATCATGTTTAATATCACTGGCATATAAAATTTGTTGATTTGCAGCAGCACTGTAATGTCTCCAGCAGGACCCATTTGGTTGTCTTCAGCACTGAAATATCTTCCTTATTTAGTATTCAGGTGTTTCTTTTCTTCCCTATCATCTCTGTACTCCTTGCATCTCCCACAGTGCAAAGATATACAGGTTAGTAGGTTAATTGGTCATTGCAAATTGTTTTGTGATTAGGCTAGGGTTAACTCGGTGGGCTGTTGATGGCATGACTTGAAGGAATTATCTTGAAATAAATTAGAATAATAACAACAATAAAACGTACCTTCTTGACTTTTGAACTCAGTCTACTACAGGCAAGCTTGCCATGTGATTTCTTAACCATCCTAGCAATCTGTTCAGCCACTTTCTGGGAAGTATGAACTTTGACCCCAAGATCTCTTTGCACCTGTCAAGGTGCAACACCTCACATTTGGCCAGGTTAAACTCCATCTGCCATATCTCTGTCCAGATTTGTAACTGATCTATATCCCACTGTATTCTTTGCAAGTCTTCTACTCTATATGCAACACCGCAAATCTTCGTATCATCTGTAAATTTACCAAACTATCCATCTACATTTTCATCCAGGTCATTTATATATATCACAAACACCAGAGGTCCCAGTACTGAGACCTCTGAGGACCTCAGACCTCCGAGATGGGGCTGAGGAGGGGAAAAAAGATCAGTCATGATTGAATGGGGCAGCAGACTCGATGGGCCAAATGGCCCAAGTTCCTATGTTATGGTCTACTGATCCCTGCAGAGCACCACTAATCACAGGCCCCCGACTAGAATAAGTCCCTCTGACCACTACTCTCTATCTTCTATGTGCAAGCCAGTTCTGAATTCAAATACAAATTCACCACTGATTGCATGCATAGAAACATAGAAAACCTACAGCACAATAAACTCCCTTCAGTCCACAATACTGTGCCGGATATTTTCTTACTTTAGAAATTACCTAGGGTTACCCATACATAGCCCTCTATTTTTCTAAGCTCCATGTACCTGTCCAAGATTCTCTTAGAAGACCCCTTTTGTATCCATTCCCAACACCAGTGCCAGCAGCCCATTCATTCCATGCACTCACCACTCTCTGTGTGGGGGAAAAAAAACTTACCCTACTTCCAAGCACCTTAATACTGTGCCCTCTCGTGTTATCCATTTCAGCCCTGGGAAAAAGCCTCTTACTATCTACATGATTAAAGCCTCTTATCATCTTATACACCTCTATCAGGTCACCTCTCATCCTCCGTCACTCCAAGGAGAAAAGGCTAAGTTCACTCCACCTATTCTCTTAAGGCATGCTCCCCAATCCAGGCAACATCCTTGTAAATCTCCTCTGCATCCTTTCTATAGTTTCCACATCCTTCCTGTAGTGAGGTGACCAGAAGTAAGCACAGTACTCCAAGTGGGGTCTAACCAGCGTCCTATACAGCTGCAACATTAGCTCTCTGCTCCTAAACTCAATCACACAGTTGATGAAGGCACCGAATGCCTTCTTAACCACAGAGTCGACCTGTGCAGCAGCTTTGAGTGTCCTATGGACTCAGACCCCAAGATCCCTCCACACGGCCAAGAGTCTTACCATTAATACTATATTCTACCATCGTATTTGACCTAGCAAAATGAACCACCTCACGCTTATCTGGGTCGAACTTCATCTGCCACTTCTCAGCCCAGTTTTGCATCCTATCACTGTTCTGCTGTAACCTCTGACAGCCTCCATACTATCCACAACACCCCCAACATTTGTGTCATCACCAAATTTACTAACCCATCCCTCCACTTCCTCATCCAGGTCATTTATAAAACTCATGAAGAGATTTTTGCATCTTAATCTTCTGGATGAGCCGCCAGTGGGGTACCTTACTAAAATCCCCGTAGACAACCTCCATAGCTCTACCTCCATCAATCACCCTCATCAGCTTATCAGAAAAACTCAATCAGTTAGTAAGACACGACTTGCCTGCACAAAGCCATGTAAAGTACTCATTAAGGACCTTGACCACATTGTCCACATCCAAGCAAATGTTCCCCTCCACCCCTTTATCCTAGAGTAGTTCTATTTGAGGCCATCCTTGGGTCAGAGTTGGCCATGGATGCTGTGCCCCAGCTGTTTATGTGATATGCAAGCCAGGGCAGTATGATATGGAGAGTAATCTGTTGTTCATGTAGCAGGCTCCCCCTCCATGCAGCTGAGGAATACAAAGAAGGGGCAGAAACCAAAATGGTGGCATTGTGGGAGTTCCCAGTCAACATTGAACTCTATGGAGGACTGCCTTAGGGACTCCAGCTCCAGATTTTTCCTTGGGGTTTACATCCAAAGCCTCCCCATGAGTGAGTATATCTGCAAGGCAATAGAGATTTGATATCAGAGATTTCCTTCTCCTAGATGAGCTGTCAACCATGGCTGACAAGCCCCATCTGCCTGAAGCAACTGGTTTTAAGGCACCAGTAGCCCACCTTTGTCCCTTCTCCTGTTAGTAGATATGGTTCCATCGGGGTTAGTAGCTAAGCCACATGTGAAGGCCAGGAGCTGGACTTGGTTGTTAGAGACTATCTGAAGCACATATCATTGGGAGAATTTAATAGGCAATGGGGGCTTATCCCCACCACCACCCCAGGTAATAACAACCTCAAGAAACCTGGTTCTACCCTCTCTCTAGTTATCCTCCTGTTCTTGATGAATGTACAGAATGCCTTGAGATTCTCTTTAATCCTACTTGTAAAAGAAAACGTTTCACGACATCTCCTGATTTTCCTAATTCTCTCCCTGAGTTCTTTTCTGGCTTCTTTATCATCGTCAAGGGCTCTGTTTGATCGTAGTTTCCTGAGCTATGCATATTTTTTCTTCTTGTCAAAATTTATTGCCTCTTTTGACATCTGAGTTTCTCTTGCGTTGTCATCCTTGTCCTCCGTTCTGACTGAAACATACCTGTCCTGTCCCATGCAGTTGATTTTTAAACACCCCCCACATGTCGGATATTGACTTGCCCAAAAAGAGCAGTTCCCAATTAAATCCCTTGTTCCTGATTAATGCTTTGATAATGCGTCTGGCTCCAATTTAATACTTCCCCGTAAGCTCCATGTTTGTCCTTATTTGTAGCTATCTTAAAGATTAAGGATTTGTGGCCATTGTTCCCTGACTGCTCACCCAGTGAAAGGTCAGTCAGCTGGCCAGGCTCATTAATCAGCAGCAGCTCCAGTACAGCCATTCTCTTGTTGGACTATCTACCGTACATATTGATTTAAGAAATCCAGCTAAATACACTTAACAAATTCTCCCCTATCTAAACCTCATGTACTAAGAAGGTTCCAGTTTATATTGTGGAAGTTGCTATTGGAGGGGAGAAGGGGTTCTGGAGTACAATCCCATCAGAGTGATTGCACCCTTTCTATCTTTGAGTTCTGTTCAGAGATCACCACCATGGAGGTCCTGCTCTTCAGGTTCTTTCCTAAATCTCTATACTCATTGTGCAGCACCCTTTCCCCCTGTCTACCCATGTTACTGGTGCCGTGTGCAACCTCTGGATTGTACATCCTACCCCTTGGGAATATTCTGCAGCTGTTCTGAGACATGTGGGACTCTGGGACCCTGGTGTCTTTTCTGAGACACCAGTCTATCTCCTGTCTATCCCCCTAACTATCAACTCTTCTATCATTACTGCTCTGCCCGACTTTACCCTTCCTGCTGAGCTTCAGAGCAGTCACAGTTCCAATAGCCTGAGTGGTGCTGCTACATCCTGATAGCTCATCCCTCCTAGCGGTGTCCAAACATGTGTACTTCTTGCTGAGGAGGGAACCCTGCACTGACTGCTGTCTCCCCTTGTGGTCGGTGACCTGAAGCCTGGACTCTGGGTGTGACCACATCAGTATAAGTTTCATCTATGTGGTTTTCAGCTTCCCAGGTGGTCCTAAGTATCTTCCAACTCCAGTTCCTTGACCTTATCAGTCAGGAGCTGAAGTTGGGTTCATTTCCACAGATATCAGGGAGACTGTCAGGTAGCCTCATATCTCACATCTTACAGAAGGAGCACTCCACCACCTTAACTACCATCTTACCTACGCTGAATTTACAGACAACAAAAAATAGCTCACCCTTCTTTTCTCTTTGGAGCAAAGGGGTATGAGTGGTGACTTGATAGTTGTGTAAAAGATGATAAGAGGCATAGATTGAATAGACAGTCAGCACCATTTTACCTGAGCAGCAATGGCTAATATAGGAGGGCACAATTTTGTAAAAAAAAAAAAAAAATAAGGGTAGATAGTAGATAACATGGAGCTGGTTGTGGACTACAGGAGGAATGGGGACAGGCTAACCCCTGTAGACATAAATGGATCTGGGGTTGAGAGGGTGAACAGCTTTAAGTTCATCACTGAGGATCTCACGTGGTCTGTGTGGTGAAAAAGGGCACAACAGCACCTCTGCTTTCACCTCAGATGGTTGAAGAAGTTTGGTATGGCCCCCCAAATTCAAAAAACTTTCATGATTTCATGATTGGCTGCATTATTGCCTGATATGGGAACTGCAATTCCCTCAATCTCAGGTCTCTGCAGAGAATGGTGCTGACAGCCCAACGCATCTGTGGCTGTGAGCTTCCTACTATTCAGGACATTTACAAAGACTGGAATGTAAAAATGGCCCAAAGGATCATTGGAGACCCAAGTCACCCCAACCACAAACTGCTCCAGCTGCTACTATCTGGGACAGCTTCTTCCACCAGGCCATCAAACTGCTTAATTCATGCTGACGCAACTGGACTTCTATGTTATATTTATTATCCAGTTGTACATAATATTTATTATAAATTACTATAATTACACGTTGCACATTCAAACAGAGATGTGATGTAATGATTTTTACTCTTCATGTATATGATGTAAGTAATAAAAATTCAATTCAATTCTTGTCTTTCTTCCAGAGTTACAGCTCTAGTTCAGAAATCAGTTAGCTTTATTTACGATCAAATGTGCAAATTCAGATTTATGATATATATCCAAGTGCACACATACCAATGCTTTGTTGCAGAAATTCACAGATTACACATGGAGCTCAACTTTCTAAATCATCTGCCAAAATTGTATCCTCACACATTACTCCACTAGAGGGAGGCATTAAAACTGAGCTATCATCTCAACTTCCCATTGTGTGCACTTACAACAGAGATTCATACACTAATGATTAGAAATTGGGGACTGTGGCTAATTTTAGCCTTTCACAAACTGACTAGATAACCCTCAAGGAAATAAAATCCATCTTAAATCATTTATGAGGGAAAATACTGTAACATTTGGAGGGAAACGAGAATTATTAGCAGCTGGAAATTGAGAAATGGCTAAATTGAATGATTTGTGGTTGTTCTTAATGTTAGTATTTAAGTTAATTTTAAAAGCTAAGAACAAGGCAATTATTTTCTATCAAACTAAATTATAGTCATTCTCCCAAAGGACAGAATACATTACAGGCAGTATGTTTTGGCATTAAGGAGTGAGTTTATCCATGGTTTTACCTGTAGGAATATAATTACTAGGTTAAACTATTATAATATAGCACAGAATAACCTTTATCTTGGAGCCTGTTTCCCAGGATGTGTAAAAATATGCCTATGGATGTGGAGGTTATTAAATGTGGCTGGTACAATGCCATTGGAAATCTGGTTTGCACGTACAGAAATGTAGTTTCCGAAGACTTACATAGAAAACCTGCAGCACGATACAGGCCCTTCGGCCTGCAAAGCTGTGCCGAACATGTCCTTACCTTAGAACTACCTAGGCTTACCCATAGTCCTCTATCTTTCTAAGCTCCGTGTATCCATCCAGGAGTTTCTTAAAAGACCCTATCATTTCCACCTCCACCTCTGTTGCCAGTAGCCCATTCCATGCACTCACCACTCTGTGTGTAAAAAAAAACTTACCCCTGACATCTCCTCTGTACCTACTTCCAAGCACCTTAAAACTATGCCCTCGCGTGCTAGCCATTTCAGCCCTGGGAAAAAGCCTCTGACTATCCACATGATAAATGCCTCTCATTATCTTGTACATCTCTATCAGGTCACCTCTCATCATCGCTCCAATGAGAAAAGGCCGAGTTCACTCAAACTATTCTCATAAGGTATGCTTCCCCAAACTTAGGATCATTAGAGTATAGTTGCAAAGAAAATATTTGTGTTGTTACGTATGTGTGTTTCTTCCTATATATCCAACTAACCTATTTTGCAACGATGGTCTAAAATACCCATGGCTCTTTACATTTGCAAATAAATGGCTCAGCACTGGCCCAGTTGCCTATAGTCGGCCGCATACCTTATTTGATTTAAGTACCTGTTTCTCATTCACAAAAGAATAACAATAGCATCAAATTTCAAGACCCCTATATTTTTAAGGAACTGTGAATACAACACTAGCCGGTTGTATTGGGGAATTCACACAGGACCTTGAGGCAAGTAGTCCCAGGTTAGAATCTCAGCAGGCCAGGCAGTATCTATGGAAGAAAAATACAGTCGATATTTCAGGCCGAAACCCTTTGGCAGGACTGGAGAAAAAAAGATAACGAGTAGATTTACTCCTCAGGGGTAAATTAAAAAGGTGGGTGGGAGGGAAGAGTGATAGGTGAAATCTGGAGGGGGAGGGATGAAGTAAAGAGCTGGAAAGTTGATTGGTGAAAAAGACAGAAGGGCAAGGAAGAAAGAAAGAAGGGGAAGGAGCACCAGGGAGAGGTGATGGGCAGGCAAGGAGATGAGGTGACAGAGGAGAAAGGGATG